>NC_046219.1:7525228-7828259 GCF_011004875.1 Balearica regulorum gibbericeps | reverse complement strand
ACATATGTTCAAGCATCTATAAAAGCCAATTAGAAAACTCAACTTCATGACATTAAATTGAAAAGCCTTGCAATAAGGTTAAAACATATGAAGTGAAGGCAAAGTCTTTGATTTAATGCCTGTAAAAAAATCAGCACATAAATTATATTCTTTTTATTGAAAGCATTGTCCATATATAAAAGGATAACTGTATCAGTTTAAGGACACCTCTCACAGTTTATTCTTTCCCCTTCTATATATTGCAATAGCCTCCTGTAGGTACTCACTCGAACAATGTGCACACCAGAACCTCTTCTGTCTGCAACACTCAAGGCAACACTACCTTGGCTGCCATGCAGATCCCTAGAGCTGCCATAGTGAAAGCTGCTAACTGCAGCATAATTGGAATTAAAGGACCTAGACAGCATGCTCTGAATAAAGAGGGGACAGATTTAACAGAGATTAGTGCAGCATGCATAAACCACAAGATATGTTATACATAGACTAATACAAATATATTCCATTGTCATGCAAGATAAAAAACATGCAAGAACAGTGATGTATAAAACAAATCAGTGATCCCTATTTACTTTTATTTACCATAAATCAGCATGCAATCAGCAGTTTACATGCAGAATTACATGTAAATAAAGTAATTCAAATGTTCGTGTATCTGGAAAAACAACAAAGGCGCACAGCTTATCAAAATTTCTAGGTTTTCATTAAATTTGCAATATAGAAAATATGTTGTAGGAAGAGATGTTGGCAGTCAAGATACACACCTGTGGAAAACCATCTAATTACCAGTTACTATTTTGTCTCATTTTTTCCACCTATTACCTGTACAGTACAAATAAAAATTTACACAGAGACAGAGATTTGACTGTTTGACTGGGTTTTCTTGTTAATGCAATGCTGTCAACATCCACAATGCATTCCAATAAGACTTCATTCAAGAATGTGAATGAGCCTCATTTAAATAAAAAGAGGCTGGTAAGAAACATTGGAGTCCATCCCTGTGCCACTGTAGGCAATCAAACAGGTAACATGAGCTCAAGGACAGAAGTGATAGTGGTTTGGCTTTGAACTTCATTACCTTGCAAATCTGACCTCTGAAATATTGACAAGGGTAATAGAAAGAAAGCAGTAGACATTACCGTCTTGCCACCATGGACATTTGTAGTTTTAAGAACAAAAGAAAATAAAAAGACTGCACAAAAGAAGAAAAGGAAAATCCCCCATGTGCCACCTAAGTTTCTAATTTTTCCAAGTAAAAAAAAGTTCAAAATATATATCATTTGACTAAGATACTGCAACAACTCTTACATGAGTAAATACATTTCGGTGTTTGTCTGTTGGCTACACATACTAATCTGATTTTGAAAATAGTCACTAGTCCTCAGGCAGACATTTGCTCTTTCATACTAGCTTTATCTTGTGAAACTAAAACTATTTTAATAATCAAAGTCATATTCCTCTGCATATTCATACTCCCCAGATGCTCTGGTAGCACAATCATTTGAAACCCCTTTGGAAAATAGTATTTACTGACAATACTTGGCTTTTCTTGGCCAAGGCTCTTGGATAACCTCTCAATGACACAGTGAGCTTTCTTCATGCTCCTCTTCTACACTTATCTTGTTCTCTAGTCAATGTATTTTTCAAGCTTCCAGACAAGTCTCCAGAAGCTTTTCCCCTCTTAGGAGGGGAAAATTGTACTTGGCATTCAAGTCTCTCTTTACTAAACATTCTATCTGAGCTTACTGCTCCTCTAAGTTTCAGTTCAAACACCCAGATGAAACTGCTAAAGCCAGTTTTCCTTAGCTCCTTAGTGTCTCAAAGCATCTTCCTACAACTCTTCTCAAAATATTCTATATAATTAGCCAGATGGCCTTTTCCCTTGTTGCCTTGTACAGGCAACTCCCTGAAGTCTCCTTACAGGAAGCTCCTCTCAGAGGCTCCTATATCTCTGCATCTTCTGTAAATGGCAAAAAGACAAATAAAAATAGAAGAAATGCATGTTGAGACTAGAAAGTTATCTTCTGAAAGTGTCTCTAGCAGACCATCATACTATAAAGATCCTTGGATCTGTTAGATTCACTGTTCTCTTAGAAGGACCCAAAGAGATGGTCAATAAATAGTGACCATCTAAGGTAGATCTGCAATAGGAGGTAGAACTTTCCTACAATTTATAGAGGCACAAACTTGTCCATCAGGAATTAAGATTTCAGTTAACTCAGTTTAGTGAGCTTCGAGGTGATTACATAGCCTGAGAGTAGTTTTATTCAAGGGTTTATAAAATCTCCTTTCTTGGCAGAGACTTTTTCCAAAAGTACAAAAACCACTTGTGCAATAGGTAAGATATGAGAAGTACTGTGAATACCATTTTTCTCTTTCTCTACATTGGGCACAGTGTCTCAACACTAAATTAGAAGGAACCCACAAGTAAAAACTGTACAGAAAAAATACTATTTTAAATTACATGGAGTTGTAAGAAAGCTTTAGTCTAACACAAGAAGATATTCCCAGTGATAAATCTAGGAAATATTCCTCCTCTATGTATTTTTAGCTGGGAAGAGAGAAACTGAGGCATTTGGAGAGTGAACAGTATCCCACTTAATCTTGCTTCTCAACACAAGCATGATGAAGGTTGTACATTTCCTAGAAAGATTTCTGAAGATTGCTGCACGAGAGAAGACACTTCCAGAAATATGAATATGCAGATGCCACAACCCCCTCTCCCCAATTTTAATTCCAATTTATTAAAAATAAATTCAATATGAAATAAATGTACAGTCTAAACTTCAGATTAAATATGAATGTTAATTCCAAGTACCAACTGCATTCTCCACCTGATTTGCTACAGTGTCTTAGGGCATAATGGCCTGCAAAATAATAATTAAAATATTTGAGGCTTGAGAAATCTTATTTCAGCTACTAGAAACTAATATACACTAACCAATATACATGCCATGTTCCATTATATTTTTGTGAAAACTAAGTTTAGTAGAAATCAGATATTCAACCATGAAGAACACATATTAAAAGCTAAAAAATATCAAGAAAAACTGGCTATATATAAAGTAAAAAAGTATCCAGCATATAAATCAGGATTTGTAGTCAAAATCAGCCTCTAAAGGAATCAGTTTAGATGCAGGCAGCTAGTAGCATAGTTTTGGGGTTTATTTACATTCTTTTTGAATGCTAAGAATCAGAATATATTCTCTATTTTGCAGCTTACAAGAGAATTAACAATTTCAGATTTCAAAAGGATGTCTTTTGGGAAGTGCCTTAATGCATTTACTTAGGTGCAAGACAATAGTGGAATTTACCTAGAAGAATTTATATTGGATAATATTGTCATAATTTTAAGACTGGCTGGAGTCTCTCATGGCAATCCATTAAATTTTAGTATAGAAAAGAACTAATAAAATTCAAATATCTGCAGGGAACAAGACTCTACATTCTACTTCTCTTAGAATAGCCTTAACTGGTAACCTAACTTCTAAGCTTAAGTATTAGCCTTTTAAAAAATGTATTTATTTTACAGTACTTAAAATCAATTGTCAGTTAAAGGTGGACATAAATAATCCTTTGAGGTGATATTTAATGTCTAGAAATCCCTTCACTTTTCATTCCCACCTTGACTATCTAAAATTCTTTAGTTAAATTTGATTGGAAAAAATTTGCTCAAAGTATTCTGGAACACTTGAAATGCTTAAAATTGATGCTTAAAGCCTTTCTGAATAAAAGTATTCAAGTTAAAAAAGCTCTGTTTGAAATCTTTTAGAATTCTAGTAAGATACCAGTTTATCCCAAAGAAGAGGAACTTAAACATTATGAAACTATTCTCCTTCAGTCACGAGGGAGGGGGAAAAAAAATAGGTTTCTGATCCTGCAAAATAAAAAAGGTATCTTCAATAAGTGACAGCATTCCTATTGAAGACTTGCATATGGAGAATTACATATAATTTAAATTCTACTGTCATAAAATATTTGCAGGGTGAGAACTTTTGTTGTTTACATTCAAAATGCACAAGAATTTTATTCCTCTTGAAGTGTGATGTATTGATTTCTGAGCTCCATAAAATATCATTATAACACATTGATGGTTCAGTAGTCCATTAAAAATGGAGAAACAAAATAAAATTGAAATAAAATTTTAAAACTGACAGCTACTGAATGGATAGCATTCCTGTAATTTATCAGTGTCAAAATGTTCTTCAGGCTATGATCTTACAAACACTTAAGCACTTAATTTTATGTGTGCACAAATCCACTGAAGTTACTTCCTTTGACATATTTAAACAAGCTTAACTTGGAAAGAATCTGAGGACATACCAATTAAAATATTTTTCTAAATAACTCAGGAAAAAAATCAAACTTTGATTAAAACTGCAATTCTATATCAATACTGAAATGTTTGGACTTTGTATGAAAGCTCTTCCATTCTAGATAAATAGTAGATAAAGTAGATAAAAATAGAGCACTTAATTCCAGATGAAATTAGAATTGAAAGCAAACACGCACCTGATGAACTCCCAAGAGATCCACAACAAAAAAAGAAAATATACATAAGTAAGGAAAGGATAAAATCAGGCCCAGCAACTGTTTCTGCCTATTCAGCACATAGAAATATAATAGATATTTGCAGATAACCATTGTAGATATTTATTATTGCAGTTTACAGATGAGAAATTCCTCTATCGCACAATAAAATGTGACTAGTGTTTTACACAGGCAGTATTAGTTTAAATTCCTAAATGAAAACTTTCAACAAGACTACTATAGAACATTACTGTGACATATCAGGTAGTAAAATTGGCAAGTCACACTCCAAAAGAAAATATGTTGAAAAATATGACTGTTCTTAAAAACTCACCTGTACACTAAATTGATAAGGTTGGGGAGTAGGGCAGAACTGATTGCATACTTTCCAACAACTTACATATATAACCACTAGAGAGCAGCTTGACATTTAAAGAAGCCCTTTTCTCTATTCCACAATAAAATATGCTTTGTAGCAGGTAAGCAAATAGTTTCTCCTGAATATATGCAAAATTTCTATTTACAAATAGTCTCATGAACTGTTTTCACCTTCCTTCAATAATTTTAGTTGATTGGAGTATGCCTCCTTACATCTTGTCAAAGGTTACAAATGCTGGTTACTTGGCTGGAATCCATTGTTAATAATTTTTGCTGGACTTAAAGCTATCCTGTATCTCTCCTCATGCAAATTAAACTCTTGAAAGGCTTTTTTCCACTTGTATCAGGTAAAAAGGGCTAATAAAAACCCCCAAGAACTAGCTTCTCCAGTTACTAAATTTTATAAAAACAAAACCAAATAAGTACTTCAGGAGTTTTAAAAACAACAATCAACAAAACCAATCCCCAAAACCCCACTACACACTCTTTCCTAAGAAGCACAGCATAGAAATAATAAACATGATTAAATTCAATAACAGACTCTGAAGAGTCACAGAAAGGTAATATTATTAACCTATACTGCTGTGTATAACCACAGGCAAGAAGATATGAATTAAATATTCATCATAAGGCTTAATTTTGTATACCTGTTTTTGTCAGTGTTGTATCTTATGTTTAAAAAAAAAGCCATTTTAAATCCATGAAAGCTTTGTCAAAGTAATTTCCAATAAATGTTTGTTCCTTAAATAAATTCTGTAATTACTGAAATTTTTTTCAGACTTCAAAACATTTCAGAAGTCTGGTTTATAGATTAACCGCCCCCAAGCTAATTTTTAATTACAAACAAAAGTATTTGAAACCACTGTTTTAAAAGAACAAATATCCAGTGAATACCTAGATTTTCCACATTATCATATTTGCCAGCTGCCATATAGGATCATATCTACATTTTTCACAGTTCATATTTTGTTTTAAAAAGTCAGTCATATCTCAGAGAATATAAAGTAGACAGTTATATACACATTCACTTTTAAACCCATAAATAAGTCTCAGATTGCTAAGT
Source organism: Balearica regulorum gibbericeps (assembly GCF_011004875.1). Lineage (NCBI taxonomy): Eukaryota > Metazoa > Chordata > Aves > Gruiformes > Gruidae > Balearica > Balearica regulorum. The sequence goes on along the minus strand of NC_046219.1, from coordinate 7,822,291 downwards.
AAAAGCTACTTTAAAACTCTTCAAAGCCAGAACAAAAGAAATACACACATACAAAAGACTTCTAAAGATCTGTTAAATTAGATGCACAGCTAAGAACTCAATAACAGCTATTCCATACCATTCTAGTAGGAAGCAAAAAATTAAAGTTTACATATAAAGTGTGATAGAAAGTATGGACAGATATAAAAGGAATCAAGCCAGGCAATCAATTTCACTTCAGTCAAGATTACTACACTGCTACAGTACCTGAACAGATCTTACTGGCATATTAAACATCGTTCCTAACATGTCAAATGTAGATGATATAGGAATGAACTATAAACAAATTTCAACAGAAAGTTGAAACAGAAGTTATCCAACTTCAAACAAAACCAAATCCATTCCTCCAAATACTTGGATTTCCAAAGAAAAATCATAGTTAAAAGTAATTTTTTCAACCATCTCCAATTAAATTTCTTTAGCTATCAAGGATATCTCAAAACACAGAATATTTAACTCATCCCATATCTGGATTACAGAAAGGTAGAAAAGTTTAAAAATTATTATTTTTACCTTTTCTAGCTTTTTAGCTTCAATATGTCGCAGCACCTGTTCCCTCCAGTCATGAGGGACTTTACTTTTTCCTGGAGGGTCTAATAAAGATTGATCAGAGTTAACCCTTGGGTTTGATCTCTTTGAAGGGCTAGTCCATGAGTAATTAAAGTCACTAACTGACATAGTTCTTTCTGGTATTTCATTCACTGATGGCCGAGCACTCTGTGGTTGGGAAACATTTGGATCATCAATGCTATATGTCCTGGCAGAAAGAGGTCTCTGTTGCCCAGACATTACTGGTGGAGCTCTTCCCACTGAATGCAAGTCTCTGTATGTTAAATAGTCCCCTTCAGGAACCCGAGCCCGCCTTGAAGGTCCAGTATCCCCAACATTTATAGAAGCCGTAGAGGATACACTGCTCTGCCTTTGAAGAGCGTGTCTGGTTGCTCCTGGGAGCAGTCTATCATTTGGTGGAATAGCCCACACATCTATGTATCTCCCAGCCATCTGTTGATGAGTGTTATAGATGACGCTGGCTCGGACATTATTATGATTGGATAAATTCATATTGGCAGAATGCTTTACATAGCTGGGGATTTCTGCACTGTCAGACTTAAGCAGATGTGAAGGAGGTAAGCTGCCTTGTTCTACTTGGGTGTTTTGTTTCTGAGACCACAAGGTGTCTTTCGTTGTTGCACTGCTGCTGTACTGAATATTATACTGGGGAGTGCAGAACATCTGTGCACCACTTGTCACTGATCCTCTCACTGCATTAGCACCTTCAGGATTGTGATTTGAGTCAAACTTGAACACAGTTTTTGTAGAAGATACTAAATCAGATGACAACAATGGCCCAGGAAAAACCTGCAAATGCTGATCATACAGAAGAGTAGCGGATTTACTTCGGACTATATTTTTTCCATCTGCACTACCAGATGCTGATTTTACCACTGAGTTTGGCTGTTGAGATCCATTCTCAGTGACAATATTGTAGATTTTCAGATCAGTGTCCATACTGGTGATGCTGTGAGATTTCATCACAGGACCACTTCTCTGTGGGGACAAATCTTCAGTGCTCCTTGAAACAGACAGTTCAGCAGAAGAATCATGATCAACTGTAGTGCTTCTCATTAGTTCATCTTTACTGGGAGACTGTACTGCTTCTTCAGGATGTCCATTTACTTTATTTATAGGATATTTATTTCCATTTTCCAAGTATTCACTTTCTTCTTTCATATTGTCATTCAAAAAGCCCTTTACTGAAACTATTTCCTGTGTTTGTAACCTTTCTACAGGAACTGGCACTGCCTCTTCACTAACCAGTTTATTGATATTCATGTTCATTTGGTCTGATTTGTGAGACTCCTCTGTAGGAGTGCTTAGATCAACACCTTTTCTTATCAGGCCTAATCTTTCTTCAATGCTTAATTTGTATTCAGACAAATTTGTAACCTTCTTTTGCACATTTATTTTTTCTTCTACTGTAATACTCAATTCACCTCCATTTTGCAAATTTTCATCTTCACGCCTGGAAAAAAAGATGGCTCTTAAAAGAAATTCCAAAAGGAACCAACATATTCCTTTAAGAATTGTTTTAGAAAAATTAATTATTAACATGCAACACAGCCATACTGTACACACAATATAGGACAAAGATCAATATATAACCAAATTTATGATTTGCTATCTTACCATTACAAAAATATATTATACAGAGGGCTCATTTTGGCAACTCTTGTGTCATTGATTATGTGATCATGTTCTGATTTCAGAAGTTTAATTAAATTCACCAGGAATTATTAAAGATAGTTTAAAAGTGTCAAAAAGTACAAAGAGACAATAACTCAGTTTTTTTTATCAAATACTTGCAAGTTCCATGACAATTTTGGACAAATGTCTTGTTTCTATTGGCAAATCAAAGGAAAAAAAAAAAAAGAAAAAAGAAGGCACCTTTTAACTAGAACCACAAAAAGAGAAAACTGTAAGTCCATTCTTTATAAGTTTCTAAATGCTTTTTATAATTAAGTTAGTAATCAAATTGATCTTCAACATTATGCAAATAAAAACAAAGAGCTTTTAAAATGGCGCATTGAAAGTATTTTGCAGGGAAAATAAATTATTAAGGATGAAATTATTATACCACATAAATAGAACAGATGGGAACCATGTCTTATATACTAAAATTGGCCTCTGAATTTTATTGTCCTCCTGATTTTTTGTTGGTTTTGGTGTGGAGTTTTTTGGGTTTTTTTTAAGAGAACTATTCCATTATTTAACATTATTTTAAAACATTAAAATTTAAATTATTTCATGAATTATAAAGGAATCATTAATGAATTAAAGGAACGGACATGTAATATGAAAGATTAAGTAACATTTTTCTGTTATATTTGCTCAGTGGTATACAGTATTTTACAAACCTGATCTTGGATAAAACAGCAGCATGTGTTTCTTTTTCTGGAGAACAGAGAGGAATATCTTGGCTACTATCAGTATTTAAGGAAACAGAATCTGACATTCGAGAAGGAGAGGAACAGTTGCTGTTATTTTGATTGCTATTGTGGGTAGCTTCATCTGATAAGGAATCAGCATCTTTTGAATCATCTGAAATAAAAATATGCCAATTAGTTAAATGGCTATTACGCAGATGTCTAACGTGTATGTTACAGTATTTAGAAACTTATCTTGTTCTTCAGTAATACTTATTACTGGAAATGAACATATAAGCTAACACCTTCGCAAACTTTGTATAAATTTACAAAAGACTGTTGGCAATAGTTCCTATTTTTTAAATATTTGTCTCAATGTAAACAGCCCTCACTTGTTAATGAAATTTAACTTGTTACTTTATTCCAAGTTTCCTTGGCATAAGCTAGTGCACTACATTATGTAATATTTCCCCAAAATATCTATCAAATCATATTTCTGTTTTTGCAATTATTCCAAAGTTTTGAATTACATGAGTCTATTGGCCTTATGAATACAAAGTACACTGCTTCACATGCAGGATTTTGAAAGTGTACACAGTTCCTGCTTTTGAATATTCTATCATTGTTAAATAGCTATTTATTAGACCACACAGTCTGGAAAGACCTAGATCACTGGATGAGCTCTATACAGTTTTATAAATGTAAAAAACAGGAAAGAAAAATGTTCTTCTACAGAGCTGGAACCAACACATTCCCATGCTTTGCATATCACTTAAGGCAACATTTTGAGTCATTTACACCTGTACACATTGATTCTTGCAGAATGCATGCATACTTACATCCTACATCCATATAGAAATCATTTATCTGTGGGACTTCAAATCAGCCACTATTTTGACATGGGCAAACATAAGTGTACAAACAAATACATTTAAATTTTTACTTCAAGACACAGTTACAGGTGCCAAAAGCATAATTTTTGTGAAACTAATTTCTGTCTCCAGAGACAAGAAAGAAGTTTTGACTTAGTATTTTAGCCAGGCATAAAAACCCAAATACAGCATTGATAAACATCAGTCTTTTCACCTGCATATGATCTTCAGCAGACTCTTCTTGCTACCTCCGTGTAGTTTTCCTTCATTCTCACTAAATCTTACCCTTTTACATGTAATGGTCAGAAAAGTCTTTTATCCTGGAAAGTACTGGACTAGGATATCATATGAAGCAAAATACAATTTGCTCTTCAACTGTTAAATTTTGTTTTATCTGAATCCTAGGTCATTCCTTACTCTTAAGGAAATGGTTACCCAGACTGAAATTATCTTTCAGAGAATATAAAACTTAGTTAACAAAAACAATGGAAAGAAGAACAAATAAGAGTAAAGTGACTCTGGAGAAGGAGTTGCCACAAGAGAAGTTTATTCATAAACCTTAGGAAGAGAGCACAGCTCTGAGAAATTTAGACAAGTCATATTGCTATCAAAAGCAGCAATAGTTCACAAAATCAGGGGTTGGGGGGAATGAGGAATATGGAATATTTCCAAGGTAAATACCACTTTCTGCAATCCTTTTCTTAAAGACATCAAGAGTGTGTTCAAGCTAACAGTCCCCCAAAACACAAGTATCTCCTTTCCCTCTCTGCTTTTAAACTAATGACAAGAATCAAGAAAATTAGGATGTGAATACAACTTTCTTTACCACACACTCAAGTATAAGATAATGCAGATTTTTTTTCTGCTTTCATTACTTAACTAGAGAATTAATTGATCATCGATCTTAAAACACAAAAATCTACTTTTACATAATTCGATTGGAAATTATCAGAATCGCACACCACTTCTATTGTTTTTTAGTGGTATCTAACCTTTTTTGTTATTGCTAAGAGCTACCACTTTTGGTTGATTTATGGAGGTTTCTATGAGCGGTGGTCGCATTTCTGCCATTTTCATCTCTTCATCAGAGGAGAGTTCTTCTGATTCCTGCTAAAGGAAAACCAGCTTTATTATGCTGTGTATTTTTAAAGAAGTGCTTAAAAGGTTAAGTAAATGCTATCACCCACTGAACAATAAAGGGGAAAAAGATAAACAAGCAACATAACAGGCATAACATAACAACTGTGTAGTGCATTTGTAGTGCAAGTCAACATAATTTAGTAATATTTGCCACTGAATTATCTTTAAGAAGCAGCATAGGTAGACGTGCATTGTCACTGACAAACAGTCAAGCCGGCACTAACTACAGCTGCAAGAACCTACTTGGAGCAAGCAGATGCAGCCTCTGTTCTGCCACTGGACAGAACCTCCAGTTGAGTTCAAGTCAGAAAGTTATCACTGAACCAGTGAACACCCCAGACTGACTAGTTGGGTATTGGTTTTGCAGAAAAGAGCTCAAACTGAAACAGCTACAGAGTATCATTACAAAGACAATCTTAGGAATGGAGAGCTATGCTGTGAGAAAAGACTGAATGACCTTGGCTTGCCTAGTCTAGCAAAAAAAAGAGAGTAAGCGTAGCTTGAGTTGTTACCTTTAAGTTTACATTGGGGGTAAATTCCAAAAGGAACAGAAGTTATTTATCTTCAAGAACAACAATGGCAGAGGAATAGAGCGATACTGAATACATTTCAGCTAGAAATCACTAGTTCCTAACTATAAGATGGAGTTCAGTGCACTTCTGAAAGAAATTAACTGACAAAGCTGCTGCAAGAGCAGCCATGCAACTGATTCAATATCCTACTGCCAGGCCTATATCCCTATCCTCTTCAAAACTCAATTGTTTTCAATAATATTTTGAAGGGAAAAAGCCTTCTTTCCTTAAAGTAGAAACTTCTTTCCAGTAAGCATGCTTCCTCTTTCAAATGTTACAAAAATCTGTCACAGATTGCAAAATTAGTCTGTCAATGTTCACTTTTTCTTACAAGTTTCAGAACATTTAATGTGTAGAACCTACTGGAGCACCATCTTTCCCATGATACTAACTACCTGGCCGGTTCTTTGGACTGAAGGAAGGACAAACCTGACTGAGATGTAGCAAACAATGTATGATAGTCTTAATTTAAAAAAAAAATCCACCTGTTTCTCTGCAATTAGAACAAACCACCTCTTCACTGCCTCTAAAACATTGCCTTTCCCCTTGGATGTAACATACAACAAGTGTAATCAATGTTGAAATGAAAAAAACCCCACAAACTGATATGCATGCAAAGTTTAGATATCTGGATTCAACTGCAACAGAGTTACCAGCACCTTATCACATTGAAGTAAAGAATTCAGTATCCCTGATCAACTATACACTGCTGCCTCATTTACTTACTGGCATACAGCCAGTTTCAAAGAATTGCTGTCACTATTGTTAGACAGATAATATGATTTTCTGAAATTATATATTTAAAGTAAAGAAAAACGTCAAAACCAATATTTTCAGAAAGGATGTAGAAGCATGAACATGCTAGTGGGGAAAGAGGAGCAATAGCCACAACTGCCTGTCACAAAGCCTCTTCAGCAAAAGCATGATATACACATGTTCCACTGCTTACACAACACAGGCAAAAATAATCTGCTCGTGAAATTATGAAAAAAGCATTGCACTGGTTGTGATGATTGGCAACTGATAAAATGACAAGTTCTAAAATTTGTCATAAGTCTGAAACACATTCTAAATAAAAAAATGAATACATGTTTCTCACAGAGGTGTACAAATAGTTCAGAAGTTAAAAATCTGACTCTTTATAAGGAGTAGATACAATTTCAGTCATATTCATGACAGTTCACTAATAAATACAGAGGAATACATTTTTTTAAACCCACCTTTTACTTTTCATTCCAAATGAATGGGCACAGTCACTTACATATACAAGTTTTTGATTGCTCCCACAAATCAGATATACTGACATTTCAGTGACAATTATAATCAATTTTTTACTCAACAACTGTCAATCAAGCAAAAACTGGAAAATCCTATCTAAGTACGAGTCTTTTCACAGTTTGATACTAAGGTCAACTTTTAATTGAGTTTGCTTTATTTTTCTTTAAATGTATGCATCTTTCATTATGAACTTTTTACTAGCTATTTCAACTTTTACTTAATATAGTCTGAAGTGAGGAAAATATTGCATTACAAACCATCTGTACTTACAGCACTTATGGATGCCAATTTTCAATTGTCAACATAAATTTTCATCTCTCAGTAACAAATTCAATACAACACCAGCACAATTCTTTGACTACTTGAGGTGGGTTGACCCTGGCTGGGGGCCAGGTGCCCACCAGAGCCGCTCTATCACTCCCCTCCTTCACTAGGCAGGGGAGAAAAGGTATAATGAAAAGCTTATGGGTCGAGATAAGGACAGGGAGAGATCATTCACCAATTATCGTCATGAGCAAAACAGACTGAACTGAGAGAGGGAATTCATCTAATTTATTACCAAGCAAAACAGAGTAGAGGAATGAGAAATAAAATCAAATCATAAAAACACCTCCCCCCACCCCTCCCATCTTCCTGGGCTCAACTTCACTCTCGGTTTCTACCTCCACCCCCCTCAGCAGCACAGGGGGACGGGGAGTGGGGGTTACGGTCAGTTCATCACACGGTGTTTCTGCTGCTCCTTCCTCCTCAGGGGGAGGACTCCTCTCATCGTTCCCCTGCTCCAGCATGGAGTCCCTCTCACGGGAGACAGTCCTCCACAAACTTCTCCAACATGAGTCTCCTCCACGGGGTGCAGACCTTCAGGAGCAGACTGCTCCAGCGTGGGTCCCCCATGGGGTCGCAAGTCTTGCCAGCAAACCTGCTCCAGCATGGGCTTCCCACGGGGTCACAGCCTCCTTCAGGTGCCTCCACCTGCTCCAGCATGGGGTCCTCCACAGGCTGCAGGTGGAATCTCTACACCCCCTCATCCTTCCTCCATGGGCTACAAGGGGACAGCCTGCCTCACCATGGTCTTCACCATGGGCTGCAGGGGGATCTCTGCTCTGGCACCTGGAGCACCTCCTCCCCCTCCTTCTGCACTGACCTTGGTGTCTGCAGAGTTTCTTACATCTTCTCACTCCTCTCTCTGGCTGCAAAAGCTCCCACTAGGTTGTTTTTTTCCCTTCTTAAATACATTATCACAGAGGCGCTACCACTGTCGCTGATTGGCTCTATCAGACACAGGGGAAGCTTCTAGCAGCTTCTCACAGAAGCCACCCCTGTAGACCCCCCCGCTACCAAAACCTTGCCACGCAAAACCCAATACACTACTATGATGTTCGTTGCAATGCCATACCTCAAGCATGTCTTCATGGTTGACAACTGTTTTCATGTTCTGCAAGGTTTTAACAAGTGCAATCATCTGTGAATTTGCAGTGCTGTGCTCAACTTCTGGTTCAGTAGGCTTCTGCACAGAGCTTCCTGCTGAATATTGCTTTCTCTCATCTGCTTTTTTCTTTATTGAAGCAATTTCTGAAGTCTACAGGATTAAGAACATTAGCAGAAAAAACATCCTTAAAGGTTTTCAGTAACATGTGATAGAGTTAACATTATATATTTTGGGAAACAATAGAATGGAAAATATGAGCTTTGAAATTATAAAGTATGAAATGCACCAGGTCAAGAGAAATCTATGCAGATTACTGAGGTACAATCAATCAGTTTGACTCTCCTACCTATTGGGGTCATTTTGTACCATTAAATTTCCAGTTAGATAAAAAAAGGCCAAGAATTTCTACAGTGATACATGTCAACACCAAACAGTAGTCCTATTGCACTACATCAACCTTTTAGCGACTCCTGTGCCAATTTGCTACAATTGCCTTCCCAACTTATTGTGCAAACCTTCAGTCACGAAGGCAGCAGCAAGATCATAGACTCATAGAATGGTTTGGGTTGGAAGGGAACTTAAAGATCATCTAGTTCCAACCACCCTGCCATGGGCAGGGACACCCTCCACTAGACCAGGTTGACCAAAGCCTCATCCAACCTGGCCTTAAACACTTCCAGGGAGGGGGCATCCACAACCTCTCTGGGCAACCTGTTCCAGCGCCTCACCACCCTCACAGTAAAGAATGTCTTTCTAACATCTAATCTAAATCCACCCTCCTTCAATTTAAAGCCATTACCCCTTGTCCTGTCACTACACTCCCTCATAAACAGGCCCTCTCCAGCTTTCCTGTAGGCCCCTTCAGGTACTGGAAGGCTGCTAGAAGGTCTCCCCGGAGCCTTCTCTTCTCCAGGCTGAACAACCCCAACTCTCTCAGCCTGTCCTCATAGGAGAGGTGCTCCAGCCCTCTCATCAGCTTCGTGGCCCTCCTCTGGACTCTCTCCAACAGGTCCATGTCCTTCTTATGTTGGGGGCCCCAGAGCTGAACACAGCTTAATCCTTAGAGATTATTCTGATTTTCATTGTCAAGTCTGGTAGATAAAGGAGGATCAGAGGATGACAAAGATACCATCCTCCAGAAAATGAAGAAAACAGCTTCTTAATACATCCATAGTTTGTATTTGCCTGAGAATCAAGTCACTTTCCTTGTTCTTATTATCAGAGGAAAATTGCTACTGCAAAACAGACAGTTATTACAGACTTGTTTAGACAGTGAAGAAGTAAGTTCTATTCTTTGACATTTTTTCTTGCTAAAACATGAATGCTGAGAAAGAAGATAATTAAAAGGAATCAATGACACTCTAGATCTTTGGAAGTTTTTGCAAAGTCAGAAGAGAGTATTTATCTAACCTTTACTCCCACATCTTTTACAGAAACTGTCTGGCCTTCTCGTTTTGACTCCTTGGCAACATCTTCAGTAGATTCTTCATCCTTTAGCCTATGTACAATTGTCTGGACTGTTTTAACCATGTTCTTCAGTTCATCAGGATACGGAGTTGGATATCTCTTCAGGTTGCCTTCCTGTGTAACAAAAAGCAATAATGTTCTGAATATAATTAAATGCTATAATTAAAACATCAGTTTTAAAACAGACAATGATTTAGGACAAAACACTCAGCAGAGCAATCCAGGATCTCTACTTTGCTGTTTGAGTCTACCTGGATAGGGTGGGTTGACCCTGGCTGGACACCAGGTGCCCACCAAAGCCGCTCTATCACTCCCCCTCCTCAGCTGGACAGAGGAGAAAAAAAATGTAACGAAAGGCTTGTGGATCGAGAACACTCACCAATTACCGTCACAGGCAAAACAGACTCGACTTGGGGAAATTAATTTAATTAATTACCAATCAAATAAGAGTAGGGTAATGAGAAATAAAACCAAATCTTAGAAAACACTTTTCCCCTACCTCTCCCTTCTTCCCAGGCTCAACTTTGTGCCTGATTTTCTCTACCTCCTCCCTCCAAGTGGCACAGGGGTACAGAGAATGGGGATTGCAGTCAGTTCATCACAAGTTGTTTCTGCCGCTCCTTCCTCCTCAGGGGGAGGACTCCTCACACTCTTCCCCTGCTCCAGCATGGGGACCCTCCCACGGGAGACAGTCCTTCACGAACTTCTCCAATGTGAGTCCTTCCCATGGTCTACAGTTCTTTACAAACTGCTCCAGCATGGGTCCTTTCCACAGGGTGCAGTCCTTCAGGAACAGACTGCTCCACCATGGGTCCCCCACAGGGTCACAAGTCCTGCCAGCAAACCTGCTCCAGCGTGGGCTCCTCTCTCTCTCCACGGGTCCACAGGTCCTGCCAGGAGCTTGCTCCAGCACGGGCTTCCCATGGGATCACAGCCTCCTTTGGGGCACATCCACCTGCTCCAGCATGGGTTCCTCCATGGGCTGCAGGTGGATATCTGCTCCACCATCAACCTCCATGAGTTGCAGGGGGACAGCCTGCATCACCATGGTCTTCTCCACGGGCTGCAGGGGAATCTCTGCTCTGGTGCTTGGAGCACCTCTTCCTCCTCCTTCTTCCCTGACCTTGGTGTCTGCAGAGTTGTTTCTCTCACATATTCTCGCTCCTCTCTTCTGGCTGCTGCTGGTGTTGCACAGTTTTGGTTTTTTCCTCCCCTTCTTAAATGTGTTATCACAGAGGCATTACCACTGTTGCTGACTGGCTCAGCTTTGGCCAGCAGCAGGTCTGTCTTGGAGCCGGCTGGCATTGGCTCTATCGGACATGGAGGAAGCTTCTAGCAGCTTCGCACAGAGCCACCCCTGTAGTCCTTGCACTACAAAACCTTGCCACGCAAACCCAATACACTGGATTAACTCAGACTCTGCAAGACTATTTTTTTATTATTATCTGTCCACTGATTGCAAGCAGGAAGAATTATTACAACTGTAATTTACTTAAAGAAAAATCAGCATTAATCACTGTTTTCCCACTATTTTTCCCCATAGCATCATCAGTCCAGTAGTTTCATAGTTATGCCCTACATTGCCTTACATCAGCTGACCCTTTTCATAGAATCATAGAATGGTTTGGGTTGGAAGGGACCTCAAACATCATCTAGTCCCAACCCCTCTGCCATGGACAGGGACACCTTCCACTAGACCACGTTGCCCAAAGCCTCATCCAACCTGGTCTTGAACACTTCCAGGGATGGGGCCTCCACAACCTCTCTGGGCAACCTGTTCCAGTGCCTCACCACCCTCACAGTGAAGAATTTCTTCCTAACATCTAATCTAAATCGACCCTCCTTCAGCTTGAACCCATTACCCCTTGTCCTGTCACTACACTCCCTGATAAACAGTCCCTCTCCAGCTTCCCTGTAGGCCCTCTTCAGGTACTGGTAAGCTGCTAGAAGGTCTCCCTGGAGCCTTCTCTTCTCCAGGCTGAACAATCCCAACTCTCTCAGCCTGTCCTCATAGGAGAGGTGCTCCAGCCCTCTGATCAGCTTCGTGGCCCTCCTCTGGACTCTCTCCAACAGCTCCATGTCTCTCCTGTACTGGGGCCCCCAGAGCTGGATGCAGGACTCCAGGTGGGGTCTCACCAGAGCAGAGTAGAGGGGCAGGATCACCTCCCTCGACCTGCTGGTCACGCCTCTTTTGATGCAGCCCAGGACACGGTTGGCTTTCTGGGCTGCAAGCGCACACTGCCGGCTCATGTTGAGCTTCTCATCAATCAATACCCCCAAGTCCTTCTCCTCGGGGCTGCTCTAAATCCATTCTCCGCCCAGCCTCTAGTCGTGCTTGGAATTGCGCCAACCCACATGCAGGACCTTGCGCTTGGCCTTGTTGAACTTCATGCTGTTCGCATGGGCCCACCTCTCCAGCCTGTCAAGGTCCCTCTGGACGGCATCCCTTCCCAACTTTTCCCCTTGTGTTCCACTTAAATGATCAGTGGGCGGGGGCTATTTCATCCTGTTAGATACTCTTAAACTAATAACTGAAGACTTGATTTCTTCAGCAGAGTGAAATCCACAGCCAGTTTAAGGGAAAGGATGGAATTTGGGGGTGGGGGGAGGAGAAGAGGGAGTGAAGCCCCAAGTATTAAAAAATAAATTCAATACTAACCCGAGGCGGTGCCTCTCTCTCATCTTTGTCTTCATCACACTCAAATGCCACCTGAGCACGCTGTTTCCTCTGTTCCTCCCACAAAGATGGATTGAAACTTTCATTATCAGATATGAACATAACTAAATAATAATAAAAAAAGAGTCTCGTAAGAATAGGATATATTATGCAAAATAAAAATCCTCTTTTTCTTTTTCTTGGATGGGATTGGTGTTTTTTGTATGTATTCTTAAAAGATAAGAGACTAGGAGCACCATAAATTGATGACTAGCTGTGCTGCTACTGCTTTATGAATTTGGCTGTGTTTTCAGAATAGTAAAATCCCTATCTGTAAAGTAAAAAAAGAATCATACACACAGCTGTACACTAGTCTGAACACTCACAGTTGCAAATTTTCAGCAGAACTCTGCTGCAAAGTATTTTTATTCATGTATAAATATGAAAATATGTATTTTATATATAAAAAAGTAAATGATACTTATATAGATTTATATAGCCTGACTTCAGTGAGGTGGTCTCATTAAGCACGTATAAGAGCATTCACTTGATTTCATTGAATGAAAATTAAAAAAAAAAAAAAACTTACTGGGAAAAACCTGCATTTTTACTAATCCTGAAAAAAATGAAAGCACCTAAAACTTAAGGTAAACACATGATTTTGCAGAAGTTATATAAATGACAGGAGCTTTATAAAGTATCACTTGCGTAATTTTACAAGAGAAAAAAAAATCTTTTGGTTACCCACTGTCTCTTATTCTAGCATGTCTCCATGCCTTGTGTTACATTAGCTAGGTTCTACTTTAGCATGCTAAATAATAGTCTAATAAATATGTCTTCACCACCCCAGCAAACCTATATACTTCACTAGCAATGTCAAGACTGTTCACATTAACTATATCTGAAATAGAAAAATGCTTAATTATAGGGCTCACCAAGTGCATTGGAATATTTGTTACACTGTGTTTAATGAGTAAACTTACCTTTGAAAAATATTCTAATAGACTTCACTATCGCTGAAACAGTTCCTGGCACAAAGAATGAACTTTCTAAAGAATTTTAGGAATTATAAGTTTTTAAAAGGTTATCTTTTAAACTTTAAACCTTCTGTTTGGAATGACTGCTTCAGAGGGAGGTATTCTGTCAACTTAAGCCAAACAAGCAGCCCTTTCCTTGTTGTGGTGGGTTGACCCTGGCTGGGGGCCAGGTGCCCACCAGAGCCACTCTATCACTCCCTGTCCTGGTTCTGGCAAGGATAGAGTTAATTTCCCAAGGAGCCAGGACAGGTGAGCCAAGCTGGCCGGGGGCTATTCCATACCATGTGACATCATGCTCCCCATAAAAGGGGGCTAGTCGGGCAGGGGCGGGTTCGGCGTGTCGGCGTGGCTCCGGGACGGGTCGAGCGTCCGGTCGGTTGGTCGGTCGGTCGTCGGATCGGTAAAATCGTTCTCTGTTATCACCATTGTTACTATCTGTTATCAGCACTGTTGTTGATTGTTCTCCCTCTCCCTTGCTGTCCCAGTAAACTGCCCTTATCCCAACCCTCGAGGCTTTGCCGTTGTTTTTCCGTTCTCCTCCCCATCCCGCCGGGGGAGGGGTGAGCGAGCGGCTGGGGCTAAACCACGTCACTCCCCTCCTCAGCAAGGCAGGGAGGGGAGAAAGGAAGATGGAGAAAAAACAACCCCAAACTCGTGGGTCGAGATAAAGGCAGTTTAACGTAGCTAAAGCAAAAAGCCGCGCGCGGAAGCAAAGCAAAAAGCAAAGATTATTCTCTACTCCCCATCAGCAGGCGATGTCCGGCCACTTCCTGGGAAGTAGGGCTTCAGTAAGTGTGCCCTTTACTCCGGAAGACAAACATTGTAAAAAAAAACAACGAATGCCCCTGCCCTGTTCCTCCCCCTATCTCTCAGCTTCTTATTGCTGAGCAGATGTCATATGGTATGGAATATCCCTTTGGTCAGTTTGGGTCGGCTGTCCTGGCTGTGTCCCCTCCCAAGATCTTGCCCACCCCCAGCCTGCTGCTGGGGAAAAAGAAATGTTGGAGAGACAGCCTTAATGCTGTGTCGGCACTGCTCAGTAGTAGCCAACACACTGGTGTGTTATCAACACCTTGCTAGCTACCAAGACACAGCACAGCACCATGAGGGCTGCTGTGGGGAGAATTAACTCCATCTCAGCCAGACCCAATACACTTGTCTACAGAAAGAAACCTCACCACTGGAGTAAAATAAAGTTCAAATGGAGAGAATGCTTTCAGGAACTATCTTCAGCTTCACTGACAATCTCCAAATGATTTTATAATTCTCACATTCTATCAGAAATACTGCACATGCGTTATCTGCATTAGAAGATGCTAAAAGTGATGTACAATTTACTGGTTTTGCAGATATTTTTGATTGCTCAGTGTACTAGACACTTGTGCCATGTAACAGAAAATGTTGCCACTTGTCAATTTTCAATTATTCCCATTGATACCTGCCATCCCATTTCTGTTAAAGAAGCACAAGCTTTTTCCTTTTGCCCACGGGGGAAGGACAGTGAAGAAATATAGACTTTACTCTTTCCCTAACTCCTGATGGAGTTACTCATGGACTGTTACTCATTTTCCTAAATATTTCACAAGTGTGCAGAAATAACTTTCTGGCGAGGTCTTAATGTTCTGGGCCTAAGCTTTTATAAAACATTTTGAACTAAATGTGAGCAAAATGTGTTTTTTCTGGACTTTTTTTTTTCTTTTAAAATATAATACAGAATGCTATGTACTTTTCAAAAAATACATACTCAGTAATGGATGAAACATTTTGTCTAACATTTTGTTAAAATAGTCAGTCTGAAACAGACACCTGGCAAGGAGAATTTTAACCCGAACCATTAAGCTCTGACAGAATGAAACAGGGTGTCACACTGGGAAGTGGCAGCATCAAAGAACGTGATCCCACTAGTCCATTTCTCACCTCACTCCCCATACATGCACATTTCCAACTGGAACAGTTTCACCTAGAATTTACTAACATGTGGATCACATTTTAAGTTACTGTTCTCATTCTTCAGATGTTACTCTTCACTTACAAATTTACTTCAAACTCGTATCTAAGTATTATCTAATGAAAATCATGTTAGCTGGATTGTCTTCCCATTATTATTTTCAAAAGTGAACATTCTGACAGAGTATTTCAGAAATTCTTACCATCCTCGGTCCTTGGTTGCTGGGGGAACATGTAATTAGTAAGCACTGTTTTCTGTGTGTCAGGGTCAGTTTCTTTTTGAAGAGGGATAAGTGGTTTAGACTAAAAAGCAAATGAAAGAAGGGTATGTTATGAGAATATATATGTGTAAAAAGTAAATATGATCTACCTGTCACAGAGCATGCCTGTCCCATTACTTTGAAGATTACTCTGCCTTGTATTAAATCATTTCTCCTCTGAATAATTTTCACAAAAAGAAGTTATTAACATGTCTGTCTTTGACAACTGGCTTTGAGAACTGAAACTCATTAACAGCTTTAAGAGAAGAGCAAACACAGGATATTCTAAGAGCAACCCAGTTTCTCGCTAAGACTTATTACTGTCCCAAAGGAGGCTGATCTGGAATACACAGCTATATTTAGCCATTTAAAGCCATGGACAATCATATAAAAAAAATTTGTACTCAATTTTTTATATTGACATCAGATTGAATATCCCCCACCCCTTACAAAAAAGGGCAAAGAATTCTTGAAATTACTGTATTGGTAAAAATGCTTTCATTATACTACACTACTTTCATTATACTAGTGGATTTCTGGCATCCCTGTACACCTTAATGCTATTCAGGAAATCCCGCCAGGGGAGGGCTGAGCGAGCGGCCATGTGGTGCTCAGCTGCCGGCTGGGGCTAAACCACGACACTAAGTTTCCCCAATGGTATATCTGTAGAAGAAACAGCATGCTACATGTTCAAGTACTAGCTTATCAAGCACTACCTTTCCTGTGTAAACAACCCTGAATTAAGAAAAAACAAAACCCAAAGAATCAACATCTGTTAAATTGCATTTCCTAATAGCACAGAACTTTGCCAGAAATATGAAAGTCTCCAGTCAAGTAGGCTCAGTGCTGTTTGTTTTAAGAGAACCGACACAGAAATAATGTCAAGGAAGTATTGATGTATATACACAGTACTACGTCTCATTATTTAACAGATGGCTCTGTACTTGTCAATTCCATCAGGAATAAAGTCAACATAATTATTTTTATTTTTTAAAAACTTAACCTGATTGTCTGATAGCCACATAGCAGTGAGCTGTTGCAGTTTTGTAAAGGTAAATGGCAAATTCTTCAGTCTGTAAATCACAACAAGAAGAGTTTATGTAAGTACATTTATCATACACTTATCAATACTGTTAAGAAACAATGCTGCATTAGCTTGTAAAATGTTTTAAAATAATACATTTACAGATATAGTTAAATGAATAAACTATTGACAGTTGAAAGGCAACAGCTTTTATTTTAGATTCAAAGCTATACCTGGAATGAAAAAACCCCACATTTCCACCCATTTTAGCAAACAGATTAAAACAATGAGACAATGTAACTTGAATTTAACTCAGTTCAGTGACTTGAATACAATTTTGAAGACAATTATTGACATTGTGCATAAGTCAACTATCCAACTTAAAAATCAAGGCTATTTTCATACTTTAATCTGAATCCTCAGCAATTTTATCTTTCAATACACATGCATTCCAATTAAGAAAAAAGTGCTACACCTGAAAAAAAGTGCTGTTTTTCCCCAAGAAACATGTATGGGAATGAGGCTGCCCTGGTAAATGAAAGCTGTGGCATTAACAGATAAATCAGGCTATAGATGGAGTACGGAGAAGCTGGATTGGCAGAACAGGATGGAGAGCTCACTTATCTCTCCCAATACATTGAAATTCTACAAATTGGCAATTTGCAAAAAAGAAATGTTTTGACAGTTTTTAATGACCAGCTCTAATAAAACACAACTCCCTTCTTCCCCCTTCTCCAGCACACTCAAGTGTTTTACAATATACTGTGATACTGTTTTGTGTCCTCCATATGCAATATAGAAAGGTATTAATTTTTAAGTAAGAATCAAAGTTTTATGAAAATAACCAAACTAATTCCCTAGAAAAATACATGCTAACAATCATCAATGTTTTGAAGCTGTGCTTCAATGCATGTGATTAAGACATTAAATTAAATACAGCTTAATACAATGGAACAGCAAGATCCAGAATACAACATTAATACATTAAATGCATGCATCTCAGTCAGCTTCTAAGCTCTGGGTGAGATAAGGAAAGATAGCATAATATATTCATGACAATACCTCTACTTACATTTGGGGGACAGATATCAGTTACGATACAATATATGCAATGCTATTGCATTTTACACAGCTTCTATTTGAATTAATGTATTCACAAACCTATTGTCACTCAGATTGATGACTTTTAATTTATGCATATCACCCATTTCTTCAGGGAGAAATTCAAGCTTATTAGAATGCAGAAACAACACTGTTAAATGTTTCCAGTTTCCAATCTGAAAAAAACCCCAAAGAATTAATTCATCTTCACAACTCTAAATACACAAATTTTTAGTGTTTTAAAACAATTAGTATTACAGCTATTTTTGCTTTTTAAAGATTTATTCTTACATATTAAACCTTATTTTAGTTTCAATACACTAGCTACTTCTTGCTTAAAAAAATTTCAGAATTTCATTATTTGAAAGTTTGTATATTTGTATACACCTGCCTTTAAAAACATACACACAGAAAATCTACTCAAGAATTACTAACTTATCAAAAAATTGTACAGACTATATAGTTTAAGATACATTAAAATTTTACAGTTTTGTAACTAAATACATACCTCTGATGGGAGCTGTGTTAAAAAGTTATGATCTGCAGCAAACGTCCTTATGTTAGAGAGTTGCCCAACAGACGAAGGCAATGTTTCAATCTCATTGAAACTACAGTCCAGTTCTTCTACTGATAGTAACCTGAAGAAAAAAAAGAAAAGAAGAAGAAAAGAAGAAAAGAAGAAAAGAAGAAAAAGGAAAAAAGGAAAATGAAAAAGGAAAAATGAAAAAAGAAAATAGAAAAAAGAAGAAAAAAGAAAAAAGAAACTCCTTTATACAGGTTAATTCATCCAACATTAATTGAATACTTTAAGTTTAAATGAAGTTAATACCACTATCAATTACAAATCTCAAATTAAATTCAAAATAAAACTCTGAAATCCAAGGGAATTCAATTCCAAGAGAAATCTTTTACTAATTGCCTAAATTGTATTTGGGTTTTGGAGTTTTTTTGTTGGTTGGTTG
Organism: Balearica regulorum gibbericeps; assembly: GCF_011004875.1. NCBI lineage: Eukaryota > Metazoa > Chordata > Aves > Gruiformes > Gruidae > Balearica > Balearica regulorum. The sequence continues at coordinate 7,803,583 of NC_046219.1, read as the reverse complement.
GTGGGTTGCTTTTTGGTTTTGTTTTTTAAAGTTTCCTTTACACTGTCCTCATAAGAGAGCTTTCAGTAAAAACAGGGGGGTCAGCAACATCAAATATTTGTGTACTACATGAAAACGTGCTAGTGCAAGGCACTGAAAACATTCGGAGTGGGACACATCATAGCCAAACAGGAGTTGAGTGCAGTTTCTGAACAAGAAAAGAATTTAAAGAGTTAGAGACAGCAAACCTAAGACTTTGGCAGCAAAGAAGTATTTTGTAAATTCTGACAACAAAACAAAACCTACATTAATTATAATACAAGAACAGAAATTGGAACATATACCCTTCATTTGTACAGCACTTAATTCTGAACCAATTATTTTTGCTGTCATTTTCAAGTTTTAAATTAAATTGCTGAACACCAAATTATACATTAAAAAATCCTGCTGATTAACAGTTGAAAATTCTCCTTATAATATAAAAAAGATAAATGTGTGTGTTCAGATTCATTTTTTACAAGATCATTTGCAATATTTACCACAGCTATGTTACTGCCAAAAACCCACTTTCAGACAGCTGACTGCCTTTTTAAACATCTTATTTTCTTTCATATTCAATTTTTCTTTTATAAATTGGTGGCTGCATTAATGAGTGAGGAACATAGGTCTTTTGATATTAAATATTATGTAAAGAACATATATGCTGTGAACTAGAAGTAAGATATGAAAGCACTTGCTTTCAATTTTAAGACATGAATATATAGAAAAAAATCAAGTAGGTGTAAAAACATTCAAAAGAGGAGCCACTGTTACAGAAAAGTGTGCAGAAAGGCAATGCAACCTTTTATTCAGCTGAAATACCTACCCTCCTATAGAGTCTGGCAAATAAATTAATTGGTTTTCATCAATTTTAAGTGTTGTTACCTTCTTCAGGGAACCTGTAGTAAAATGAACAAGTAAATTAAAAAGGACATTTGAGTTCATTAAATTTAGTTTTAATTTTAAATTAAGGGGGGAAAAAACCTATGGGCAAGCAACCACATCTGTATTCCCTGGCATGCCTATGGTGCTATATATCTTCTAAGGAAATAAGCAGATAAGCTTACAGAACTTGTTTGCCAGCCATAGGGGAAGGTGATCTTTTTACTCTTACAGTCGATAGTTTCTCATCCATTTACAAACTACTATATAAAGTTAAGAATGCCCCAAAACAAATATAAATGTTATTATTCAGCTACACATTACAGCTTTATCCAAAACAGGAACTTTAAATCAATTGAAACTTAGATCTAAAATGCCATTTGTCTATTTTCAAGTGTTCTATGCCTAAACTATAAGCTTTTAAGAACATGAATTAACTGAAAATACAAACCAATAGACTCTGGCAGTTGCTGAAGTGAATTACTGGATAACAGTAGGTCTTGTAGGCTTTCACAACCTGAAATACCTTCTTCAACTACTTCAATGTTGTTTTTAGAAACATCCAAGTAAGTCAGTTGTTTCAATGTTCCTATGAACTAAAAGCAAGAGAAAATAATGCATTCTAGGAAGTGCAAGTTCAAAACAAAAAAAGCCAGCAGATTTGACAACAAACTGTCTCTCAAGTGTAATGCCACAGGAAAAGAGAAAACCTATTTATAGTGCTGAAATACAATTTTATGCAAAATATCCAAACTTTATAATCAAATATTTTGTGCAGATATGCACAGTTGATGTTTTTCCACACACACAGACACACCACAGTTATTCTGCAGGTGTCTCTAAAGTCAGTCTGCTGTAAATTCAACTGTTTGATTAGATATCACGAATCAAGTGACTAAAGCTTTAGAACAGACTTCAGACATGTAGATGTACACAGTGTAGCATTAGGACATAATTAAGGCTCCAGTAAAGGAGGAATAACCCCAAGCACCAGTACAGGTTAGGGGTTGACCTGCTGGGAAGCAGCTCTGCAGAGAAGGACCTGGGAGTCCTGGTGGACAACAAGCTCTCCATGAGCCAGCAATGCGCCCTTGTGGCCAAGAAGGCCAGTGGTATCCTGGGGTGCATTCAGAAGAGTGTGGCCAGCAGGTCGAGGGAGGTTATCCTCCCCCTCTACTCTGCCCTGGTGAGGCCACATCTGGGGTACTGTGTCCAGTTCTGGGCTCCCCAGTTCAAGAAAGACAGGGAACTACTGGAGAGAGTCCAGCGGAGGGCTACATAGATGATGAGGGGACTGGAGCATCTCTCTTATGAGGAAAGGCTGAGAGATCTGCATCTGTTTAGCCTGGAGAAGAGAAGACTGAGAGGGGACCTCATCAATGCTTATAAATATCTAAAGGGTGGATGTCAAGAGGATGGAGGCAGACTCTTTTCAGCGGTGCCCAGTGACAGGACAAGGGGCAATGGGCACAAACTGGAACACAGGAAGTTCCATCTGAACATGAGGAAAAACTTCTTCACTTTGAGGGTGACCAAGCACTGGAACAGGCTGCCCAGAGAGGTTGTGGAGTCTCCTTCTCTGGAGATATTCAAAACCCGTCCAGACGTAATCCTGTGCAACCTGCTCTAGGTGATCCTGCTTTAGCAGGGGGGTTGGACTAGATGATCTCCAGAGGTCCCTTCCAACTCCTAATGTTCTCTGAATTTATGTGATTCTGTGAAAATTTTTTAATGCTTATTTTTGCCTTTTGTGTAAAACTGCATCCTACTTAACCTCAAAAGCCACAATGAATCCCTAATTGTACTAAACTGAAAAAACAAACCAAAATACAAGTTTTTATTACATTTCCACATGAACCAAGAATAAGCTTAAAGATTTGTGAACACTACTAAAATCTTCACAGGGAAGACGCAGTCTCTTTCACAAATAGTTTTACTTTTACTGTAGAGTAGAAAGGTTTAATACATCCACTCAACTCTTCAAAGAATTAGCTGAAGTGAGGAAAGACAGTTGAAAGACTACTGATCAGGCAAGAAACCCGCACATCAGAAGATTGCCAGTGATTTTAAGTCTGAAAACAGACCAGCTGCTTCCCAAATTTCAAATACTAGTTTACTTGATCATAAACACAGGTTCACAAGTGCTACAATAATAGGTCATCCTGGACCTCATGTAATTCTAAGAGATGTCAGGAAAACCTGGTTTTAGTCAACAGAACATTTTCTCAGGAACTGGCTATATTCCTTGTATACATGGCAAAAAATTCTGAACAGTCATTGCTTCTTTTAAAACTGTGATGAGTAAAAATTCACACAACATATATATCCTGTAAATTCCTGCTTGCTGTCTAACATAAAATAATTCCTTTTTGGAAGGACTAGTCAACCCTAAATTTCATCCAGGATTTGATGTAGGATTTTTACTCATTTCCTAAATTGGAACATAATTTTTAGATGAGAGGATTATAACTTTCAATGAAAGAAAAGCTGTGTACACAACTGTCATGATCAGCGACAATTTCTAAGTAGACTAGTCAAGCATTTAAGTGGCATTTAGCCTTTTGGCTTTAAGTAACATTAAAATTTTACAGTAACTTTAACATATATGATAGCTGACAAAGCAAATACCACTGTAAATTAAAATACTAAAAGTTTAACACAGTAAAAGGATTTACCCCTGGAATAAGTGTTAGTCTATTACCATCCATCCAAAATTCCTTTAACCCACTCAGTTCTTCAAGTACTTCAGGCTGTAAAGGAAACAGTTTTTAAAAAATTTCATACAAAAATAGTGAAAGGCAAAACCAACTTCAGTGATTCCTCTATTGAAACTTTAAGTAATGTCTTATAGCTGTTATATATACTGTTTCATTGGGTCACCAAATAAACCCCAGATAATTCACTTTTACAAATGTAAATACATACTAGATATACAAAAATATTTTAAGAACTTGATTATAGCACTAAATAATTCTTACAGGAAGTGTTAAGTTTTTTATACAGAAAGTATTATTTTTCAACTGGAGCACACAATAAATAAATCTTATATGTATAATTCCCCCTCTCACAGAGGTCTAAAACCCCTTAAATTCCATCAACTCAGAAGAGCTGTTTTTCAAAAACCAGTTTTTGCAGTTTTGGGGAAATGGGAAAAAAAATTTAATTTTATAGCAGCAAACAAAGGGTGCATCTGCCTGATACAAGCAAACCACTCTATCCATAAAGTGAAGTGCAGGATATGCTCCCACTACAACTTAATGTTAGAACTATCTTATGTATCAGGGAAAGACCATGTCTTGGTAAACAGCCATGCTGCATATGCTTTCCTATTTAAACTTCCCTCCTGAGAAAGTAATACAAAATTGGTGCTACTGCACCTTAACAACTACAACCAAGTTCAGTTAAACACAGAACTCAATTTTGTTATATTGTAAGTGTACAGTATTCCTGCATAAATTGCAGTCTTGGCTCCTAAAAATTAATTTTCCAAGAGAAAATCTTAACTGAAGACTACCTTTCAGACATATCTTTACCCAAAAAGCAGTTTCAAACTTTTCTGCGCATTTACCTTATGATCTTAATGAAATAAGTTACCAGTAGTTGACTCTTCTAGATAAAAGGCTGGTAGAGATGAAGCAATCTGCCAAAAATATACCCAAACAGGTAATTTTACAGCCTATACTTAGTTCCTGGCTGTTATGGCTTAATGTGGGCCTGAGCATGTTAGTTTAAGGCTCCCACATGAATATCTACAGTGTAATGAGAATATGGCAGTAATGGTAATGTCTGGAAGTGTAATACTAAAGAACAATTCCTTAAATACACTTCCCTATCTGCCAAACCATACAGCTAGGTAAGTGTTGAGCTCTGCATGATCTGTGGCTAATGAAGTACCCTACTGGTGGCACACAGAGGCTTGACTTTGTTATACGGCAAGTCAATATGTTCCACTATACTTCTATTTCAATTCTCTTATACAGGAAAGTACTTGTAGAAGCAGAGGGATGTTAAGTGATTGTAAATGGAAGATGTATTTGTCTGACATCATGAACAGGAAACAAACAGATTCATGTTGAAGGAGAAATCTGAGCACCTCAACTGTAAATACTATTTTGAATAATATTCAAACTTATAATTAATATAGTTTCCATTGGACCTAAATAGTTTGTACACACTAATAAAAGTAGGTTATGCACAGCTTTTAAAGAACTTGCAACATTAAATACATGATGACCAATAAGTGTTTAGAATTTATTTTAAGTCAAATGATTATGTTTATAATTCAAACACATATTACCATTAACTTTTTATCAGTAATGTAGCCACACTATACCACAGTGTTTTATTTTGAAATTGAAAACACATACTCATATTCATAAGAATATGCACATAATTTTTATAACAGGCTATATAAAGTAGTATAAGGTATACATAATATTTGCTCAGTAGCAAAACTCTTAAAGCTGATTTTTACATTTTCATATTGATTAAAAATAGATTAAAGGATAAAGAGATTTATAAAAAATATAAAGCCCTGTTACTTAGGCAAAACTCACCACTTCTGTGAATTCATTACTTCCTAAGTCCAGTCTCTCCAGCTGAGTCAGTCTGGACATGGTTCTGCACAGGAAGGGGATTAATAAGGAATTAGATTTAAGAAAATACCAGTTACATCCAATCTTCCTGTATTCATACAAATATATTATTTTAATCAGTATTAAGTAGTGTTGCTGTTCTGTTACTGGACTGATATCTAAATAAGGTCAAATTTTCACACACTGTTCAACTAGGTACACATTAATGATCATGCTGACTGTGACTGTCACACAGAGTACACTGCAACTCATCTACAGATTAGTTAATAAAAAGACCACTAGAGTCATCCTTATGATAAAGAGTAACTGAATTTACTCTTCGAGTGTCTTTCATCTCCCCACATAATCAGCATTCTCAGTAGCCACAGGCTGGTTAACTACATGTTTTCCTCCCAAAGACAGAGCACTGCCTAATGATTAGATAAAACAGAAAAGACCACTGTTGAATCAGTAACCACCAACACCTTTCTCCCTCTCCAGGCTGCTGACAAAGTTGCTTCCATATGATATGGTCTGGAATCCTAATTATTCCTCTAGCCCTACAACAAATCAGATTACTAAATTGGATTTCATGACACATCAATACTCTTCAAGCCAACTTAGGGCAAAGATTAAATCAATGACTGAAATAAAGTAAAATTCATTCTTTCAAGCTGTGTTTTTGCAAAATTTTTCCTCCATTTAAGTTTACTTTGGGGACCCCATAAAGAATATGTACATGGTTGTCTACACGATCAATCTACAGCAGTACTACCTAAAAATATTTTCAAAGATGCTGTGAATCCCTCATATGGCATTATGTTCTGTATTTATTTAATAATAGCTTTCAGTAGAAGAATATATCAAAAACTTTCAAATATAAACCAAAAGTGTGTACATACTATAAAATTATGGAAAAACTAAATAAGAGCTTCTAACTGGGAGAGTCTTTTGTATTATCAGAATATAAGTATGAACACTAATATCTTTAAAGTTGTTCTTCAAAGACCTTACACTATTACAGTTATTCTGAATACACAGTTCAAAAATTACATTCTACTGAAAAATGTCTTATTTATTGAAAGTAAGTTTAAGTTAATAATAATATTATTCATTAATCTCCAAAAAGGATTACACTCAACATCTATCTATAGACTTGATTTTCATTATGTTATAGCAATCATGCTAGGGACAAACTAGGCATAAATAAGACATGATCAAGACAAAAGCAGAAGCCATTTTTATTGCACTGCACACACAGTATACACAAGCTTTAGGGGAAAGCCTTTGTCATGGTTTAGCCCCAGCTGGTGGGATGGGGAGGAGAATCGGAAGACAAAGGCAAACCCCATGGGTCGGGATAAGGACAGTTTACTGGGACAGCAAAAGGACAGGAAAATAACAGCAGCAGTACTTAGAATATACAAAACACGACACGACACTCAGACCATCCCAGAGCCTGTCCCGGAGCTGTGCCGCCCCTTCCCGACTAGCCCCCTTTTATGCTGAGCATATGGTATGGAATACCCCTTTGAGTACTTCAGGGTACCTGTCCTGGCTGTGTCCCGTCCCAGTTTCTGGTGAAAATTAACTCTATCCTAGCCAAAGCCAGGACACCTTTAACTCATATTCCCACTGTCTCAAAGAAGACAAAGAAAAAAACCCCAAAACATGAGAAGGCTACCTCCAGAAGAATCCAAGAAACATTTTTCCTCATTTCTAGAAGCTCATAAATAGGATGAACAATAAGCCAATGGCTAAAATTCATTTTCTGAATTCTAACAAATTATTTAAGTCCCTCTGAAATACTGCATAAGCTGAATTTCTTAATGCTTTATGAGACTGTGCAAATACCAACTTTAGTGCCATATGCTATGAATAAATTTGCCCCAATGCGTCTCCCTGAAGCACAGCTGAAGACTCACTTAAAGGATCCAGTGTATCATTCTGCAGCTTTCAAAACTTTGTGGGCAACACCATAATCTATTTTTACTCAGGGCTTCAATTTAAAAAGGTTTTCCATTTCTTCTGTTTTCAAGCTATGCTAGCTAGACTGTGTGCTACTAGAATGAGCAGTCCAAAACTCCACTGACAATCTAAGTTTCAGTTTCAAAAAGCAGATTGAGGGAGAACACAGCTATGTGGGATAGAATTTGACAAATTTGACAAAGAAAACTTTATATTTGCAATAGACCATTTTCCCAGCTTTCAGCTACCTATCAGATAAATGCCTCAAATAGTCTCTGCATATTTTTGCATTACTTTCAGTAGAAATAATATTTTTATTTAGTTGGTTTGCATTATGATACTGCCAGTTTTGCAGTCTCTGGTTATGGATAAGCTCCAAGCAAAATGATAGATTTGGCACAAAGCAAGGTTGATTTAGTGTGTTGGCATTAATTACCCATTTTGATTAACAGTCCTTCAAGTGCTTTATGCTTTAGTGTTAAAAATTATGTGCATGTTTAATTCCGCAAGAGGGCTAGCTGATTTTGTAGAAGTTTATCCAAATACATCTCTCATTACAAATATGAAAAGTAGCAGCTATAAGTATGAAAATATTAAAAAGGAGAGAATGACAGGGAAAACGTTTCTATTCTATAGCAAAAATATTAGCATGTACTGCTACATCATATTAGCTTCAAAAAACCCCCCAAACACACACCTTTGGATTTTCTACACTGTTTAAAGCTGTAAATTATGTTCCTTTTAAAACACATACTCAGGTTTGGGAAACTGTAAGTTCAAATTTCCTGACTGGCTTCTGTTCTGACATAATAGTTAAAGGCAGGCCACAGACACCTTCATTGGCCAGGTCAACTGCTGCATGGCTGTATTATCCTGAAAGGCAGAATCACCTCTTGCACAGTACAGACACCAAAACAAATTTTTCTCCCCAGTCTACATCATACACATACAATATATTTTTCCAGTGCCTCACTGTAGCAAAATGCATATTAATGTGTTAAAACTAATAACTAAAAAAGTAGTCTCAAAAGCTTTCATCTCCCTTAACTGAACCACAAGAGTACCAGAAGAGAATAATAAAGGTGGCAGTTCAGCATGTACTGTATGTAGATTGTTATGGAGGTGCTGCAGAGGACATCACCATGACAGTTGCTGTTTAGTTTTTGAGCAAGGATGAAACCCTGAAAACAATGAAGTCAACAAAAAAATTCCCAGCAATGTCAACAGAAGTGTTTGGCTTAAATATATTAGAGCATTTGTTTAAGCATCTCTTATCACTAAAAGAGATTTCCGTATACTACTCTTTTTAAAATATTGGACATAATTCATGCTATTAGTGTTAATTACAGCATATAAGGTTAGAGTAATTGTATTTTAAAAAAAAATCTATATTAGCTATAAGCTTTAATTATAACTGCTGTTCCTCAGTTGGGAGTAACTTAATTAAGAGAGCTAAGAGCCCAAATTAAATGTCCTCTAATTTTTTCTATTGAAAATTAGTAATAGGCTAAAGAGCAATGAAATAAAGAGACTATGTATATCACATGAATGAGTAGAATGTTTCACACTTGGAAGATTTAAATTCATGCTTTCTCATGGTATAGATGTCCTGGTTTTGGGCTAGGATAGAGTTAATTTTCACAAGAAGCTGGGAGGGGACACAGCCAGGATAGCTGACCCAAACTAGCCAAAGGGATATTCCATACCATATGTAGTCATGCTCAGTATATAAGGGGGGACCTGGCCTGGAAAAATGACTTCCAAGTCCTTTTTGCAAGAGGTGAGTAGTGACTATGATGAGCAGGATTAGAGGGGCCCTGCCTCCAGCCAGGTGGAGGAAAGGGACAACACGGTTTATTGGACTGTGTGGATCCGATGGCCTGGCACGTCAGACCCACAGGAGTACAAGGCCCTAGTGGACACTGGTGCACAGTGTATCCTAATGCCATCGAGCTATGAAGGGGCGGAACGCAGCTCTATTTCTGGAGTGACAGGGGGATACCAACAGCTAACCGTACTGGAAGCTGAAGTAAGCCTAACTGGGAATGACTGGGAAAAGCACCTCATTGTGACTGGCTGTACATCCTCAGCATGGACTACCTCAGGAGAGGGTATTTCAAGGACCCAAAAGGGTATTGATGGGCATTTGGAATAGCTGCCTTGGAGATGGAGAAAACTGAACAGCTGTCTACCTTGTCCGGTCTCTTGGAGGACACTTCTGTTATGGGGATGCTGAGGGTTGAAGAACAACAGGTGCCAAGTGCTACCACAATGGTGCACCGGCAACAATATTGCACCAAGACTCCGTGCTTCCCATCTGTGAGCTGATTCACCAACTGGAGAGTCAGGGAGTGATCAGCAAGACTCGCTCATCCTTTAACAGTCCCATATGACCAGTGTGGAAGTCCAATGGAGAGTGGAGGCTGACGGTAGACTATCGTGGCCTGAATGAAGTCACACTGATGATGACTGCTGCCATGCCAGACGTGCTGGAACTTTAATATGAACTGGAGTCAAAGGCAGCCAAGTGGTACACCACAATTGATATTGCTAATGCATTTTTCTCGATCCCTTTGGCAGCGGAGTGCAGGCCACAGTTTGCCTTCACTTGGAGGGGCGTCCAGTACACCTGGAACCGACTGCCCCAGGGGTGGAAACACAGCCCCACCATCTGCCATGGACTGATCCAGACTGCACTGGAAAAGGGTGAAGCCCCAGAGCACCTGCAATACATTGATGACATCATTGTATGGGGCAACTCAGCAGAGGAAGTTTCTGAGAAAGGGAAGAAAATAATCCAAATCCTGCTGCAGGCTGGCTTTGCCATAAAGCGAAGTAAGGTGAAAGGACCCACACAGGAGACCCAGTTTTTAGGAATAAAATGGCATGATGGGCGTCATCAGATCCCAATGGATGTGATCAACAAAATAACAACTGTGTCTCCACTGACCAACAAAAAGGAGACACAGGCTTTCTTAGGTATTGTAGGTTTCTGGAGGATGCACATTCCAAATTACAGTCTCATTGTAAGCCCTCTCTACCACGTGACCTGGAAGACGTTTCAAATGGTGCCTGGAGCATCGACAAGCCTTTTAACAAATTAAACAGGAAATAGTTCATGCAGTAGCCCTTGGGCCAGTCTGAGCAAGACCAGATGTAAAGAATGTGCTGTACACCACAGCCAAGGAGAATGGCCCTACCTGGAGTCTCTGGCAGAAAGCACCAGGGGAGACTCGAGGTTGACCCCTGGGGTTTTGTATTTGAGGACGCAGAGGATTCAAGGCCCACTACACTCCAACTGAAAGAGAGACATTGGCAGCATATGAAGGGGCTTGATCTGCTTCAGAAGTGATTGGTACTGAAGCACAGCTCCTCCTGGCACCCCGACTGCCGGCGCTGGGCTGGATGTTCAAAGAGAGGGTCCCCTCTACACACCATGCATGCAATGCTACGTGGAGTAAGGGGGGTCGCACTGATCACACAGCGGGCTCGAATAGGAAACCCCAGTTGCCCAGGAATATTAGAAGTAATCATGGACTGGCCAGAAGGCAAAGATTTCAGAATATCACCAGAGGAGGAGGTGACACGTGCTGAAGAGGCCTCACTGTATAATAAACTGCCCGAAAATGAGAAGGGATATGCCCTGCTCACTAATGGGTCCTGTCGCATTGTGAGAAAACATTGAAGGTGGAAGGCTGCTGTACGGAGTCCTACATGACGAGTTGAAGAAGCTTCTGAAGAAGAAGGTGAATCGAGTCAGCTTGCAGAGGTGAAAGCCAACCAACTAGCTTCAGACATTGCCGCATGACATAAATGGGTTTTGCTCAAGGACCTGGGTGCACTTGGTGGGTGATGCGGAATGGTGGGGAAGTCCCATGTGTACCTCAAGGGGATCTGATTTTGGGTGAGAATGGACAATAAATTAAACTGTATGATGTTAATTGCTAAATAACCCTGTCATTGTGCATTATCATTGCTACAATTGCTATATGCTCTATCAACAGTATTACAGTAAGAATCACCCAAATTAATGAAGGATGAATGCTGCGATGATGGAACTAGAACTGGCCTTAGCAACTGGTGCCCAGCACCTTCCTTGAAAATCAACATCTTCAACCCACAGACCGCAAGCATGGACCATGCCAGATACACCAGCTGCGAGTTCTGGATGCAGCATGCAACCGTCCAACAGCACACATCATCACTCCTGCCCTGAGAGACTGTTATGACAGATGGAGCCCAAAGTCACGGACTAAATGAACTCAATGGACATCATAGAGAGATGGCATATAGACTAAGGGAATGATATCTCTGTGTGTGTGTGTGTATATATATATGTATAAAAAAGACAGGGAAAGTAGTGATTATTTGGGCAGTGTAGGGTCTGGGCATGACATAGATGGTACAGAATAAGGGGTGGATAATGTCCTGGATTCAGCTAGGATAGAGTTAATTTTCACCAGAAGCTGGCATGGGACACAGTCAGGATAAGTGACCCAAACTAGCCAAAGGAGGTATTCCATACCATATGACGTCATGCTCAGCATAGAAGGGGGCTAGTCAGGGAGGGGTGGCATGGCTTCAGGACACATGGCTCAGGGACAGTCTGGCTTCAGGATGAGTCTGAGCGTGCGGTCTGAGTTGTATGGTCATTGGGTAAGAAACTGCATTGCCCATCACCAGTTTGTATATTCTAAGTACTGTTGTTGTTATTTTCCCTGTCTCTTTTCTGTCTCAGTAAACTCTCCTTATCCCAACCCTCAGAGTTTGCTTTTGTCTTCCCGTTCTCCTCCCCATCCTGCTGGGGAGGGGTGAGCAAGCGGCCGCGTGGTGCTCAGCTGTCAGCTGAGGCTGAACCACGACAAACCCGCAGACTATGGGCATGGGCTGCGCCACATACACCAGCTGTGAGCTCCGGATGCAATATGCAACAATCCAACACCACACACCATCTCTCCTGCCCTGAAAGACTGTTATGACAGATGGAGCCCAAAGGCACGGACTAAACGAACTCAATGGACATTTTAAAGGGATGGCCTATAGACTAAGGGAATGTTATCTGTGTATGTGTGTGTATACATATATTTATCTCAAAGGCAGGAATTGTGGTGGTGATTAATTGGAAAGTGTAGGATCTGGGCATGACATAGATGGTATAGAATAAGGGGTGTGACAGTTGTACATAAGAGGTTAAAAACATTGGTGTCCGCTTATCTCTTGTGCAAACATTGTGGATGGAGATCCGCAAGGTTGGTATGAGAAGCAGCTGAAGGAGGGAGTCTTACAGTAGCAAGACGGCCCTGTTTTGGCTAGAGAATGCAGAATAAACAGATAGGTGGTTTCTACACAGAATCTTGAAGGCCACAGTGCCCAGAGTGAGACCTTTTGCTTCATTATCTGTGAAATGAATGTTAAAGTTGACACCCCTAAGTATGATAATGAGCTTAAAGAAGTACATGCTAAACATATATGACTATAGTACTCGACTCTCCACCCAAATCATGCTAAACGTCACTCCGGGGAGGAGAACAACTGAGGTTAGGGTATAAAGGATATTGAGGAAGTTACCCCTGTCGAGAGGAGAAGAAATTGAAGACCCTGAAGAGGCATTTGACAGGCTGTGCTCCTCCTCTTCCACCCAAGACAGGGATGCCTTCTTGGTAAGCATTGTGCCTTCACCTTTTGGTGAAGAATACCCAGGATAGCACTTTGCTAGCATTATAATCATATATTAGCACTACTGCAGTAAGTGCATTTATCAATGTCGATTCTGAACTGTTTATATCTGTTGCTTTTATAAACTTTCTATTAGTTTCAACTTTGCAAAACTGTCTCAATGAAAGTCCTTTAGGGGGCTCTGACAGGCAAACATTGACTCTGATAAGTGGCTACACACATAATCCTTTAGACATGAACCGTTGACCAAGTCTGGGACTAAGACTGGACCTAGCCGCACCTAGGCTCCTCTCTGAGAAGGAGTTCAGAAAGCAAGGGGGTCCTTTCTGAACCTCGTGACTCAACGGGAGGGCCTCCCTCAGCCACACATCAGTCATACCCTTTATGTAACAAGGGGTGGATAATGTCCTGGTTTTCGGCTAGGACAGAGTTAATTTTCACAAGGAGCTGGGAGGGGACACAGCCAGGATAGCTTACCCAAATTAGCCAAAGGGATATTCGACACCATGACTCATACTCAGTATATAAGGGAGGAGCTGGTCAGGGAAAAAGGGGTCACTGCTCAGGGATGAGCTGGGTATGGGTATCTGGGTATGGGTATCGGGTTCCAGGCATTGAGCAAATTGCATTGTGTATCACCCATTCTGTATATTCTAAGTACTGCTGCTGTTACTTTCCTCTTCCTTTGCTGTCCTAGTAAACTGTCCTTATCCCAATCCATGAGTTTTTTACCTTTTTCTTCTGGCGTGGTGCTTAGCTGCTGGCTGCGGCTAAACCATGACAATACATTTCATTCCAGATGCGAGTTTTGACATTTTTAGACAGCAGACACCAAAGTACTGTATTTAGGCACACAAAAAGGGATTTCCAATGGAACATACCCCTTGTTCATGTCTTAGGCACACAGTTAGCTAGAGTCACTAGAAAAGCTGGCTGTTGTACTTAAAGGGCTGGCAACTCACACTTCAGCCTACTGCATGCAAGTCTCTGCTAGCATATGAGCTGGACAGAATGAATATTCAAGTGTTAGTGCCTCCTCTTCTCTACCAAAACATCTGAAACCAGTACCTCTTTACCAGTGTCTGTTGCCAGAAGAGGACCCCTTTCATTGCACACCACAACATGTTCAGGACTCTACAGCTAGTTATTCACATCCCATCTTTAAGATCTTTGTTTCTCTCTTCATTGACCTTTTATACCTCTGTTAACCCACTTAGAACTCCAGAGTGCAAGTCAGAAAATTCAGAGAATTGCTCTAGCTCATAGAAACAGCAGGAACTGCAATATTGTCAACCTGGGTTTGTTTGATGAAATGAGTGAGAGTTGCAAGGCAATGCTTAGAAAGGTGCTAGATTTTAAGAGATAAGTACAATTGCATTTACTGTTAAAACAAATACTATAACAATTTCCATAACTATTTTACAATTACAGAAAACACGTCTGACTAATATGCTGCCATTATGTTAAACAAGCCTTTCGCATTATAGAATACATACTGCATAACAGACTGTGCAACACAGTAAGGAGTTTTTACTTTCTTCAGCAGCGAAGTATATTAAACAGAAAAAAATTTGTTCACATCATGTGAATCACATTCTCTCAGTCATTCTGAGCAAGCATCTCAAACTCCACATTTGATTTAGAGATAATGTCTAAGTTTCAGGCATTCAGCCATCAGAACAGTACCCAGACAGGCATCTGGGCACCAATACAATGATGTGTGCAAAAAGCATCAGACACTTCAGAACAATCATCCTGAAGTGCCCACATGCTGACTTAAAAGCTTGATAGGTAGATCAGAAATCCAGAGCTGGAGAGGGACAGAAAAAATTCAGAAATCTTTGAATATGCAAATCTCTGAATAGGAAGACCAGTGAGTCTGAAGAGAGATATAAATTCAGCAGTATGAAAGGAAAGTTCCTTGTGAGAACTTAGTCCAGTTACTTAGCTACACATTTTAAGCTGTGATCAACTTTTTGATATGGATTACATTATTAGTATAACTACAGAAAAAACCTTCCAAAGTATTTTAAATAAATTTCATACATACTTACTTTGGCAATATTTTTAACTGGTTTTCTCTAAGTTCCAATACTTGGAGTTTAGTTAATCTGTAACAGAAAAGCATAAGAAATTATCACAATATACTGTATTTTATGACAAAAGTGACTCAGAATTTATTTACATAGCTAAATTTCAAAAAAGATCTACAAGTTTGAAATATTTTTTTGTGTAAGAATACAAGTATGTTTTGTGCAGAAATCTGCATATTATTTTAAATTAATTTATTCATTGGGGTTTGGTTTTGGTAAAGCAGCAAACAAACTGGATCTTGCCTGCTTTTCTGTATCTGCTTGAACACAGTTGTTTTCCTTCATCCCATAGATTTTAAAGCACTTCATTGGATTAATTATGGGTATGTGTTATCATCATATACAGAAATACACAGGAAATAAAAGAAGAAAGGCAGGATCAGTCTGCACAAGTTAACATGCTGAATTTCTAATACAGGCAATGTATCAAACCATTTCATATAAAAAGCCTCATCACAGGAATACCTGTGGTCTTCCACATTGTACAACCAACCTTTACATTCATCTTGTATTTCCTTCCATATTCTCTTTCTAGTCAGCTTCTTAATCCATTTTGATATTTCTATTAGAAGGCAGTTTGACCTTTCTTTCAGTAAATCCTTGGTTGCAAGATAAATAACCTCTAGATCCCAACTGCTTGGCCAACATAAGTTCAAAGCAGTCTTGACATTCAAGCAATGTACCGTCCCCAGTGGAATTTTTTGCATTAGGACAAAAGCAACAAGACTATCTTAAATGAAATGCAGAAATAGTTTGGTTTAAATACAGACAGGGTTGTAAAAAGAATTCTACATGTGACCCATCAACAGCCCTAATACAACACAAAATAGGTCATTACACTCCCTGACTCAAAAAGGAGTTTAATGAACAGATCAGTCTTTCCTGAAGATGCTCATATGAGTATGTTGTGAGGACACAGACAAACCTTAACTCTCATTAAGTAGTAAGAATTATACTTAAAGTAAAAATAGAAAGCCTGAAAACAGTATTTATTTTTCCTCAAGACATTCGCTCATTTTGGATACATTTGAAAGTAGCAATCTGCCACACCTATGAATAACCTAAGAATATAATAGTCACCTTGAAATAGAGCAGAGTTCAACCTAGCCCAACATTGCAAGCAGTACTTACCATCCGGTAGCAACTGCCAGAGGGAAACCTCCTCCCACCAACTTCCCAAAGAAAAAACAACCCAGTAACAATGCTGAAAAAATACCATAATAAAAACCCAGTTCATGGTAATATCAATCTAGGACATAACTGGAAAGGACCTCCTAGCCTTCTTACCCTATCTGCATCCTAAGATATGAATCTGTGACAAAACAAAATTTGTTTGTTGAAGCACTCTCAGATTTCAGTGGTCATTTTGTGCTTGGACTTCTGAACCCAAGAACTAGATTACAAAGGGGCAAGTCTCATACTTCACTAGAAGATACTTCTGTGGCATCTTGTGCCTTGCATAACACCTAGATTATGCTCAAGGGTATGCTAGACATATAGGAAATATTTTCCCATAATTATTTACTATCCTAGTCTGCTGCAGGGCTTTCTCAATTCCCTGCCTTTTTTGCAACCAGGCAGGAGTTTTGCCTAGCAGCACCTCTATTTTAACATCAAGGTAATTATTTTTTCATATTGAGAAGATACCACATTTTCCTATGCACCAATACATGGGCAGAAACTGGGATCCCATGATAACAGCAAAACATTGGAAATATCAAACCAGGTTCTACAGACTTTTATCCCTGCATTTTACTAGCATTGTCTTATAACATTAACTTCTGTTTCCCAAAGCTTTTAATGTTCATGTTACCCACTGTAAATCTTCTCCCTCCCATATTCATTGCAGACTTGGATAGTATGCAACAGCAGGAGGCTTATTGTTACATCTTTAGTATCAAGGATTCTCAAAATATGACAAACAGAATGGACAATCTTCTCTAGAAGGGAGGAATAGTAGTCCTTTCTCTTTGGAGACTGCAGGTGTTGCTCTTTATAGTCCTATGATGAACTTAAAGCATCAATAGCAGAACTGTAGCTCTTGGCCACTTTTGGTATTAGATGATCCCCATTACCAGCTCAGATTAGGGCAGCCTCTGAAAAGGTAAACAGTTCAAGAACTCTGGAGAACAAGGAAGAAGATCTGCCTAATAAGATACCAGTTCTTCACATTAATAAGAAATGATTCACCACCACCACCTTTCTGATGCATCCCGCAACTCTGGATACCTGCTCAGCTTCTTACAGTTTTGTAGCAGGGCTCTTTTTAAACACTGGTCTAAAAATAAACAAGCACATTCAATCAACTCCAAACCCCTTTATTTTGAGAAGGCTTCAACATTCAAGCACTGCATTAGGCTCCAGTTGGTGTTTTGCTTTGATGACAGGGAAAATAGCTAGACAGTTTGCAGTTTTTCTTCACAACGTGTATGCAGTCAAATTTCTCAGTTGACAGCAGTAGAAGCAAACCTCCAATCATATGCTAAACTATTGTGTTGGTTTTGCGTGGCAAGGTTTTGGTAGCAGGGGGGGCTACAGGGGTGGCTTCTGTGAGAAGCTGCTAGAAGCTTCCCCTGTGTCTGACAGAGCCAATGCCAGCTGGCTCCTAGACGGACCCGCTGCTGGCCAAGGCCAAGCCAATCAGCGCCTCTGTGATAACATATTTAAGAAAGAGAAAAACAGTTAGAGAGAGCTTTTGCAGCCAGAGAGAGGAGTGGGAAGATGTAAGAACATCTGCAGACACCAAGGTCAGTGCAGAAGGAGGGGGAGGAGGTGCTCCAGGCGCCGGAGCAAGATTCCCCTGCAGCCCATGGTGAAGACCATGGTGAAGCAGGCTGTCCCCCTGCAGCCCATGGAGGGAGGATGAGGGGGTGTAGAGATTCCACCTGCAGCCCGTGGAGGACCCCACACCGGAGCAGGTGGAGACACCTGAAGGAGGCTGTGACCCCGTGGGAAGCCCGCGCTGGAGCAAGCTCCTGGCAGGACCTGTGGATCCGTGGAGAGAGGAGCCCACGCCAGAGCAGGTTTGCTGACAGGACTTGTGACCCCGTGGGGGACCCACGCTGGAGCAGTTTGCTCCTGAAGGTCTGCACCCCGTGGAGGAGACTCACGTTGGAGAAGGTTGTGAAGGACTGTCTCCCGTGAGAGGGACCCCACGCTGGAGCGGGGGAACGATGAGTCCTCCCCCTGAGGATGAAGAAGCGGCAGAAACAATGTGTGATGAACTGACCGTAACCCCCACTCCCCGTCCCCCTGTGCCACTGAGGGAGGCGGAGGTTGAAGCCGGGAGTGAAGTTGAGCCTGGGAAGATGGGAGGGGTGGGGGGAGGTGTTTTAAGATTTGGTTTTATTTCTCATTCCTCTACTCTGTTTTGCTTAGTAATAAATAAGATGAATTCCCTCTCTAAGTTCGGTCTGTTTTGCTCGTGATGATAATTAGAGAATGATCTCTCCCTCTCCTTATCTCGACCCGTAAGTTTTTTTTTCATTGTACTTTTTCTCCCCTGTCTAATGAAAGAGGGGAGTGATAGAGCGGCTCTGGTGGGCACCTGGCCCTCAGCCAGGGTCAACCCACCACAACTATATACATGCTCACCCACACTTCGTTGACTTTAGCCAGAACTCACTGTACTACACTTCTAATAAGCTAATTCATTAAACTGAAAAGATCACCTTTGGTGATAGAAAGGTTCATAGCTTTGTGACCTTGCTTCATGTTCTACTCTCTCCAGTTAACCCCAAGAGACTGCAGATACAAATATCTAAGTTCTTATGTGTAGAGCTACACAGAGGCTAGTAGGGAAACATTTTCAACTTCTCCTGGCTGGGAGATACAGGCTGCATCTAAACTAGTAATTTTCTTGCAGTAATTGATGAGAAATATTAGCCTGAAGCAGTTGTCACTTCTTCCATTATGACTGGGAGGGTTAATTCAAGTTTAATATAATAGTACACATCAAATACTCAGCCTAGTTGCTCTTTAAATTGCTGGTGTAAACACCCATGCTAAGCATCTGAATTGCTATAATGAAACTGAAAAACTAGGGTTTAATTCAGAAAATAAATACAGACAGAGAATTAGTCCACCTATACTAAAGGAAAAATAAAAGTCATAGTGACAGAATGTATATTTCCTCTGCCATTCTATCACAAAGATTTGTTATACTCGTATCAAAACATTTCATTTATCAACTGTAAAAACCCATAACCACAGAAACATTTACACATCACCTAAACACAAAACTATAAGTATACCTGGTGTAATGGTCTCAACAAAATTATTGTTGCAGGACTGTGATTTTATGTAACCAACTTTGCTTGCTTTTAAAATGTAGCTCAACTTTTATTTAAAACAAAATCTCTATATGAACACTTTGCCAGGATAAGATCAATATTCTTCCTAAATCTGATTTATTTAACTATACAATCTGTAAAATTGTAGAAGAAATATATAGCAGGTATACTTAGAAACTCACTGTTCAACAGCAGTCATTCCTTAGAAAGCTAAAAATATTTCAGAGAGATGTTCTTTATTTTTCACCTCCCTTGCAGTTTTGCCAATGCAGAAATATTTTTTTAAAAAATCATAACTAAAATAAAAAGGCAAGAGGACTGAAATATATGCATCCTATAGCAGGTTGCATTTTGCAAAAATTTCAGCAAAATTACATATATTTAACTAAATTAAGCCCCAAATTTGATCATCATTGTACATTTATGTAAAAAGATATCCCAAAACAGATACTACTAAAATATCTACTACTGCAAATACTACTGGTAAACTGTTGAGAAACAAGATTAAAAGTAAATTCATTGCAACATCACAGTAAAAAGTCTCTGGAAGCAATATCCCACTATGGACAACATTCTCAAAGTTTTTAAAATTACACTGAAGATAAACTCCTTGCTTATCTTAAACACCCATCAGTAAATAATGTTTCCCTTTTAAAGCCCTGTATCAACATTAGCATGCAGTGACCTTCAAGTTTAGAATGCTCTGCTTATATATTTGTATATTTAAATGCAAATATACATGATGTATTTAGATACAACAGATATGGTTTTCTTAGGTAAGCACAAGCAATTCTCAGACTTCTGTGCGCTGGCATAAAGGCTAATTCTAGGATCTGGGCCAATATTAATGCATTCAAATTAAAATTTGGGAGTGGAGGAAAAACCCCACACTTTATCAACTCAGAATTCCAAAGGAACTGGCACATTTACTCAAAAGTCTGGTAATTTTTAAGAAGTCCAACAGGTTGGACTGGCACAATATCACTGAAGGACAGCAAGTATGTAATGCTCATAAAGGGGGAAAAAAGATTGGATAACCTTGACCTCAGTATTATGCAAAGCTTCAGCACAAATTTTCAAGGAGAGAATAAAACATGGAGGTAAAATGTAACAAAATGCTGCATGGATATATTAAAAGTAGTTTGCATCACACAAAGTTTTCTTTCCTAAGCATCAGGCTGAATATTACTCAGAGGTGCTCAAAGACCCATTATGGGACTATCCTATTCGATGTTTTTTTAACAGCAATCAAAGGATAGGAAAAATGTTTAAGTTGGCTGATGCCACAAGAGACAGTCACAGACGATACAGTGAATTATTAGGACACTGTAGGGGAAAAAACTGTACAACCATAAGGACTGAAAAAAAAGGGACACAATGCCACAGTACTAAGTCAAGTACTTATGATTTCCTTGTAGAGTCATCAGTCATTTTTAACAACTGAGCTGTCCAATACATTAGTCAATCATGTGGGAAACTATAGGCATGTGGGACACTAGGCAGCTGCAAAAAGGGCTAGTGGAACACTAGATTGTAACCACAGACATTTCCAAGAGAAACAAGAAGATAAACATGACATTGTACAAACCATGAAGAGATCTCAATTTGAATTCTAAATATATCTACATACACTGTCATCCTCTGTGTGTTGGTTTTGCGTGGCAAGGTTTTGGTAGCAGGGGGGGCTACAGGGGTGGCTTCTGTGAGAAGCTGCTAGAAGCTTCCCCTGTGTCTGACAGAGCCAATGCCAGCCAGCTCCAAGACGGACCCGCCGCTGGCCAAGGCCAAGCCAATCAGCGCCTCTGTGATAACATATTTAAGAAGGAAAAAAAAAAGAAAGAAGTGGCAACTTTTGCAGCCAGAGAGAGGAGTGAGAAGATGTAAGAAACTCTGCAGACACCAAGGTCAGTGCAGAAGGAGGGGGAGGAGGTGCTCCAGGCGCCGGAGCAGAGATCCCCCTGCAGCCCATGGTGAAGACCATGGTGAAGCAGGTTGTCCCCCTGCAGCCCATGGAGGAAGGATGAGGGGGTGTAGAGATTCCACCTGCAGCCCGTGGAGGACCCCACACCGGAGCAGGTGGAGACACCTGAAGGAGGCTGTGGCCCCGTGGGAAGCCCGCGCTGGAGCAAGCTCCTGGCAGGACCTGTGGATCCGTGGAGAGAGGAGCCCACGCCAGAGCAGGTTTGCTGACAGGACTTGTGACCCCGTGGGGGACCCACGCTGGAGCAGTTTGCTCCTGCAGGTCTGCACCCCGTGGAGGAGACTCACCTTGGAGAAGGTCGTGAAGGACTGTCTCCCATGAGAGGGACCCCACGCTAGAGCGGGGGAACGATGAGAGGAGTCCTCCCCCGAGGATGAAGAAGCGGCAGAAACACCGCGTGATGAACTGACCGTAACCCCCAGTCCCCGTCCCCCTGTGCCGCTGAGGGGGGCGGAGGTTGAAGCCGGGAGTGAAGTTGAGCCCGGGAAGATGGGAGGGGTGGGGGGAGGTGTTTTAAGATTTGGTTTTATTTCTCATTCCTCTACTCTGTTTTGCTTAGTAATAAATAAGATGAATTCCCTCTCTAAGTTCGGTCTGTTTTGCTCATGATGATAATTAGAGAATGATCTCTCCCTGTCCTTATCTCGACCCGTAAGTTTTTTTTTTCATTGTACCTTTTCTCCCCTGTCTAATGAAAGAGGGGAGTGATAGAGCGGCTCTGGTGGGCACCTGGCCCTCAGCCAGGGTCAACCCACCACACTCTGTCAAAAGAAAAAGAAAAAAGAATTCAAACTGAAACTAGTTCCAAGATCTATTAATATAATCAGGCATAAAGGAAAACCTTCCATACCAGAGGGAAACAGATTTTTGTTTAGTCTAACAAATTAAAAGAGGAATATGGGAATATGGGAACACTATAAAAACAGCAGGTGAGAGAATGGGAGACAACACTTATGAGGGCAGCAATTAAACTGTGGAACAAATTAATATAAACAGTCAGAGAGAAACTGATGTGGGAAACCAGGTTTCTAACCTGAACTGGTGGAACAGAGACCCTGACACATGGAGCAGAAAAATCTAGCTACCTTTAATATGATATTGGCTTAGTTTTTAAGAGGCATTATTGCCTAGAGTTGCCAGTAAGAGCAGGCAACAGAACTCAGTTACTTCATGTGTTCTGATATAATGAAGAGTAATAGCTATAAAGCCATATACAAAACAACTGATGCACCAAACTGGAAGAAGTTGAAGGCTTGTCCTGGATGGGAATAACTAACAATGCTCTAAATATCTCAAAAACTTCTACCAGAGCTTTTTCTCATATTCCAAAGTACAAGTTGTATATCAGACTGTTTGCATTAGCAAGTGTTTATAGCTAGTTGTAAAGCTGTGGGGTGGCAGAGCAGTCTGATCGCTTAAAAAAACCAGAAGTGATCAATGTCAAAGGGATCTGAACCTTACTTTGAAATTACATGTTACCAAATTCATTGTTTTCTAATTTATTGGATCTAAACATTATCTTCCCATAGAATAGTATTTATTGAGTGCAATACTGTGCAGTTAAGCAGGTAAACATATAAATACTTTGAATTCATTTAAAAACAACTGATGAGAAAAGTCTTAATTTCAATTTCATTCTTTTGGCTACAAGCTAGGATGCTGCAAGTCACTATTTATATATTAAAAACCAAGGCCGAATTCTTCATAGCTATTAATGAGAATCACTACACTGGAGAATTTGTTTTCAAGTTGCTTTCAATAATTGATTTATTCTTAAGCAGATAGTAATTATTGACTTCACCATTTACATAGCCATTAAGCATTACAGAAAAGGACAGTGAAGAAGAAAAAAATTATAATGAGGCTTTTTAAAGCTACATGTAAGATTAACTTCTTAGAAGACAAACTGTGTGTATTGGGTCTGGCTGAGATGGAGTTAATTTTCCCCACAGCAGCCCTCATAGTGCTGTGCTGTGTATTGGTAGCTAGCAAGGTGCTGATAACACACCAGTGTGTTGGCTACTACTGAGCAGTGCCAGCACAGCATTAAGGCTGTCTCTCCAACATTTCTCCCCCTCTCAGCAGCAGGCTGGGGGTGGGCAAGATCTTGGGAGGGGACACAGCCAGGACAGCTGACCCAAACTGACCAAAGGGATATTCCATACCATATGACATCTGCTCAGCAATAGGAAGCTGAGAGATAGGGGGAGGAACTGGGGGCATTTGGTTTTTTTACAACATTTGTCTTCCAGAGCAACCGCTACGCATACTGAAGTCCTACTTCCTGGGAAGTGGCCAGACATCTCCTGCTGATGGGAAGTAGAGAATAATCTTTGGTTTTGCTTTGCTTCTGCACGCGGCCTTTTGCTATATTAAACTGCCTTTATCTTGACCCACGAGTTTGGGGTTGTTTTTTCCATCTTATTTTTCTCCCCTCCCTGCCTTGCTGAGGAGGGGAGTGATAGAGCGGCTCTGGTGGGCACCTGGCATCTAGCCAAGGTTAAACCACCACACTTCTTTTTGGCACCCAACATGAGGCATGACAACAGTTTAGTATTAAGGGTGCTACAGCTATAGTAGTTATTAAGTTGCAAGCTCCTGTGCAGGTCACGGGGTTTGTTAGCTGTGCTGCTTCTCTCTATTTTGCTAAACTTAGGAACATGCTGATACAAACAATGGCTGCTCTGTGCTTTGGCCTGGTGTTGACGATCTTACTGTGCTGGGGGAGCTATTTTGTGGGGAGGATGAAGGAACTTGGGAGCATGCTAGTACAAACAATGGTTATGTGCATGGCCCTGGCATCGATGTTATTGCTGTGCTGGGGGAGCTATCTTGTGGAGACGATGGGGGAATACATCTCTCTCCCCCTACCTGGGATGGATGTGGATGGGTTTTAATATGCAGGCTCCCAAGGTCCTTGTTCACCCTTACGTGAGCTGTTTAATATTACTAATTAATACTGTTGGTGTATTATGTGTTTTGTGGAATTCGGTCTTGTCCTGGTGTAAGAGAAGACAACTTTTGGGTGAAGTGATACTGAAATGTGCCCTGAGGCAGCTCATCCCTGGGTGGCAGGGTGTGTGGAAGGATTTGGGCAGGTGCCTAGGATGGCTATCACCTCCCATAACCTGGGACGTGACACCTGAACAGGCAAGCAACCCTGGCAAACTGACATGCCACCTGATAGAAGGGTGCCTTGCCTACCCCAATGAAAACCAACAGCTTCTAGCACTGTGCTGGGGCCTGGCCTGTGCCTATCGAGCCACAGTGCAGTACTCTCACAGGGCTGTGGTTGAGGCAGGGACCCAAACCACCTCTGAGAATGCCATGACCGAGACTGGGATACAAGTTACATCTGAGGACACGATAGTAGAGATAGGGACCCAAACTGCATCTGAGGACACCCTGGTTGAGATAGGGACTCAAACAACAACAACAACAGTAATTGCCCCAGTAGTGAAAAAGAAACAGTGGACAAGGAGGTCAATGGGTCCATATCATTGATCAGTAAGGGAGGAGGAGGAAGAAGAGGAGGAAAGGTTTGATCAGAAAGCCAGTCCTTCAGCAGAGAAGTGGGAGGAAGGAGTGAAAGAAATCAGACAACAAGCAAAAACTACCTGGTCCCTGACCTCATCAGAACTTCGAGACATGCAGAAAGATTACAGCCGCCAGCCAGGTGAGTGGATTGCTGCCTGGCTGCTCCGATACTGGGATAATGGGGCAGACAGTCAGCAACTGGAAGGTAAAGGAAGCCCAACAACTGGGATCCCTTGCTAGAAACTGAGGAATTGAGAGAGGAATGGGAAAAGAGGCAGCAATTTGCAGTCTCTGGAGACAGCGCCTCTCAAGTGTGAGGGCAAGATATCCATTGAAGAAAGATCTTGTGAACTGTCCAGGAAAGTGGACCGCTGCAGATGAAGGCATCCAGCACCTGAGAGAGCTAGCAGTGTTGGAAGTCATCTACAGTGATCTAGACAACATCGAGGTCTCCAAAGATCCAGAGGATGTCAAGTGCATACGGGCCATGTGGAGGAAGGTGATTCAAAGTGCCCCAGCATCATATTCTAACAGCTTGGCAGCGATGTATTGCCCAGATATGGACACACCAACTGTGGAGAGAGCGTCTTCTTGGCTTCAAAACTTTGAAGAAAATGTCAGTACCTCCTGATCCCAATGGGCCAGCACCTCAACTGTCAGGGGCACCCCACAAAGGCAGTCCTCTCCTGCCCCAGTCACAGGGAAAGGGAATCCCAGGAGCATGCCACGTAGCACACTCTGACTCTTCCTGCATGACCAGGGGGAGGATGGGAGGAAGTGGGATGGTGAACCCACCTTTAAACTGGAAGCCCATGTACATGAAGTGAGAAGGAAGACAGCTGTTAAGAACAGGCCACCCAAGAAGGCTGTCAGCTTAGTTGCTGTAGAGACAGAAGGAGGCAATCAGTGATCTCCCAGGCACAGAAGAACTAAAATCACCTCCCTTGATCCTGGTGAGGGGACTTCTGGTCTGGCGTTGCAAGGGCCAGACAGTGAATACTCTGACCAGGAATAGGAATAGAGGGTCCCTGCCTTTGGTCAGGAGGAGGAAAGGGATGACCGGGTATACTGGACTGTGTGGATGCGATGGCCACTGTGTACGCTGGTACCATCAGGGTATAGGGGCACAGAGCCCACCTGGATCTCTGGAGTGACAGGGGGATGCCAAGAACTGTCTGTATTGGAGGCTGAGGTGAACTTAACAGGGGACAAGTGGGAGAAGCACCCCATTGTGACCGGCCCAGAGGCCCCTTGTATCCTTGGCACAGGCTACCTCAGGAGAGGGTACTTCAAGGACCCAAAGGAGTACCGATGGGCTTTTGGTGTAGCCACTGTGAACGTAGAGAAGATCAAACAGCTACCTACCCTGCCTGGCCTCTTGGAAGATCCCTTTGTTTTGGGATTGCTGTGAGTTGAAGAACAGCAGGTGCCAACTGCCACAAAGACAGTGCACCGGCGGCAATATTGCACAAATCGAGACTCCCCAGCTCCCGTCCATAAGCTAATTCATTAATTGGAGAGCCAAGGAGAGTGATCAGCAAGACTCACTCACCTTTTAATAGTCTCATACGGCCAGTGTAAGTCTGATGGAGGGTGGAGGTTAACAGTAGACTGTTGTGGCCTGAACGAAGTGACGCCACCACTGAGTGCTGCTGTACCAGATGTGCTAGAGTTGCAATATGAACTGGAGTCAAAGGCAGCCAAGTGGTATGCTACAACTGATATTGCTAATGCATTTTTCTCAATCCCTTTGGTGGCAGAGTGCAAGCCACAGTTGGCTTTCATTTGGAGGGGTGTCCAACACACCTGGAATTGACTGCCCCATCTACAATACATAGATGACAGCATTGTGTGGGGCAATAAGGCAGAAGAAGCGTTTGAGAAGGGAAAAAGAGCAATTCAGATTCTTCTGAAAGCTGGTTTCACCATAAAGAAAACCAAGGTTGATAGACCTTCACAGGCCATTCAGCTCTTGGGAATAAAATGGCAAGATGGAGGCCATCATGTGCCTATGGATGTGATCAACAAGATAGCAACTATGTCTCCACCATCTAACAAGAAATAAACACAAGCTTTCCTAGGTGGTGTTGAGTTCTGGAGAATGCATATTTCTGGTGGTGCAAATCCCCCACTCCATCCACCTGAGATCTCAGGATAAGCCCCATTGTGCTGTTATCTCAATACAAGTGCAGTGATTTGGGCATCAGGCACTCTGGCCACACCTGGGCTATCTGCTGCCTGAATAGTAAGTACATCAGGACTGTCCTGTTTTCAGCTGAGATAGAGTTAATTTTCTTCATAGTAGCTAGTATGGGGCTATGGTTTGGATTTGTGCTGGAAACAGTGTTGATAATATAGAGATGGTTTTGTTGTTGCTGAGCAGTGCTTACACAGAGTCAAGGCCTTTTCTGTTTCTCACGCTGCCCCGCCAGCAGGATGGCTGGGGGTGCACAAGAAGTTGGGAGGGGACACAGCCAGGACAGCTGACCCCAACTGACCAAAGGGATATTCCATAACATATGATGTCATGCTCAGCTTATAAGGAGCTGGGGGAAGAGGAAGGGTGGGGAGGAGGTGTTTAGAGTGATGGTGTTTGTTTTTCCAAGTAACTGTTATGCGTGACGGAGCCCTGCTTTCCTGGAGATGGCTGAACACCTGCCTGCCCATGGGAAGTGGTGAATGAATCCCTTGCTTTGCTTTGCTTGTGTGCATGGCTTGTGCTTTACTTATTAAACTGTCTTTATCTCAACCCATGAGTTCTCTCAATTTACTCTTCCAATTCTCTCCCCCATCCTGCTGGGGGGAGTGAGTGAGTGGCTGTGTGGTGCTTAGCTGCCAGCTGGGACAAAACCACGACAGGTCTTTATAAGCATTCTGTCTGTCCTTCAAAACTCTGGTTTAAAAAATGGTGATAAAGATTTGGAGGTTTTTTGTGACTAATATTTGGCATAAATGGATTGGTAATGTACACTTCTTCCCTTCTTCCAGTTCACACTTTGTTTAAAAAGCAGCAGAAATTGCTCTGTATAAATTTAAAACTAAAAATAGATACTAATTTTCAAATTCAACTTACCTGCCAAAGTTGGCTGGCAAAAACTCAAGAAAAGCATCATTCAGGTACAGGTGTGTTAGGTTTAACAGTTGGGAAAATCCATCTGGAAGCCTATATAGAAATAAAATAATGTAGTGCCTTTGTTTCAATTATATTCAGGGCATTAAGTCATATTTTCTTAAACAACAGTATAGTATTGAAGTCCTACATATTGATAACATTAAAATTAAGGTGGTACCAGAATTTCTACAAAAGTGCACTAGATAGATACCTGTTCACTATAAAATTAGTTTCAAAATTATTTTCAATTATTGAGGATAATATCTACAGGCAATAAAAACTAGAAACAACAAATGTAGTCTTGCTATGTATTTGTGATCTCCTGACATCTAATGTGGAGGAGGCATTCATTAGAGAAGATAAATTAAAACCTATGCAACACCTTTTTTTTTCCCCAGAAGAGTTACCTTGCACAAAGTTTATATCTCAAGCAGTGCTACTTCCAGCAAATTAATTTTGTCACTATAGAAGGTGACAGGGAAGTCTACTCATATAAGCCGAGTTTTAAAAAACAGTGGTACAGGCTTTAGAGTAAAATTAATTATTGTCATTAAGAAACAAAACTTTCTGCGTATTTCTCTAACTTCATAGAGAAGTGATGGACTTAAAGCTGAGAAAGCCACGTGGTATAATGTAGGATTGCTCACATAGCCTATTAACTTGGGCAAAATATTTTCCTGACATAGCTATACTGTGTCACAGTTCAATGAGGTTAATGAAGATACTTCTTAGGTAACTCTGCTCCTTGTCTCCAAAGATTGGCTCATGAAAAGTTGTCTGGGGCATGTTTGAGACTCAGCAGTGTTTGTATAAAATACAAAACATGACAAAAATTACAAACTTACTTTGAAATTGGATTTACACTGGCCTCAACAACTGCCAAGACTTTACAGTTTTTTATATTTTCTGGAAACTCCTGTATGCCTGCAAGATACAGGAAGAGGTAGGGAAACATTCATTTAGCAACCAGTGGACTGGTTCTCTGATATTTCATTTTAGATACAGTTTTCATTAAAAACCCCCACTCTTATGCAATATAAATTCTTTTACTATTCTATTCCTAAAGCATTTCATACTGCCACTTAGCAGGCAGCTCAAACAGCATTATAGACACACAGTGTACTAACAATTCCCACTGCTCGTTACCAAATATTAAAGTACTTGTACTTTGTAATGTACTTAAGATCAGGCCCTCAGTCTCAATTTTTATTTTTATTTTTACAAGTCATTCATACACATGGTAGAACAAAGTTTCCAACAGGATTTATTTGTCAAATGCATGGCTTGTATAACATCCAGGTTAAATGGTAAGGCTTCAAATCCTAAAGTAGGTTTACAGCATTCATGGTTCTGAACAGATCTCCCAAAATGTGACATACGCTTGGTGTTAGCTTCAAATTATTTGTAGAGAAGGAAAAAAAAAACATTGCAGACACATTCATGTCTGAAAATTAAAACAATAAGGAACCTCCTCATCTTCTAAGGTTATCTCCAAAAATGCCAGAGTGAATTTGCAACCCACATACCTGCCAAAATTTGTATTTGTCAGAAACTGATAAAACAGACCTTGAAAACAGGTATCCACCATGTCAGTAAGAAACCATTCTGATGCCCAAGACTTTCACCTCAATCTTTACGATAAAAACCAAATAAAACCATGGTTATACCATCTGCATTTGCTTTTGCAATGTATCACTACATTGTTCTTATACCCTGGGACAGGTGTTTTTGTTTTAAACATACTCAAGTATAACAAACATTCATACTGCAGTCTTTCCACTTTGATTAAGAATACACTATCATTTTTTTTCAAGAAAAACCCATATGCTAGTAAAACAAAGTTAGTTTAAAACAACTGTTTTTTCAGGTAACAAATCTTAGCTATATGTCTTTCAATTACGGCATGCAACTGTGTCTGCTTCTAGAGTGCTTTATCAGATGTGTGGAGAGGGCAGCCTGAACCCAGGGAACAAGACCACTAAGAAGGAACTATACTCTGTGCATGCTCTCTTTTAGTCTAGTGAGAGAGTGAAATTTCATGCTGCTCCAAGCAACATTAACTCTCTTACAGTCCAGCTGCAGAGAGAAAGACAAGGGCAGTGTGTCTTCTAATTCAGATTAGCAGGTGGAACTTGGTTTCATCTCTCCATGTGTGTGTTCTGAGAATACAGAAGCAGAAAAAACTGTGGTGAAGCATCAACTGCTAAGTAATGTTTTAATTACATAAGAAATTACACAATTTCTGATGCTAGCTTAGAATTTGGTTCTTTCTATGTTTGTGCAGGAACAAGACTGAACTGGTATATTATGACATGAGTGGTGATAATACCACCTGACAAGAAAAGTAGCCACAAAATAGAAACTTTCATATTATGTCAATTGGTGATGTTGAGGAGGAAAGTCACGATGCTGACTTTTCTATAAATTCAACTTGAGTAGAAACTCCAATTCTGCCAAAGTAGCCTTTTAGGTCTTTCTTGACAGGAACTTGTTTGTCATACCAAATGGTTGAAACTCTTTCTTACTTTTGACTCATACTGGGTGTTGTACTCTGTTATTGAGAGGTGAAAGGCAAGAAAAGCACAGTAAGCCACACAGTTAATCCAGGTGTTTAAATATCTCTAAGTATCATGGATCCTTTTGGGAAATAGCTTGTTGAACTCAAGGACAATAAAATATAGAAGTGGAGGGGGCCAGGAGGAATTGAATCATCAACTGTAATATAGGCCAAGATTTCTGACACTTCTAGTTTACTACCACGTGTGTGCATGTATATGCACACATGTGTAAATAAATATATAGCTTTATATATATGGCTTTAGCCATGTAAATTTTACTGGGACTGTTAGTGGGGTCAAAGCAGGAGGAGAAGGCAGGGGTTACTGATTCAATTCATTATCACACTCTCAGTTCAGAATCAAAACTAAAACGATAATATTTATAATGTAATGAAGCTTCATTTCTGGAAAGCAGCAGTGATATTTTTCAAGTCCAAAGGTAGGTTTAAAGAAAGATTAGAAAAGTACCATAGAAAGACTAAAAATATACCTTACCTATTGCTGTCATATAGTCTTTGTATTGAGAAACACATTTCCAAGAAATTTAAATATGTATTATCTTAATTCCAGTTGTAGTAAGAAGCCTCTTTCACCAAACAAGAATATCCAAACATGCAGATGGAAAGCATCTAACATGACACAGAATCCTGAACCATGGCAGATATACAGAAAAATCTAGCACATAAAAGGCCTATATAGATGATATAGATATTTGTATGAAGTGGTCTTCCATTGTCTAAAAAGTACATCAAGACCCCTTTATTGTTGATGATCTAACTTTGCCTTCTTAAAATAAGTGTCTAAAATAATCAGAGTAAACTGCTGCTAAGCTCTCCCTTGGAGTCAGAGTTGTTTCATATTCACTCTGTGCCATTAGTTTTGCTGTTTGAATCACATAGAGAGATTCTCTAAGCTTAGTTGTTCTGAAAGATGGTCATATTACTGGGCCTTGGCTTGATCCTTGGATGAAAGATTGCTCTGGTATAACATGTTAAAACTCATGTTTTTAATGCTAATATTAGTTTCCACTGCCTATGTCAAGAATTTATTGAAACACAGAAGACAAGTCTGTGATAACTACCTAGAAAACAAAACACACAGCACATCTGCTAGAGAAGAATGTCAATATAAACTTACTCTCAAAAGAACAACCAAATAAAATATTAGCTATCCAAATGCAGACATGTTAAATCAGCATGCTTTTGTATATAATTAGAGGACTCTACTGTAGTCTCTTCTTTGACTATGCCTTGGGCAACAGGCAGCAACAGTTTTAACAACAAATTAACAACAGAAAAGCAAGTGATAAGAAAGCTAACAATGAAGGAGCCCATTAATTTAATTTTGCTTGTTCTTAGAGCCAGGATTGTTAGAGTATACATAGTCTTTACCAACCTCACTCAACTCTTCAGTACCGATAAGTGGCAGGCATCATTCAAAAGAGCAATAAATTGGGAATGACAGCATGAAATACATCTAATGTTTGTAGTACAGATTCAGAAGATGATAGAAAAAAAATTAGGAGACTGCTCCTCTCTACTAGATGATAGGAAGTTGCATTTACTAACTGGCTATACAACAACCTTCAGACACTCACTTTTCCTCAGCTATATTCCTCCTGCATGCTAGAAACATGCAGATACTGATGGATTAGTATTCCTTCAGTTCTCTCACCAAGAAAGCAAATTCAAAAAGCAAGTAAGAAAGAGAGAATGCAGAGAGACACTGGAGAAAGAGATGAAAGAAGGACAAAGGGCTGTAAGGAGCACTTTATAAGAGGAGCTGTTCTTCTTTCTCTGCTTTCCATCTATCCTTAGTGTCCTGAATCTTCTTCCCCTGTTAAGAAAGCTCAGCAAATCTCGAGGATCTCTGTGACCACATCTTTCCACAATCCTTTTGTAAGACTGTGCTAATTAATCCATTTGATAGCCATCCCCCACCCTCCATGAGCATCTGATCAAATGAACACTGTAAACTAAGATCCACATTCCTTTCTAAATCCCATTTTCCTTTAGGGTCTTTTACTGCTTCCTTTATACACTGATATTCAAGGATTATAGAAGAGGAAGTCTGTGCTATAGATTACTTGGGCGCTATCTAGTCTGTTGCAGCCTTATCCTACTTTCCTTGAGAAGCATCATGTGGGCAGGTTCTTCATCCTGCTGTTTCCTACTTTACATAACCATCACCCCCAACCCATTTCAGTGCTGTAGCTGATTTACAGATCACGCTTACTGTTTTACAAAAAAACCACAAACCATCACACTTGTGGACTATGACCATTTTCAGAGCACAACAGGGAAAAAATGTGATTTGCTGGTAATCTTTAATTCTAACCATGAGATCCACAAACTGAACTGAGAGCAAAGTTCTTTTTGTAGTGTAGTTTCCCATAGAAATGAGATTTGCGTAATAGCATTTAGTATTCACTTGTCTGTTTCTTCCTTTTCGTTTTCCCAAATTTTAGTCACTTTTAAACTCACTTTCTACCAAAAACAATACTTAAAAAAAAAAAGAGGAGAGTAGAGACACAACACAACAGCTGGAAGACTGTTAAGGAAAATTTGGCAGTAAGGTAAGGAAGAGGAATCTAAAAGTCTTGTCTGGACTGAGCCAAAAGCAAAAAGCATTCATCATTCAGAACTCTACTTGGCAAAAACTCACCAGCTAACCAGCCTAACCTACAAAGTAGTGTTTAATCAGGATCCCAGCAGCACACATCCAAAGGGAATACCAAAAAGATCATATAGGGATTTCGGGTCAATGGTCATAAGTCTGAAGGTAATCAACCTCAGTTCTGGATCACATAGCATGGCTGAAGTAAGGAATTTTGCCTGATCTCTAACTACTCCAGATTTTTCACTCAGAAATACTGGCACTTCCAGATTTACAGAAAATTGTGCAAGTTGCATCTGCTGCTGGCAGAAGCCTTCACTGCAATGGATCCCAGAGCTGACACTCCAGTACACTGCTGTTTCAGTCCTACTGCAGATGGAGGCTTGCTCTGCTGTTCATATTCTAGTCATGTAGTCATAATTTTCTTCACAATCAAATGCTAAAAGTAGTATTCCCAAACTTCAGTTACTCAAACCATTAGTGCTAGACAGCAGTGACAGTGCCTCCAAATCAAGTTCCACCTCTTCTCACACAGAAATTTTTTAAATCAGCTTGCCAAAAAAAAAAGTATTATTAGCTCAATTCCTAAAAAGCACAGAGAAAGAAAATCACTAACAAATGAGACCTGTGGAAGCCATATGGGTGATGTCCCTAAAGGAAAGGGTTTACAGATGGATTTCAGTTTGTGTGGAATGCGAGAAAACAAAATATTTCTCTCCAAACAACAGGCAGAGCTCGCCACACCAAAAAGCCCTCTTGCTGCAAAACAAATAAAACTACAGCCTACTGTGCACTCTTTCCACTCTGTAACCTTACAAGTGTAGAGGACACAGAGGCAAACATACAGGCTCAGTTTACGTGAATACAAAAGAAACCTTAATTACGTACATTCCTCCCTCAACTAATCTATTCATCCTGGTCTCAACTTCTGGGCAAGCAGCTATTAGGACATGCCCAAAAGAAGCACCACCATAAAAGAGCAGCTTTTGTCTGTTCTTCCACTCAAGCCTGTGCTACAGCTGTCCTTCCAGCATATATAGATCAAACGCGGCAATCAAAATATTTTCAGAGCTCAAGAATACACACCACAACTCTCCCAAAGATTATGTAAAAATGTTTGTAAAAGCTGAAAGTTTAAACTGAAAACTTAAACTATCAGTCACAGTCTGTGTTCTTATACATTTATATAATTTGCTTTAATTTAGGATTTCTGCATACCTTATAAATTAAAAGCAGCATTTTTCATTATTGAAAGTAAGCAGTGTGTTCAAGCCCAATCGATTCACTGCACAATGCTGACTCGTCCATCCTTCCTTTTGAACATTCATTACTCTTTCCAAAATTCTTAAAGGATCCCCTGCCACAGCTAGTTTCAGATCAACCAGGATCTCAGGTTTCCAGAAGATGCCTGACCAAGCTGTAGGGCAGCAGTAACACCTTCCTGCTCAGAGCTGAGTCACAGCTCTGCACAAGGTTGGCCTCTGTGCGCAAGGTGGTACTCAGTACACTAGTACTCTCCAAACAGCTTAGGAGCCTCTGGCTTATTTAGTGAAAATCTATCCTAAATCAATCATTTCAAGACAAAGGAGAAACTATTGTATATATACTTCTGTCTAGTTCTGCAAACAGATATCCCAAAGCTTTTTGAAACCTGCCACATGATGTCACATCAGTTGCTCGTCTTACACTCTCATAAGGAAGATGGTGACAACTGCTGGAGCACTAAAACTGTAAAATCCCTTGCAACTTGGTTTTCCTTGTATATGAGCGTTACAGAAGCCATGGTTTTATGCCTGTCTCTTACTAAAGGCAAAAATATATAAGCTTAGAGGCATGTGGAAGAAACCTACCTTACTCAAGAAGTACAACTCAAATAACAAATCTGTCATAGATTTAACCTATCATTATTAAACTTGTTATAGATATAATAAAACACAGATTTTAATACATTTATATAGCTTTTCCTTCTCTACTCTCTCCACTTTGTTTACTGGGCTGGTTTTGGCTGGGATAAAGTTAATTTTCTTCACAGTAGCTAGTATGGGGCTATGTTTTGGATTTGTGCTGGAAGCGGTGTTGATAACACAGGGATGTTTTAGTTACTGCTGAGCAGTGCTTACACAGAGTGTAAGCCTTTTATGCTTCTCACACCACCCCACCAGTGAGTAGGCTGGGGGTGCACAAGAAGTTGGGAGGGGACACAGCCGGGACAGCTGACCTCAACTGACCAAAGGGATATTCCATACCATATGACGTCATGCTCAGCATATAAAGCTGGGGGAAGAAGAAGGAAGAAGGAGACGTTCGGAGTGAGTGATGGCGTTTGTCTTCCCAAGTAACTGTTACGTGTGATGGAGCCCTGCTTTCCTGGAGATGGCTGAACACCTGCCTGCCCATGGGAAGTGGGGAATGAATTCCTTGTTTTGCTTTGCTTGTGTATGCAGCTTTTGCTTTACTTATTAAACTGTTTTTATCTCAACCCATGAGTTTTCTCACTCCCCATCCTGCTGGGGGGAGTGAGCGAGCGGCTGTGTGGTGCTTAGTTGCCGGCTTGGATTAAACCACGACCTTATGACTGCCTCTGTTAAGGAAAAAAGGAGGGTAATTGTCATAGGCGATTCCCTTCTGAGGGGAACAGAAGGCCCAATATGCCGACCAGACCCATCCCACAGGGAAGTCTGCTGCCTCCCTGGGGCCTGGGTTAGAGACATTACCAGGAAACTCCCTGGTCTGGTACGGCCCTCTGATTATTACCCGCTATTGATTATGCAGGTTGGCAGTGACGAGCTTGCAGAGAGAAGTCCAAAATCAATCAAAAGGGACTTCAGGGCACTGGGGCAATTGGTTGAGGGCTCAGGAGCACAGGTAGTGTTTTCCTCAATCCCGTCAGTGGCAGGGAAGAATACTGAAAGGAACAGGAAAAGCCAGCTGATCAACATGTGGCTCAGAGGCTGGTGCCACCAGTGGAATTTTGGGTTTTTTGATCATGGGGAGGTTTACACAGCACCAGGCCTGCTGGCGACTGATGGAGTCCAGCTATCTCAAAGGGGTAAAAGGATTCTCGCTCATGAATTGGCAGGGTTCATTGAGAGGGCTTTAAACTAGGATCGAAGGGGGAAGGCGACACAACCAGGCTCACCAGAGAGGAGCCTAGGAGTGGCATGCCAATGTTGGCGGTGAAATTGAAAGCCCAGCTCAAGCGCATCTATACCAATGCATGCAGCTTGGGCAACAAACAGGAGGAGCTGGAAGCCATTGTGTGGCAGGGTAGCTATGGCTTAGTCACCATCACAGAAACGTGGTGGGATGACTCTCATGACTGGAGTGCTGCAGTGGATGCCTATAAGCTCTTCAGAAGGGAGAGGCAGGGAAGGAGAGGTGGTGGGGTGGCTCTGTATGTTAAGGAGTGTTTCAATTGTATAGCGCTCAGCGATTGTGATGATAAGGTTGAGAGCTTATGTGTAAGGATGAGAGGGAAGGCCAACAAGGCAGATATCCTGCTCGGAGTCTGTTACAGACCACCCAACCAGGATGAAGAGGCAGATGAAGCATTCTACAAGTGGCTGGCAGTAGTCTCACAATCGCTAGCCCTTGTTCTCGTGGGGGACTTCAACTTACCAGACGTCTGCTGGAAATACAACATAGCAGAGAGGAAACAGTCTAGGAGGTTCCTAGAGTGTGTGGAAGATGATAACTTCCTGACACAGCTGGCAACTGAGCCTACGGGGGGGGTGTCTCATTCAACCTGCTGTTTACCAACAGAGAAGGATTGGTGGGAGATGTGGTGGTCGGAGGCCATCTTGGGCTTAGTGACCATGAAATGATAGAGTTTTCAATTCATGGCAAAGCAAGGAGGGGGGTAGCAAAACCACTACCATGGACTTCCAGAGGACAGACTTTGGCCTGCTCAGGACACTGGCTGAGAGAGTCCCTTGGGAGATAGTCCTGAAGGGCAAAGGGGTCCAGGAAGGCTGGGCCTTCTTCAAGAAGGAAGTCTTAAAGGCACAGGAGCAGGCTGTCCCTATGTGCTGTAAGGCGAACCAAAGGGGTGACAACCAGCCTAGCTGAACAGGAAGCTTTGGCTGGGACTCAGGAAAAAAGGAGAGTCTACCACTCTTGGAAGAAGGGGCAGGCAACTCAAGAAGAATACAGGGATCTTGTTAGGTCATGCAGAGAGAAAATGAGAAAGGCAAAAGCCCAGCTAGAACTCAATCTGGCCACTGTTGTAAGAGATAACAAAAAATGTTTTTACAAATACATTAACAGCAAAAAGAGAGCTACGGAGAATCTCCATCCCTTATTGGATGCAGAGGGGAACATGGCCACCAAGGATGGGGAAAAGGCTGAGGTACTTAATGCCTTCTTTGCCTCAGTCTTTAATAGTCAGATCAGTCGTCCCCAGGGCATTCAGCCCCCTGAGCTGGAAGATGGGGCTGGAGAACAGAATAAACCCCCCCATAATCCAGGAGGAAGCAGTTAACGACCTGCTACGCCACCTGGACACTCACAAGTCTATGGGGCTGGATGGGATCCACCCGAGAGTGCTGAGGGAGCTGGCAGAGGAGCTTGCCAAGCCACTCTCCATCATTTATCAACAGTCCTGGCTAACAGGGGAGGTCCCAGATGACTGGAGGCTTGCCAATGTTACGCCCATCTACAAGAAGGGCCGGAAGGAGGATCCAAGGAACTACAGGCCTGTCAGCCTGACCTTGGTACCGGGGAAGATTATGGAGTGGTTCATCTTGAGTGCGCTCACCAGGCGTGTGCAGGACAACCAGGTGATCAGGCCCAGTCAGCATGGGTTCATGAAAGGCAAGTCCTGCTTGACCAACCTGATCTCCTTCTATGACCAGGTGACCCACTTTTAGTGGATGAGGGAAAGGCTGTGGATTTTATCTACCTGGACTTTAGTAAAGCCTTCGATACTGTCTCCCACAGCATTCTCCTAGAGAAGCTGGCAGCTCATGGCTTAGACGGGTGTACTCTTCGCTGGGTAAAAAATTGGCTGGAAGGCTGAACCCAGAGAGTAGTGGTGAACGGAGTTAAATCCAGTTGGCGGCCGGTCACAAGCGGTGTTCCCCAGGGCTCAGTACTGGGGCCAGTTCTCCTTAATATCTTTATCAATGATCTGGACGAGGGGATTGAGTGCACCCTCAGTAAGTTTGCAGACGACACCAAATCGGGTGGGAGTGTCGATCTGCTCGAGGGTAGGAAGGCTCTGCTGAGGGATCTGGACAGGCTGGATCGATGGGCTGAGGCCAACTGTATGAGGTTCAACAAGGCTAAGTGCTGGGTCCTGCACTTGGGTCACAACCCCATGCAATGCTACAGGCTTGGGGAAGAGTAGCTGGAAAGCTGCCTGGCGGAAAAGGACCTGGGGGTGCTGGTTGACAGCTGGCTGAACATGAGCCAGCAGTGTGCCCAGGTGGCCAAGAAGGCCAACAGCATCCTGGCTTATATCAGAAATAGTGTGGCCAGCAGGACTAGGGAAGGGATCGTCCCCCTGTACTCGGCTCTGGTGAGGCCGCACCTCGCGTACTGTGTTCACTTTTGGGCCCCTCACTACAAGAAGGACATCCAGGTGCTGGAGCGTGTCCAAAGATGAGCAATGAAGCTGGTGAAGGGTCTGGAGAACAAGTCTTATGAGGAGCAGCTGAGGGAACTGGGGTTGTTTAGCCTGGAGAAGAGGAGGCTGAGGGGAGACCTTATTGCTCTCTACAGCTACCTGAAAGGAGGTTGTAGTGAGGTGGGTGTTGGTCTCTTCTCCCAAGTAACTAGCGAAGGGATGAGAGGAAATGGCCTCAAGTTGCTCCAGGGGAGGTTTAGATTGGATATTAGGAGAAATTTCTTCACCGAAAGAGTGGTCAGGCATTGGAACAGGCTGCCCAGAGAGGCGGTAGAGTCACCGTCCCTGGAGGTGTTCAAAAAACATGTAGACGTGGCACTTCGGGACATGGTTTAGTAGACATGGTGGTGTTGGGTCGACGGTTGGACTTGATGATCTTAGAGGTCTTTTCCAACCTTAAAAATTCTATGATTTACATAGAAATGTTCCCTTATTAAAAACATTTGCTTTTATCAAGGAAATCATCTTCCTTTAATGGTGGTCACTTGCAGGTTTGTAAGCTATGACTACACTGGGGGCTACTGTGTTAAGTTTATACAATGAAAAATGGAAGTTGAATCTTTATTTGGAGGGTTCTTTGGAGTTTTTTTGGGAAAAGAGATAATATTTGTACAGTCCATGTAATGATTAATACAAAAATGTCAGTCAAACTACAAATCTGACAGGAGCAAGTTAAACAGTATTTTCATTTTTTAAAAAAAGAAAAAAAAAAGGAAAATATTTCCATAGAGAGATTTTTAAACTTTCTTAATGTGATTTAAACAAAAATGTATTCTTATTGGTTGTGATAACTATTGCAATATATTTAGATTTACAACAAAATACAGTATTGGCAATATATTTGGTGCTCATTTTATTAATGAGGTGAGTACTTAACTACAGACATTTATATAGTAGTAAAACATGTTTACTCACAATTAAGACAAAAGTCTCTTTTGAAAAATAAGTGTCCACATGTGGCAAAATCAGCAGCATTAAGATGCAAACTGCTTTTTAATAGCATTTCTCATCTTATAAAAATAAAGATTCTGTGATCATGCATATGCCATATTTACAAAGCTGGCTGTCAAAAATAAGCTTTTCATCTTCATGCTGCTTTGAACCCATTAGAAGTCTGAGTCAAGTTTAGTATTTCTAAAATATTGTTTTTGAGAGCACTTGTGAAATTCAAAAATTTTAAATTTTTAATCTGAAAGCTAAAAATTCATGCCAATTCTGTGAAGTTCAGACAGTAATGAATCCTATTTTATATTGACTGTTAGTCTCCTGATCTGTTTAAATGGATAACGTATCCGTATCACTCTTTTTAACAACAACAAGTTGTGCTGCTAAATTATCAGAGCTGATGCAGGGCAGAGAAAGCAAGACGAGAGTCACAGGGTTTTAGTGTTGTTTCTGTGGGGTTTTGGTTTGATTTTTTAATTCCTTGTATACAGATGTACTGGCACAACTACGATACTCCAGCAAGCCCACAAGAGTTTTCCAAGTGTTCATCCTCA
The DNA here is from genome assembly GCF_011004875.1 of Balearica regulorum gibbericeps. Lineage (NCBI taxonomy): Eukaryota > Metazoa > Chordata > Aves > Gruiformes > Gruidae > Balearica > Balearica regulorum. Next base: position 7,763,151 of record NC_046219.1, on the reverse strand, counting down.
AACCGTTTGGAAGACCTTCAATTTTTAGAGTAAGGTATCTCTAGGTCTGCTCTAGCTGTGTTCCTTACACAATGTAAAAGAGTTTGAGTAGCAAGACAGGTTCATAAATGCCTTTTATGTGGCAGGGGGGAAGGACAGTCAATAATGCTGCTTCCTGAAGACATGCCTCACACTAATTTCCATAAAACTAAATATGCAAGGACAGGATAAAATTGCAAAATGTGGAACACTAGGAAGGTTGTGGGCAGAAGTTTTGTTCATAATGCTGTCTTGGATGACTGCCAAGATTCAGGTGGTTCTCAACTATGTCTAATTCATGGCTGGAGTGTTGTCAAGTCCCCAGAGTAACCTGAAACTAAAGTGTAACAAACACATAAAGCTACCTTGCTTTTTCCCAGGGATGCGAATTCAGTGTTGTCTGTCCAGTCACTTTTGGTTGATATGTGATGACTAAGGTCACGGAGAACAGGAGAGGTGCCTGAGGACTGGAGGAAAGCCAACGTCACTCTGGTCTTCAAAAAACGCAAGGAGGAGGACCCAGGAAACTACAGGCCAGTCAGCCTCACCTCCATCCCTGGAAAGGTGATGGAACAGCTCATTCTGGGGGTTATCAATAAGCATGTGGAGGAGGTTATCAGGAGTGGTCAACATGGATTCACCAAGCAGAAATCATATCTGACCAATCTGATAGCCTTCTACGATGGCATGGCTGGCTGGGTGGATGAGGGGAGAGCAGTGGATGTTGTCTACCTTGACTTCAGCAAGGCTTTTGACACTGTCTCCCACAACATCCTCATAGGCAAGCTTAGGAAGTGTGGGTTGGATGAGTGGCCAGGGAGATGGATTGAGAACTGGCTGAATGGCAGGGCTCAGAGGGTTGTGATAAGCGATGCAGAGTCTAGTTGGAGGCCTGTAGCTAGCGGCGTGCCCCAAGGGTCAGTACTGGGTCCGGTCTTGTTCAACATATTCATCAATGACCTGGACGAGGGGACAGAGTGTACCCTCAGCAAGTTTGCTGATGATACAAAACTGGGAGGAGTGGCCGATACACCAGAAGGCTGCGCTGCCATTCAGTGAGACCTGGACAGGCTAGAAAGTTGGGCAGAGAGGAACCAAATGAAATTCAACAAGGACAAGTGTAGGGACCTGCACCTAGGGAGGAATAACCCCAAACACCAGTACAGGTTAGGGGTTGACCTGCTGGGAAGCAGCTCTGCAGAGAAGGACCTGGGAGTCCTGGTGGACAACAAGCTCTCCATGAGCCAGCAATGTGCCCTTGTGGCCAAGAAGGTCAATGGTATCCTGGGGTGCATTCAGAAGAGTGTGGCCAGCAGGTCGAGGGAGGTTATCCTCCCCCTCTACTCTGCCCTGGTGAGGCCACATCTGGAGTACTGTGTCCAGTTCTGGGCTCCCCAGTTCAAGAAAGACAAGGAACTACTGGAGAGAGTGCAGCAGAGGGCTACATAGATGATGAGGGGACTGGAGCATCTCTCATATGAGGAAAGGCTGAGAGAGCTGGGTCTGTTTAGCCTGGAGAAGAGAAGACTGAGAGGGGATCTCATCAATGCTTATAAATATCTAAAGGGTGGATGTCAAGAGGATGGGGCCAGACTCTTTTCAGTGGCGCCCAGTGACAGGACAAGGGGCAATGGGCATAAACTGGAACACAGGAAGTTCCATCTGAACATGAGGAGAAATTTCTTCACTTTGAGGGTGACCAAGCACTAGAACAGGTTGCCCAGAGAGGTTGTGGAGTCTCCTTCTCTGGAGATATTCAAAACCTGCCTGGATGCGATCCTGTGCAACCTGCTCTAGGTGATCCTGCTTTAGCAGGGGGGTTGGACTAGATGATCTCCAGAGGTCCCTTCCGACCCCTACCATTCTGTGATTCTGTGACTGTCACTCAGAGCACATCCCTTTTAAAAAAATAAATGTACATTCTGCCTTTACATGCAAATGTACATTCAAAAAACCCATAATTACTTCTACAATGTCTTTTCTGTGTTACAAAAATTTCTTTGAGTTCAGGAAAAGATTTGTATTAAACTTATTTCAGAATTTCAAATATGTACACTCAAATTCCACATTCAAGATCTTAACTGCATTGAAATTCCATTCTGTTCACATCCTCTCTTACACACAGAGATAATTTTATTCTGTGGAGATGAATCCTATTCAGTATCTTTTGTAAGACAGACAATATATTTAAGAAAGAAATACTATAAACACTTACTATAAATATTTGAATAAAGAACTTTCATAGAATAGCTTCCTACATTTAGGATAAATTTATGACCTCTATATGATGATGCATTATAGTAAAGATACAGACTCAGGAGTCAGCAGCAGATCAGTTATCACGGATGATACAAAACAAGGTGTCCACTGTCTGCCTGCCTGACCCCTGCCCCCCCACATAAGGAGAGAAATAGCAAATTTCCAGCAAGTTATTTTTGTATTCAGGATCTTCCTCTCTTACTTATTCCTGTGGAAAGTAAAACTTGGATCTGTCTCTCTATTAACTATGAATAATTCTCAGTTCATTGACAAACCATACTCCTAAATGCACCAGATGGGCAACATAAGACTAGATATTCTCCTGAATTTTCGTTCTCCAACTCCCCAATTTCTGGCACACAGTGTACTAAAGCTAGTTTGCCAAATCAGCAGATAATTTTAAAACACTGAAGAAAACATATTTCATCTAAATTTGCATCTGTTAACAAAATTCTTAAAAATTACTTAACTTTTATAGGCAGATATACTTGGGGGGGGAAGAGTGTGTGTTTGGTTTTTTGGGTTTAGATTGTGTATTTTTCCATTAAGATTCCCTGCAACACAGACTGACAAATTGACATGTTTAAATTTGCTGTAACATCACAGTGAAAGAGAACCACTCTAATATTTAAGAGACTATTAAAGATATCTTTATTTGTAAAACATCATGTTTCTTTTGGTCTTAACTAGCTATTTTCTAATCTTGTTATTTAATCCTCCAAAGGCCTGAATAATATAGAACTTAAAAATTCAATCTTTTTCTTGCACCACCTGTGAGCAGGGAAAAATGGACCATCTCACCGCTTCCCACTATGCTAGCTCCACAGGTACAAGGGGTTTCAAGTCCATTTCTCAGGCTTCCATTCAGGAAGCCTGATTTCCCTGGCAGTCACTTCATCGCATGTTTCAGCCTTTTGAATCACTTCGTTCTAGTAACCTGTAAAGCTAACTCTTTTGTCCATTTATAAACATTATCATACACTGTACATGCATGCTTTCCCCTTCTTCAAAGAGGAGGTAAAAATATTTCCATGACAGTCCTCCACATTGTCCTAGATGCAGACTAAGGCTGGCATCCCAGAGCCACAAGGACATGACTATCACCTAAAGCTTAATAAACCCAGAAAGAGACAAACTTAGTGATGAAGAGAGTTGCTGTGAGGTTTTTTGGTGTTTGGTGGTTGTGGGTTTTTCTCCTGTACAACTGCTGATATATAAATAACTTAGCCATAGAGGATTAAAAAAAAATAATGAAATTTTCCTTTAGCTTCATAAATAAAACACTTGTTTTTCTATGTAGGCCTTAAATTATGTTGTAACTTCTCTTTAGGATGTAACCCAGTAGGACTGGGAGAAAAGGGGCATCTCTTCATGCTTTATACAATGCAGGATGTAATTTCTGGTATAGGAACAGAGTTTTATTTATTGTACTATTAGTTCAAAAATCATTTCATCTTTGTGACTAGGATAGCATCAAGCTTCAGGTAAAACTCCAAAGCTGAAGCATACCTGGAAAGAAGTAATGGAACACCTTTGATATTAAGGGCTCACAATAGCCTTTGGAATCAAGTTAAAAAGCCATAAAAAAGACAACTCACTATTTCAAAAAAATGACAGAATTTATTGCCTTTAGTCTTGGAAAGACACAGAGTTAAAACTAACTCTATTCCATGCTTGCCACACACATAGCAGCAGTTTGATATTTTAGGCTACATCTATGCCATGACCTCTTCAGCAGCCACGAGTAATATATTCCCAACCACACAGTTGTACAAAGACTTCTGTATGCTCCAAAACATACAACCATTACAGGCTTGTACTCTGTAATTCAGCACATGCCTTGAAATATCCATCACTTTATGCGAAGACTAGATATATTGACAGAAGAGTCAAATGAAGACTACTGAATAAAAACTCATAGAATCATAGAATGGTTTGGGTTGGAAGGGACCTCAAAGATCATCTAGTTCCAACCCCCCTGCCATGGGCAGGGACACCTTCCACTAGACCACATTGCCCAAAGCCTCATCCAACCTGGCCTTAAACACTTCCAGGGATGGGGCCTCCACAACCTCTCTGGGCAACCTGTTCCAGTGCCTCACCACCCTCACAGTAAAGAATTTCTTTCTAACATCTAATCTAAATCCACCCTCCTTCAGCTTAAACCCATTACCCCTTGTCCTGTCACTACACTCCCTCATAAACAGTCCCTCCCCAGCTTTCCTGTAGGCCCCCTTCAGGTACTGGATGGCTGCTAGAAGGTCTCCCCAGAGCCTTCTCTTCTCCAGGCTGAACAACCCCAACTCTCTCAGCCTGTCCTCATAGGAGAGGTGCTCCAGCCCTCTCATCAGCTTCGTGGCCCTCCTCTGGACTCTCTCCAACAGGTCCATGTCTCTCCTGTACTGGGGCCCCCAGAGCTGGATGCAGTACTCCAGGTGGGGTCTCACCAGAGCAGAGTAGAGGGGCAGGATCACCTCCCTTCAACCTGCTGGTCACACCTCTTTTGATGCAGCCCAGGACACAGTTGGCTTTCTGGACTGCAAGTGCGCATTGCAGCTCATGTTGAGCTTCTCATCAACCAACATCCCCAAGTCCTTCTCCTCAGGGCTGCTTTCAATCCATTCCTCGCCCAGCCTCTAGTCGTGCTTGGGATTGCCCCGACCCATGTGCAGGACCTTGCACTTGGCCTTGTTGAACTTCATGCGGTTCACATGGGCCCACCTCTCCATCCTGTCTGGCTCAAGAAGGCCCAATAACAAAAGGTGCTGGACACTGGGAGCATACAGAGAAACATGCATGTCTCCTGGCTTTTCTGTACTTTACTAATTCTTCCCTAGGATTCTGCTTTTGGCCACTGTTGCAGAGAGGACACTAGACTAGGTGAATCTTTGTTCTGATTAAATACAATTAAATATTCTTAATTATCCACATTTGCACATCTGCCATGCCTCTATTATACAGTTTTATATATTGTATATGTTAAATTAGACATTTAAATCTGAAATGAAAGAGGCAAGACATTTTATGAGCTATTAAAACATTATAAAGATTGCTTTCTTAGACTAATACCTTTTATGTAAAGCATCTACTATCTTGAAGAATTTCTGCAATTTTGATTTTTCATCTAAATGTCAAAACAAATATTATGCATATGTGTGTATAGTTCTACTTGGGAAGCTGGATGCTCTCCTGTGCAACAGGTCTCCCTCTGTCCTGCGTGAGCTAGCTGCAGAGCCAGACTCTGCAATTATTGAGGTAACCGAACCACATTTTAAAATTGAAGCTTCATTCACTTTTCTATCAACTCTTTAGAAAATTAAATACTTCTCTTTGGTCAATACATTCCATTATGCCTGTGCCATAAACAGCTCAACTATCTTATATGAAAACCTTATCATATTTCATGTGTATTGGTATTTGTAAGTTAAAGTCTAACTATCCTTCTAAAATGCAACCTTTATAACTAAACGCATATTTGATTTAAAAGCATCTGCACTCCATGCTTTTGCTCTATCTACATCAGAAGAAAACACTTATGGTATATTAATACTACAAGAAAAATACAGGAACTATCATCTTCATTTGCCACAACTGCAGGAATCTGAAAAACACGCTCTTTTAGAATTTGGCATCTCTCATCATCCTTCACTAAGATTGGTGATTAATCCCCTGCAATTTTGTTTTAATAAATTAAGAGAAAGCAACCCCTGTGCTTCCCACAAAGTCCACTGCTTCCACACTGTATTATTCCAATATCTAACAAAGAAAAAGGAATAATCAGAGATGTTTAATCAGTTTTGCTAGGTTATCTAGGCTTGCAGTTATCAAGAAAAAAAAATGTTCTGTGGTTGCAACAGTGGATAGCTAAACAGAAAAGGCATAACAAACTGAAGTCTCAAATATTACCAAATTTATTAGGAGCCAGAATAAACAACACTATTTCTTACCTTGCCCAACAGGGACAAACAGGGACCCTGATTTGGTCTGTTTGGGTTTTTTGGTGGGTTGTTTTTTGGTTTTGTTTTGTTTTTTTTTTTAAGTTTTACAGAGCTTTCATGAATGGTGGGAGACAAGATGTCCCAAGTAAATAAGCGTGGGATCTCAGGACTGTTTTTGATGTGCAGAGAAGCTATCTAAACCATGATAAGATTGAGAACAGGCACATGATAATAGTTTAAATAAGTTTGTGTCCCATTTTTTCTCTGAAAGGTGTTAAAAAACTCCAAAACAATCCCTAGAAAACAGAGCTTCAGAGTTTACTGAGATAGCATATCATTCAGCTATTGCCTCCTTAAATTCTTTATATGCCTCAGAGGAACAAGTGCTCTTTCAGCAGCTCTCTGAAGGCTTAGCTAAAGGTTACACTATTTTGGACAGACAACTAACTCTCTAGCTGGTAAGTGACCAGCTGCCTATTTATATACATAAGCTAAGGAATTTGACAGCACTAGAACTCAAAACTCCTTTTGCTGCTTTCAGGTCTTCTGCATTGTGAACTTGTGTTAGAAACAGTTAATCCTTTTAACAGTTCAGTCTAGGACAAAAAGATGATTCTTTCTCTGTTGTGTGTCACTATGAAAGTTTAAGGCCAGTGTTCTTTAAGATAGACTATTAATCCACTTGTACCAGGAACAGAGCAGTGACAATCAGGTCAATTTATCACACTAAATGCTGTGTTCATTAGGCAGAAACAATAAAGTAACAGTTAAGTACAGATTGGGCTACAATGGACAATAAAGGAGAATGCCAACACCTCAACAACTAAAATACTTTCTTAATAAAGCAGAACTTAGTTTTGTGGAGTCATAATTAGCTAGCTGTCCAAATAAAACAATGAATTTGATATGATAAAATCTTTGGCATATTTATTTAATCCTTATTTTCAAATAACGTTTCAAGGAGAGGTCCTCTAACTTCACTTTGAATTAGTAAGACAAGACTATTAAATCCTCATCAATTAGCATGATTGAATTCCCACACACACAAATAAGTCACACAAGTAAGTCTGATGACAATACAAACTATTTCAATTTCCTCAGTTGCATGCATCTGTCAACTTGCCAAAACATCACCATAAGACTCCATGCATACAATACTTTGCTGACAATGTTTCATAATTTATAAAAGGCTGACTTACACAGAATGATAGATTTTTAACAAGTCAGACAAGTGAACCAGTCATTGTCCATAGTCACTATTTTTCCCCATGCAGAGGTTACCATCTGACAGCACAGCAGCCAAGTCCTACTACAATTTTCAGACAGTTCATTAAAACAAATTGAAAACAATTTTTATGAAACCAAATAGAACAGAGAATCCAGCAAAATTTTACAAATTCTTGTGCAAACTCTCTTCAGTATAGTGAAACATGAGGAAAGCCACTAAAAGTAATAAATTTGAGAATATGCATTTTTGAAAGAATATAGAAATATTTTCATCTCAAAGTACAAACCAATTTGATAGAGATAATTAAAAACACAGATCATAAAAGAGCATCTTTTATGTTAAGCTGTGATTTAGAGTAGTAATTTAAAATTTACTAGCTATGTAGCTTCTAGAAATTATACTTTCACTAGTATCTTTGTACAGTCAATGGTGATTTGCATTTTAGCTACCCCAATATAAGAAGTGACTTACCATTCTTGCTGACATCCAGTTCCCTGAGATTAATGAGATTTGCAATGGATGCTGGCAATGTGGTTAGATCATTGTCTGGCAAACTCAGCTTGTGCAGAGACTGACAGTTAAAAAGTTGCTGTTGAAACAAAGAAAAAAGTGAATGTGACTCTCTCTCAGTTTCTTCTGTATAGCTTTTATTTTTAATCCCTTTAAGCTTCTGATCTTACAGCTTGAAGGCCAGACTATTTAAAGTCTTTGGCTACAAAAAATTTATTTAACTAGTTTTATTCAAAATTAACTAAGTTTATGATGCTTAGGAAAGCAAAAAACTGCAAATGGTCACAACAAGCCAGCAGCTATGCTTAACACTTCCTACAAATTCCTTCCAGTATCTCAGTAATTGTGACCTGTAGTTACACGTAGTCCTGCAAACATCACAAAATATTTTCCATAATGAATATGCCATGTGATACCCCAGAAGTAATTAGTTTCTTCAAAAAAAGAAAAAAAAAAAGATACATTTTTAAAAGTCAAATAGTTCTGGAACACAGAATTTGATCTTCTCAAAGTTTAAATTTTATTCCATTATATCTTACAAGAAGTTTTGGGTTTTTTTTCACTTCCATGCTTCCTAGTTCAAGTACACCAAAATCCAACAAAATTATGATGAAAACTAGTGAAAGTTTGATCTAAAGATATAGCAAACTGTATAATCTCTTCTGTATATATATGTATTAAAATTTGTATCAAAGAGCCAGATCTCTTCCTATATGCAAGGTACTTTGAGATTCTTATCCAAAGCTTTACAAATTGACAAAACAGGGCAAGTAATATTACTGGAACAGAAGAAAAAAAAAATCCTCAAATGATCCTCAAAGCTTACAGATAGTACAAAATAAATATCTGTAAGAAAGTGGATGAAAAGGTTCATCTGAACAATTTATGATGAAATATTCTTTTCCCAACAATTTTGGATAAAAAAAATTCATAAATATCTGGGCTAAGTGTTCTTTTCTTACGGAATTCTGCAAAAAGATCAGACAAAACCAGGAAGTCTTCTACGACTAAAAAAAAAATAAATAAAAAAATGTATCCCTATGAATGTCCTAGCAACTGATTTAGTTAATTTCTTGGGTCTTTCTCAATTAGGAGGCGATTATTTCAACCACAAACTATTGAACAAGCCCCATTCATTTAATGTTTGCATATACCATCCCAGAACAAAAGCAGACAAATTAGCAAGATGGACAGCTCAAGGAGTGAGCTTTAACTTGCCTACTGATGTTTCCAATTCCTTAGAAATATGCACCTATTAGAACTAGTTAATATCATTAAGGCTTTGAAGAGTTAAAGTTATCTTAGGAATGAGAAGTTTGATGGGCAAAAATATATACTTAAAACTCATCCCTGAAAACAATAATCTGGACTCCTGGAATCATCAGAAATTTCCCTGATTAGTCAGGTGAAAACAAATGCAGCACAAGGAACTGTCCTATGAGGACAGGCTGAGAGAGTTGGGATTGTTCAGCCTGGAGAAGAGAAGGCTCCGGGGAGATCTAATTGTGACCTTCCAGTACCTGAAGGGGGCCTACAGGAAAGCTGGGGAGGGACTGTTTATGAGGGAGTGTAGTGACAGGACAAGGGGTAATGGGTTTAAGCTGAAGGAGGGTGGATTTAGATTAGATGTTAGGAAGAAATTCTTTACTGTGAGGGTGGTGAGGCGCTGGAACAGGTTGCCCAGAGAGGTTGTGGAGGCCCCATCCCTGGAAGTGTTTAAGGCCAGGTTGGATGAGGCTTTGGGCAATGTGGTCTAGTGGAGGGTGTCCCTGCCCGCAGCAGGGGGGTTGGAACTAGATGATCTTTAAGGTCCCTTCCAACCCAAACCATTCTATGATTCTATGATTCTATGAATTGCAAGATCCATAAAGGAAAAGAGGGGAGGAGGAGGGGAGTTTTGTAGGGTGTTGACTTTGTAGCTGTTCCTTTTGTTGTTGTTTTAATGTTTGCATATTCAGTGATTAAGCAGATCATCATTACTGGTAGTAAACATGAGAATTCATATCATTAAGCTCTATTTTACTACAGAATTACAGTTTCTTCCAAACAACAAAGTGAGCGGGAAAACTAAAACTGCTGCAGTTTGAGTTTCTCAGCTCAAATGCACATTGTGGCACTTGGGATAAACAGGGTACCTTTTCAGATGTGATTCAGCACACAAGATGAAAGCATTTCAAATGCCCAGTCATTTTTGAAACTGAGACTACAACACTAGCGTTTCAGGTAAAGTGAAGTCCTTCTCTACCACCATCTTTATCCCCATCGCAGTTTGCTCATGCTGCGCCCTCGGCCAGTCAACTTAATTGAGGAGCTATACTGTAAGAACCAATTTTTGAAGTATGTTGAGGTTCTGAAAAGATTGGGGGCAATTAAAAAAAGAAAGACAAAGAAAACAAACAAAAAAACCCAATCACATACACTGACAGGCCATTTCAACGATCAGGTTGACAAGACAGACCAAAACCAGTTGTGTTGTGGCATACAAAGGGTAAATTGCAGAAGAGGAAGGCAAAGAATAAAGGGGAAGAGTGGGAATTTCTTAATCAGGCTTCAGAAAGCTGAAGATAGCCTAAATAAGTACTGCACCCTTCATCTGAGAGGATGGCTTAATTAGAGGCCTTTTTCAGAGTTGAAAGACTAAGTAAGCTTGGGAAAAGGCATACACAGCTTGAAACTGGCTCCAAATCAGCTAGGATCATTTCAAGTGTTACAGGCCTTCCCTTATAGACCTTCTATGGATAGTTTTAAGATTAGAATTTCTATCAAATGATTAAATAAAACATTTTTACTATGTCTTTATTACTCCCTAATCTCTCTTCTTGTTTCCTTTGCAGTATTTGAATTTACACGTGGGGGTTTTTTTCTTATGAAAATTGAAGATAGCAAAAAATAATGACCACAATGACTTAAAAGCTGAAAAGTATGCTTAGCTTCTCAAAACTAAGCCTATAAGGATGATTTATTACAATGTACGAATACATTAACATGAAGCAAGTGTAAGGTATTGCAGATCCCTGCAGTCCAGCAAAGAAAAGCAAAAAGGAATAAAGTACAACTGTTCAAGCAGTCTTCCTAATTGTGTAGATAATTTAATCTTAGAGTAGATCAAGGCAAGTGGTAGACTGCCCACCTTTCAGTTTACTCACGTATCAAAACTGGATTTCATATAGGAACTGATTAATGAAATCAAATGGCATGTAACAGAAAAGGAAGACAAAGCAGACTAACAGCCTCTTCTGGTCTAGAACACCAACATGCATTCATTTGATCACTACAGTACAGTTTTTCTTACTTTTTTAAGATTACTAAAAGGATTTTTTAGAGAATTATCAGTTTGGAAGATGTTTGCTTAGTTCTTATGATTCGGGAAGTAAATTAGAAATTTAATGCAAGAAGAGTTCAGAAGATTTAATTTTTTTGCTAAGAAGTTTTTTTAAGCATTCAATTTTATTCTTTAATAAAGAATGAAAGACAGGAATGAAGTTCTGAAATCATCTGAAGAAATCTCAAAGGCTGATACAAAGTCTTTAGAAGCAAGCTACTAAAACCTAAAGTGTCTTAAGTCTAGAGCAAATAAATATATGCTTGGGAAGAGGCAAGAATAAAATAGTGGAAGTTTTAAACTGTAACAGACTGACAAAATGTCTAGTTTTAACTAATATGTTATTAGCTCTATTCAACGTACAAATACTGATTTTCATTGATGGCTTCTCAGGAGCATTTAAGGGTGGAGTTTCAAAAGTACTCAGCTGGTTTAAGTCAGCTTCACTGGAATCCAGGGCTTCTGATAAAGCAATTTCAGGATATTAACTTGACAGTTATTTCCTTATTAGTTTCATTTATCTTTCAAAAAATCCAAACCAGCAAAATCTGAAGTGGTTATAGGAAACTTTCCAAAAATCTAACAAAGCATTCTACAGTTGTCCTATATGACAGTGAAGATTTACACACAATTGTGACAAAAGAATTTTAAATATTAAGTCTTTAATTCCATCAAGGTAGGACCTAATAATGGAAACAAGTCTATTGTAACGATCACTTTGTACTTCCCAAAAGTCTCACTGTCACAAATTTTCATTCTTTTCTCTAGTATACTGTTAATTCAGTGTGCACTTTGTCCTCAGATTTCAGAACAAAAAAACCAAATATTAATTTCTATAATAAAAATGTAATCAAAGTGGCATTCCAGCCCTCTAGTTTTTGAACATAAGTAATTTGAGATACTTCAGAAAGTCTCTTCAGTCATGTACCAAAGAAGAAAGCAGGACTTCAAGTGAATAGATACTTTGGACTGTAGTTGTCTTTTGTGGGCAGAGAGATCTGAACAAGACATTAATTTTGCTTCTTCTAATCTTCATATGTTATCAGAGATTCAAAATAATGCAGCAAATTTTTTGAATACAGTTAGTCAATTTGAGCAGACACTGCCACAGAAATAAATTAGCCTGCCTCTTCTGCTAGGTACCTCTCTTGAGCTGGATCAGTTGTTTAAGTAGTTTCATCCCAATTCAGTACAGCAAACTAGTCAAGCTGGAACACATACACATTCCTTCTACCAGGGTTACTTCTTCTGGGACCAACATTTACTTAAAAGTATTTGGCAAACTGCAGCCTAAAAGTTGAACCATGAAGCTAGATACTATCAGTTTCTACAATGCTGATGAAGTAACAGAGTTAATAAATGTAACTAAAAGGAAAACCACCCAACATACCTTTGGAAGCTCTTCAATTTGATTAGCATCTAAATAGAGCTCTTCCAAAGTCTTTTCAAAAGTAAAAATCTCCTTAGGCACCTGTTCCAGACTGCAGTGAGAATAATCAAGTGTAGTGACGGTTTCCTCCTCTCCGCGAAGACAGCGGCATGGCACCAGCCGCACAAACAAATTCCGCTTTGTTGTCATTTTCAGGCACTGTAAAACAGAAATTGGTCAATTTAAAAACCAACAAGACAACTTCAGAAATACTTATGTGGGCAGCTTCTCAAACTTCCCCTGGCTGCTAAATACTTTAAAAAGAAAGAAGTGTATACATACCTGCATATATATATGTGTGTGTGTGTATACACATATATGAGAGAGAGAGAGAATTTATTTACTTTTAAGCACAACAGACCTACAGTGGTATTAAGTGTGGTTAAAGCACCTACAGACCCCAGAGGATGAAGTAAAATTTAGCCTGTAAACTGGTCACCCAACACAGCCCTACATTGCAGAGAAGCAGAAACTTTTGAAGCAGCAGTTCTGAAGTGTCAATTGTGGTTTTACAACATAGCTTATCCTTACATTTACAAAGGTTATTGGGATGATATTTTTGCTTAATATAACAAAATCCACCCTCTACAGAGTATTAAAATTTAGCTATAGAAAATCTAAATATTTTTTGTTAAATGAATAAGATTAAATCCATGTACCTTAATTTCAAATCCCTCATTTAAAGACAGAATATAACACAAAGAACCAGCATGGTTTCTACCAACTCTTCTATCTACAGTTGTCCTGGTTCTGGCTAGGATAGAGTTAATTTCCCAAGGAGCCAGGGCAGGTGAGCCAAGCTGGCCGGGGGCTATTCCATACCATGGGAGGTCATGCTCACCATAAAAGGGGGCTAGTCGAGGAGGGGCGGGCTCGGTGTGGCTCAGGGGTGGACTGAGTGTCCAGGGTGGGCTGAGTGTCAGGTCCTGGGATCGGTAAATCGTTCTCTGTTATCACCCATTGTTACTATCTGTTATCAGCACTGTTGTTGATTGTTTCCCTCTCCCTTGCTGTCCCAGTAAACTGCCCTTATCCCAACCCTCGAGGCTTTGCCGTTGTCTTTTCCGTTCTCCTCCCCATCCCGCCGGGGGAGGGGTGAGCGAGCGGTGCGTGGTGCTCAGCTGCCGGCTGGGGCTAAACCACGTCAACAGTTTAAAAGGAAAGGTTTCCAGGTGCACAGATAAAGAAGTTCCTTCAATTTTTGCAATTCCATTTAGTTTGGAAACTTCAAGACATCTTGCTGTGCACACTGGAATTAATGAAACTTCACCTTGCTATGGAAATGTATCTTCCTCTAAATTCAATCATTGCTACAACAGTCCCCTCTACTCTCCGTGACTTCTATAATATTCCTCCTCAGCAGGAGAGAGCAAATCTAAATGGTGCAAACTGGATAGCTGATTACTGACCATGTATACCAGCCATGTTCTGCTTCCTTTCTCCTCAGCAAGAGCACAAGTTTAGGTCTCTTTCCTCTAATTAGCAACTGATTTTCACAAAATCCAGAAACAATCATCTTCAAAATGTTACCTCAAGTTTCGCTGAAATCACGTGACAGGCTCAATTTTTCAGGAAGGACCAACACATGCAAACAGACAACATGATGGTGTAAGCTTCATTTCCTCAGGAAACTGGTCTAAAAATACATATTTTTTTCCAAAACAGCACTGAGTATTTATTTTCTTAGTCAAACTACCAACACTCCAAATTCAAATATACTCTTTTTTTAAACCCATTTTTAAAAAAAAATACAGAAATTATATTTCAACTTCTGGATTGGTGACAGGAAACTTTCTTCTCCAAATGCAAAAAAAGTCTTTCAGACACATTTAGCAGACTCCACTTCAACATGCACAGAGTACGTTCATAATACAGGGAGAAAATAAAATACCATGGGCACTGTGCTATACGAAGTCAGAGGCTGCAAGACCCCTCTTCTTACTAAGACATGAAAAAATGTCACGCACTTGGGTTTTCATCTATAAGCAGCTAACTTACCAAATACTTCACAGTATGTTTAATTTATACAACAGGTCGAGGGGCTGCTGTACTTTAATGTTTTCACTAAACAGAAGTATGTCTTACCACTCAGGCTGGATACAGTCAGATTCTACATCCATTTATTAAAAGGATGGAAGAAAACTCTTCATTAGATGGTGGGATGTCAAGACTTCCTTTGTTAACAATGCATTAATATTGCTAGGATTTTATTACAGTGTTGATTATGTATCAAAACACTTCACGCTTTCCATAAAACTCCATCTTTGTTATTTAAATAAAAAGTGATCTAAAAATAAAAATAAATGTATTGCAACACAAAACATTTAGAGACTGCATATTCCATGCTGAGGATTTCCACCGAATGGGAAAGTCAACAAGAGACAGCATAACCTCCTCCTGCTTCTTCCACAGGAACAGGCTCCAGCATGGCATCCTCCAGCCACCCACAGCCAGATGCCAAAGATGCTACTGAAGCTGATGTACTCACTGAGTCAGAGCTACCCACGCATTCTCCAAGCCTCAGAGGCCGCACGTGAAGACACAAGAGGAATTCCACTGCCAACATTTACAAACAAAAAAGTCTTTAATAAAAAGAAATATTGTCTCATTTTGCTCTATCATTTCAGTGATCTGCAGAGCCATGGAAAAACACACCGCTTCAAAAAGAAGCACCAACAGCAGTCTCTTCAAACAGGAGTATAAACAAAAGAACATATGACTTGGAAACAACAAGGACTGGAAACACAGATTGATGTGAGTTGATGTGCTGATTTTGGCTGGGACAGAGTTAATTTTCAGGGATGTTTTAGTTATTGCTGAGTAGCGCTCACACAGCATCAAGGCCTTTTCTGTTTCTCACACCACCCCACCAGCGAGTAGGCTGGGGGTGCACAAGAAGTTGGGAGGGGATACAGCTGGGAAAAGCTGACCCCAACTGACCAAAGGGATATTCCATAACATATGACATCATGCTCAGCATATAAAGCTAGGGGAAAAAGAAGGAAGAGGGGGACATTCGGAGTGATGGCGTTTGTCTTCCCAAGTAACTGTTATGCGTGACGGAGCCCTGCTTTCCTGGAGATGGCTGAACACCTGCCCGTCAATGGGAAGTAGTGAATTAATTCCTTGATTTGCTTTGCTTGTGCGCACGGCTTTTGCTTTACCTATTAAACCGTCTTTATGTCAACCCATGAGTTTTCTCACTTTCACTCTTCTGATTCTCTCCCCCATCCTGCTGTGGAGGGAGTGAGGGAGTGGCAGCGTGGTGCTTAGTTGCC
Source organism: Balearica regulorum gibbericeps (assembly GCF_011004875.1). NCBI lineage: Eukaryota > Metazoa > Chordata > Aves > Gruiformes > Gruidae > Balearica > Balearica regulorum. Next base: position 7,747,169 of record NC_046219.1, on the reverse strand, counting down.
AGTGTGGATTAAATGACAACAGCTGATTACCAGAAGCCTGGCAGAGGAAGACACACCTATATCATACTAGCTGCAGCCATCAATAAGTTTGCTTTGTTATTTCAACTTTTGAGAATTACGTTTTGGTTTCCAGAATATGAAAAAGTTAACTAGATGGTTCATATAAATATAGAAATAAGATATTCTTTTTCATTAAAATCCCTCAAAAAGAGCATACATTACATGGATAAAACTGTTTGCCCCTTCTTTTTCAGTGGCTATTTTTTTTCATACCTACTCTTACTTCTCAGGTCTCAAAAGTTTCTGAAGCACCAGAACTCAAGGCCTAACCATGCAAAACACACATATTTAGTTTTCCTAATTTATTCCTTTATTCTGTAAGAGAGATCTTGAGGTTTTGGGGGAGACTGGGGAGGAAGGGTTTTTAAAAAGAACACATGCATCCACAACACTGGAAATATGGATCAATAAACACATGCCTGTACAACATCACAATGTTAGGTCATATCTCCAGTCAGTTATCACATCAGTTAAAGTACCTAAACTCACAGCTCATGTCCCAAGCCAAAATGGGGGGGGGCAGGGCTAAAGGGGTGGCTTCTGTGAGAAGCTGCTAGAAGCTTCCCCTGTGTCTGACAGAGCCAATGCCAGCCGGCTCCAAGACGGACCCGCCGCTGGCCAAGGCTGAGCCAATCAACAATGGTGAGATAACATATTTAAGAAGGGGGAAAAAACCTGTGCAATACCAAGAGCAATTGCAGCCAGAGGAGTGAGAAGAGAGAAACAACTCTGCAGACACCAAGACAAATGAAGAAGGAGGGGGAGGAGGTGCACCAGGCACTGGAGCAGAGATTTCCCTGCAGCCCCTGGAAAAGACCATGGTGAGGCAGGCTGTCCCCCTGCAGCCCATGGAGGTTGATGGTGGAGCAGATATCCACCTGTAGCCTGTGGAGGACCCCATGCCAGAGCAGGTGGAGGTACCTGAAGGAGGTTGTGATCCCATGGGAAGTCTGTGCTGGAGCAAGCTCCTGGCAGGACCTGTGGACCTGTGGAGAGAGGAGCCCACACCGGAGCAGGTTTGCTGGCAGGACTTGTGACCCCGTGGGGGATCCACGCTGGAGCAGTCTGCTGCTGAAGGTCTGCACCCCATGCGAGACCCATGCTGGAGCAGTTCGTGAAGAACTGTGACCCTGTGGGAAGGACTCATGTTGGAGAAGTTCGTGGAGGACTGTCTCCTGTGAGAGGGACCTCATGCTGGAGCAGGGGAAGAGTGTGAGGAGTCCTCCCCCTGAGGAGGAAGGAGTGGCAGAGACAATGTGTGATGAACTGACCGCAACCCCCATTCCCTGTCCCCCTGTGCCACTGGAGGGGAGTAGGTAGAGAATTCAGTAGTGAAGTTGAGCCCGGCAAGAAGGGAGGGGTGGGGGGAGGTGTTTTAAGATTCAATTTTATTTCTCATTGCTCTACTTTGTTTTGCTTGAGAATAAATTAGATGAATTTTCTAAGTTGAGTCTTTTTTTGCCCGTGACAGTAATTAATGAGTGATCTCTCCCTGTCCTTATCTTGATCCACGAGCCTTTTGTTGTATTTTCTCTCCCTTGTGCAGTTGAGAAGGGGGAGTGATAGAGCGGCTTTGGTGGTCACCTGGCCTCCAGCCAGTGTCAACCCACCACAAGGTGGAAGGGAACACAAAGTATGGCATTGTTTCCCTTCCCACAAAACAGGGAAGTCTAGCAAGCAGAAAAATTTTAGTTTCATAATATACCACAGCATCAGACCATCTGAAGGCACCAAATCAATGTAAGATTGCTTTGCAGATCTACAACACTGCGATGGCTTATTTTTCTCCATCACTAAACAAATCCAAATTTTTAAGAAGCAGATCTACTAAAGAACTCAGTGGAAGGGGGGAAAAATACCACAAACCAACCCCCCTTGTTCCCTAAACCATTAAAGCTTTGACACAAGTTTACCTCAGGTTCAGTGTTTGCAGCCAGAGGAAAAATTAGGGTCTTGATACAGTTGAGTTTTTTACTTCATGAAGAAGTAGGAAGGGAAAAACATCACTCTGTAATCAGAAGCTTTTCTTTGTAATCATTAAAGGCTCAAAAGTTTGAAGGCATAAGGGAGAAATAGCTGTGTTCTGTTTGTACTTAATCTACCACTCCAAAAAATTCAGTGTTAAAAAAATACCTAGTTGAAATAGATATGTCTGCTAATTATAAACTATCAGATTTCTGATCATATTTTTTTGCTCCATGAATCACTTTTAGCATTTATTTCACACCTCTTTCAAGCTTATTTGAGGATCACACCTAATCATTGGAAATGCTATAGTATACGTAGTAAACTCAAAAATACATAGGTAAACTACACAGATATGGGTAGTTTAGTGAAGTATAGTCTTCACCCATTCATATACATTAACTGTGACAGTAATTAGGTAGGAAACAAATTCCACAATAGCTACACAAAATGGGACAAAGAAAAATGTTACCTTATTTACCTGCCTATATCCTGAAGGTAATGATGACTATGTAGACAAGTTTTTCTCTAGGGATTCAATGGTGGTAAAGACTAATTATTCTGTAAAGTCTTATATTTGTGTGAAAAGTTAAGTGTTTTCTGATATAAGTATGTTGGTGTACATAAGTATGGTATAATGGTGGTGCTTAACCAGTATGATCAAAACCAGAGGGAGATAAGAGATCGCAACTGAAAGATGTTTTGCTATGAAACTGTATGCTATTTAATACAACCTATGTCAAAGCTTCATCTTATTTTTTCTGCTTTATATTTATATATTTAGATAGATAGATATCAGTTCATGTATTCTATTCCATTTGAGACAGTGAATGACTTAGAGCACTTTAAAGTTTCAGAAGTGATAAGCAAGGCCAAACTGATCAAGGGGTATTACGGCACTTCTTGTCCAAGAAGGCCAAATTATCAAATAAATAAAAAATTTTTTTTAAAAAAATCAACTCTTCAATTTTGAAATTGAGGGTTCTCTACTTCCAGATACATGTTTCCCCCTCCTCAATTGATCAAACAGCAGACAAAGCATCTACCACCAGCCTCTGATTTAATATAGCTATCAGCCCTCCTCTGTCACAAGCAGTGGTTGACACTTGCTAAAAAACAGTGAAGTAACAACTGGAGAATACCATGTAATTAATACAATATTCAGACAAAATTATTTGAGAACCTAGGGCAAAGCAAGTACTATAATTCTATCAGATCTACACTGTAACAACAGTGAACTGTATCTATAAGTGTTGAAACATCTTCACTGAATAAAATAAAAATCACTGGAAGCAGAAAAGCAAAGCATCAGTTTGAAAGACCATGATCAATGAAAGAAAGCAAGATCAACAGCAAGCTTGGATACACACTAAATATTAATCCAGAAGAGAGAGCATCATCCAGTAAAACATCACTCTTTCCTGGAACTCTTCAATGATTTCCTGCACACTCCCATCATCCAAGTACCTGGCAGCCCAACAGCACCCACAGATCTGCTGGAACCCTGCAGGACATTTTTGTTCAACCACATATCTAGCTATGTTTTGATGAGCATTAAAAAAACCAACAAACAAACCCCCACCAAAATCCCCACACACTCCCCAAGTATCACATTTCTTTGAAAATTCTGAACTCATGCTTGTTACAAGTAGAATCTAAATTCACAGTAATTTTGTTCCTAATCTCTGTTAATTTGCTCTAAATGTAATAGTTTCACTGTACCATTAGTCCCTTAAATTTCCTGTCTGATGCTAACAGGATGGGACCCGCTCATGCTCTAAGGTGGTGAAAGCACTTTCAAAAGGGCATTTACCAGTTATATCAGCAGCAGAGCTGAAAATGAAACCAGCTATCAGATGTTTATACAGAAAGGAAAGAACAATTAGGCACAAAAATATCTGGTCGTGGTCTTTTTAGCCCACTCCACTATCTATAAACAAGTTCAGAATTATGAAGCTAAGTATGTGTAAACACAGGAAAGGCAAAGATGGGGAGGGAGGGCGGCAGCAGCATGTAACCTAGCATGCAACCTAACAAACACAAAGAGGTTTATTTGGCCAACTGACAGAAGCCCCAACATACTCCTGTTGAAACAGAGAATTATGAAGAAAAGTGTTGTTTATTAAGAATCTTATTTAATCCACTAAAACCCCAAACAATATAACTGATTACTACTTCTACATTAAAAAATTAGTAAGAAATTAAGCTTCCTGTAATGGAAATAAAAAAAAAAAGACCCAGTCTGTCTTTAGAGATTGTGGGAAAACAGAAGATTGGTGAGGAGGATTGTAAACACACTCAAATGACTTGCAGCTGGGGTGTAGAAAAACACATATATCATACCAATCATTGTTTAGTCTTGTGTGCTTAGTCTTGTGTGCTTGACAAGTAGAACATCTATGTTTAGATAACATAGGCCTGTGATAGACTCAGAGGCACCCTATCGAACATGCTTGAGATTCCTGCACTGCTGCAGGAAAGATCAAAGCACAGGGGTAAACTACGCCTGTATGAATCCCTAATATACAGGCAAAACCAGCTGGTTCAGCAATTCTCTAGCATGAAATGAGCTCCATGGTGCCTGTGTCCACGCTTGTGTGCCTCTGCCCAAGTGTTGCTTCGGGGATCCCCCGGTTCTTGAGGTAATGAAAATAAATTTTCTCTTTGCATTTCATCCATGGTTTTGTGGTTGTTCCTGCATCCTGCCTGTGCTGGTTCACGCAGAAGTGTTAAAGGTTGCTAAAGCAGCAACACACACCACAGAATGTACCCAGATACAGGCTATTTGGTTTGCTGTTAAAAGAGGCTATATTGGAAAAACTCCTAGTACAATTTAAATGAACCTCTTCAAGCTAACAACAGCACTAGTCCTCGTGAATTTGGGGAAACTGTAAGCATCTTAGTACTTTAAGGAACACAAAATATCCTCGGCTCTTACAGGAAAGAAAGAACACAGTTCTTACAAATTCTTCACAAATATCTTGTTCTCTTTAGGAGAGGAAAGCATGACTCAGACCTGATGGCCCCTGACAAGGAGCTAAAACATGAAAAGAGCGTGTACTTTGAAGAGACTGCCTCTTTGTAAGTGGCATTGGCATTCTCTAGTTGTGGTGTCAAAATCTCATTTGGTGACAATGCCAAGTTAAGGAATTTTCACCTCCTCCCTCCCATCCAATATTTCTTTCTGTCTCTTCTAGAGAAAAAAAAATATTTTGCAAAATTGGATTGGTTATGTCATTCATTTCACTGAATGAGACTGACAAACACTCAGGTCAGTACAAAACAATGAACCACAGTGCTGCACTCTGGGGGAGAGAACAAGCAGTAGGAAATAAAAGTAGGTTTTTTGAACCATTTCACTATTTTAATGTGAAGCTATAGTCTGAGTCTCCCTGCTCCTGATATGAAAATAATGCTCAACTGCATCCATGCCTGCATGTCCTCACATAGGCAGGGAACATCAAAAACTACAATGTACTTGCACACATACAGCATTCAGAGCAAATGAAATAAAAGACATTACTCATGAAACAACAATGGGGAATGGTAACAACAGGAGGAGGAACATGTTAGTAAATACAGTAAATAATTATTAAATGCAAAAATATGAAGGATGCTTACTACATTTTTTGAGAAAATAAAGGGAACAGAGAGGGCAAAGATCAGTTTTGCTTTTACTGATTCAACAGCCAGTAAGACACAAGCAAAACCAGTGATACTCCTAGCTTGCTGAAATACAAAAGCTGCTAACAAAACTCAAAGCTTCTCTTGGAGTTAACTACTTTCCGAGTTAACTACTTTCCAAGTTCTTAATGTCTCTATATATATATATTTAAAAATCAAACATCCACCCACCTCCAAGGGCCAGGGCACCAAGATAATTTCAGGTAACTCCCAGAAGATCAATGCCAGGTATGAATTCTGGAGACTGTTGATGAAATCATCTGCTGCTTGTATTCTATGAAGTAAATTCTAATCAGATTTCTATTTACTATTTCTATTTGTTTTGGTTTAAAATATTCAGAAATCCTTCATACAATTAAGATCTGAAGTTCTTGATCAAACTATTTTATAAAACCTCTTTACTTATTTATAATGGTGTTGATAGTATCAATAACATTTTCTTGGTTCAACAACAGAATTCTCATGCTTTATTGAAACTAGAGACTATCTAACCAGATATTTGTTGCAACAGTTATTTTCCAGCTTAAAATTTTATCTAAACTGACTATGCTAAAACAAACCTGAAGAGTTATTATGACAAGTAAAACCCACCATAAGTATATGAAAAGAAATCTTTGGAATATTTATTTGTATTCATTTCCATAACTGTAAAAAAGCAGCAATACAACAAAGCAGTCAGTACTTGGCCTTATCATGCCAAAAGCTTAACAATGACAGAAACAAATTGATTTTGTTAAAAGAGAAGTATTATTTTTAAACTGAGAAAAGCAGCAAAAAACCTCTTGGCAAATACCTGCACAATAAGATATCCTACATAGCCTTTAACTGAAATGCAGTAATATTCAATAGTCTGTTATATTCCTAGACTAAGGCATCAGTAAGGCACAGGTATACAGGAGTACAGATCTGTAATTTAAGGCAAGATCCATTACAGAAACACCTTTAACAAAAAAGAGGACAAGGAAAATTATACATTGTTTACTATTAAAAATGAATTAGAATATGTTGATACCTAATTTATATTGAATTTTTATATTAACACTATGTAATAAACTCCCTCCCCCCCATCACTACACAACTGCAGCCCAGATAGTTACAATTTAGTTCTCTCATATTTCCTTTTGCTCTGTTTTCAAGGCAGCTCTAGAAACTAACTTCCATCTGGACAGCCAAACTATTCAAGTGCCACTATAACATTTCATCTGAAGAATGATCTCTAGTTGTATACCATTAATGCTGCTGAGATTAGTATTAGATCTGAGCTTCATTTCTGATGTTCAACTTGACTGCATATTCTTTGGGTAAGTATTTGTATTTGTAGCATTACTAAGAAAACATTAGGAGGAATAAATTGATTTTTAAAACCACTGAGTCTCACTTGTTTCTCCTCCCCAAATCAAAAAAAGATATATAAATTTAAGGATATCTACTATGGCAAAGAAAACAATGAAAATTAAATACACAGAGCAATCAGACTAAGAGATGGTAAGCCTCTAGAAGAGGTATAAAACCATATTAAACCACTTATACTTCTGGCTTAGTCCTTTGAGGAATTATGTCCGGATCTACTGTACGAGTAAGTGCTGTGTATCACAAACTGTCAACATCTATTAAAGCAGAAAGGAAGAGATACTATCTTAATTCCTTCAGTTATAACAACATAGTCAAAAGAGATGAACCAGCATAGGGGAAGGGAAGAGGCAATGATAGTCATTTGTCCATAGGAAGCCATAAACCTTATGGAGCAGTAAGCACAGCTGAGGCAGTGTGGCAACAGCACAGTTTCTTAGCTCAGTAGAAAATGCCAAAGCACACAAAGCCTACAGCCCTGCAAAATACACAAAAGGCTGGAAAAAAGCGAGTATGTGCACATGCTTCTATCTCCTTAAGTTACGTGCTGTGTGTAGCAATGCCAGATAAAATATGCAGAAGATTTTGTATGTTTGAAACCAGTATTTTATAGTAAATCTCAAAATTACGGTTACTGAAGTGTCAATATTTATTAGCATTTCCACAATCTGAGCAGCACTATTAATAAAGTTGGAGCAGATGGAAGCTGCTGTCATATGTTGTTGGGGTTTTTTTTGGTGGGGGGACCACACACACACACACCCCCCAACCAACTCCTACACAGAAATTCATACAGAAGTTCTGAAGACAAAATATTCTACTGGGCATTCTTTTTATTCATGAGAAATACTTGCCTCTAGAAATCCTTACAATATGAGGCGAAAGCAACTTCGTGCCATCTGCATTGGCATCATTTAATAAATAAAAAAGGATGATTCTGAACATGTGTTGCTTTTCCACAGAGCTTTGAACAGAAAATTTAACTTTATTATTTGGCTTCTTAATACGTTTGATATTCTTAAATATGCTCTCTAGCTAATTAATGTTAATACACCAATAAGAGAGAAATTACATGATACGATGTTCGCCTGGGCTTTAGATCAGCAAAGCAGAAAGAAGAACAGTAATAGACCCAACAGGCATTCAAAGCATTTTTTCCAAGCATCTTTTATCCAAGATTTTTAAAACATGCTTATACTGCTTTTTTAAATAATTTTTTTCTTAAGATAAAATGCTAAAGTTCCACAACTCAAAACATTTAATAATAGACATTAAGCTTTAAAACAGACACTTATTTTCCTGCAACTTAGTTTCCCATATATTCCCCTTTCTATATATGCACACAATTACATGTAAATACGTATCATTCACTTGGCTCTTCAACAGATATGAGAGATGATACAGAGTAAAATTCAAGTACTTTGGAGATGATTATTATAACATATGAATAAAGAAAAAGATTTATATTTTAATATATTATGCAGCTGGTTCAGAGGAAATAAAAATAATGTACTTACCACTGTGTTACTTTTTTCTCCCTGCTGCTTCTTCCCCGAGCTTTCAAAGTCAACATTCTGTTTAAGACAAAGGTACAAAAATTTTAGTCAACCCTATGCCTACTAGATAAGAATAAATTGATATTTTATTGTATTGGATATTTATTTTGCTTTCAGACTCACACTTCTGTAAGCAAAGAGTGATTGGCTAAATATTGCATTAAGCAGATGCTGACTCACTAACACGGATAGCCTGTTAACTTAGTATTGAGGAAGACAGATGTCATCTAGATACTAAAGTGAATAAGACTACCAATCATGAGAAAGAAAACCACAGGGAATAAGAAACTTTAGCAAAGATTTTGTGCACAATATTTAACTGTATACTGAATTTTCCAATAGAAACTTGTGAAACTTAATCAAACGAGTCCCAGGATGAGTCATTCATCTGAATGACCCTAAGATTTTCACACACAGCGTGCACTCCTGTCCTAAAATATGAATGAGATTTAAGTCCACTTGGACAACATTTAAGCGTAGGTTTCCAACATCCCAGATGAATAATCTATTACTTATATCCCATTAATTAGAACTATAAAGGTGGCATATTTCCTTCCATTTAAAACCTAAGGTATACTCTGAATATACCACCCGTATCAGGCAGACACTGTCATTTATGCCACAGCTTATGCACGAAATTGGATCCTAGAGCTGTTTCAGCTTATTAAAATACAGAAGGCTGTGGATACATGCTACAGCAGAAATCTAGGCACAGACAAAATTCAGACTGCAAATTTTACAGACTCTGAATGCTCATGGCACTCTAAATGCATGAATTTGTCTTGTGTCTGTGGCCTTTTATTGCTACTGGGTATTCTAAGAGAACACCACAGTTTGAGCTGCTAACAATCTGAGGCTTTATATTTGAATTTATCAAATTAAGCATAAAATATACTGGACTCAACTGTTAGAACCAATAACCACCTAGCAGTTCTCTAAAAAAATGTTAGAAAATAGGTATTAGGAAATTGATGAATCTTTTACATTTCCCATATTTCAGAAACACAATTTAATAGCATAATAGAGATTTTGAATTAAAAGAGTTAAAAAATAGCAACTGTTTGCTGTTAGTTTCTGCTATAATTGTATACTTAATTATAGATCTCGCTCTACCAGCCAAATCATTGTTAGGGTATGTAAATTACCGAGTTCTCTCTCCTTCCAGGGCAGAGGTGAGCAGTGCTAGTTGAGCAACATTGAAATCTATTTTTAGATATCATTTTCCCCACACACATGTACAGGCATAACTTTTCAATTAACAATTGCTATTATGAATCTTTTACTTCCTTCTACATTTATTTTGTTCCTCACTGCTTTTACAAAGTTGAATGAGGAGACATCACTGACCAGTTTGATTACAGATACAATTAGCAATCTGAGAACTTACTTGTGAAATTACTAAACGTTCACATCTACAAATGAAGATAATCTCTGCTGTGCTCTGAACATACAAAATGATACAAAAATATTAGGGTGTTATTGCTTGTTTGGGTGGGTTTAAAGAAAAAAAAAGTCAGATACTTTTTTATACCTTCAACTGTCAATTACTGTGCACATCAATTCACTGTCATAACAGTATATTATTAACTCACCCCATATGCCCATTATGAAGATCACTTCTTGAATGTCAGTGTTCTCTATAAACAATAACAAAAGAAGAAACCAGGAGAAATAATAAACTTCTGTATTCAAAACAGGAATTAGATAGTAGAGCAGGAACAGAGAGATGAATTTTTATAAATACACTGATTTGAAGTAGGGATATACTCTCAAGGCAAGTGTCCTATATTAAAAATTTTAAGGAAGTTGTGAAGAATTGAACAGGTGTCTTAGTGGAAGTTGAAATTTCCTGTTTGAACTGATATTAAATTCATACCTAACAGCAACAACTACTGATTGTGACTAATCATACACAACATCAGAGCAAAATGTATTTTTACTCTATTACACTTCACACAGGAATGTGCTATCTGCCACTGACGTATGCTCCATTTCTCTGTGACATTATCACATTACTCCTGAAAAAACTAATGCTGCTGCTTAATCTCATTGAGCCAATTTAAAAACACTAAGCCTTAGCTTGCTGTCAGATCTCTTCACTACCTGCCTGATAATCAATGATGAAGAGAATGGATTGTCACATTTTAACATATAATTTAAAGTAACCCAAACCCCTATTGCAAAGCTAATTTACATTCTGCAAATACTATTCTAGAAGCAATTTGTTTTATGGATGGAATGGAAGTATACAGTCTCCTTGGATTTTTACTATGTAATAAGATTACAATACTCTAACACACAAAAACAATCCAGGACCATGAGCCAAACTGTCCTGCATGACATCCTTGTCTCTAAATTGGAGAGACATGGATTTGATGGATGGACCACTCGGTGGATAAGGTCACACTCAAAGAGTTGTTGTCAATGGCTCAATGTCCAGTGGAGATCAGTGACGAGTGGCGTTCCTCAGGGGTCAGTACTGGGACCGGCACTGTTCAACATCTCTGTTGGTGACATGGGCAGTGGGATCAAGTGCACCCTCAGCAAGTTTGCCGACAACATCAAGCTGTGTGGTGTGGTCGACACGCTGGAGGGAAGGGATGCCATCCAGAGGGACCTTGAGAGGTGGGCCTGTGAGAACCTCACGAAGTTCAAAAAGGTCAAGTACAAGATCCTGCGCATGGGTCAGCACAATGCCACCACCCCCCCACACACACACACAGGCTGGGCAGAGAATGGATTAAGAGCAGCCCTGAGAAGGAGGACTTGGGGGTGTTAGTGGATGAGAAGCTCAACATGAGCTGGCAGTGTGCGCTTGCAGCCCAGAAAGCCAACCGTGTCCTGGGCTGCATCAAAAGAGGTGTGACCAGCAGGTCAAGGGAGGTGATCCTGCCCCTCTACTCTGCTCTGGTGAGACCCCACCTGGAGTACTGCATCCAGCTCTGGGGGCCCCAGTACAGGAGAGACATGGAGCTGTTGGAGAGAGTCCAGAGGAGGGCCACGAAGCTGATCAGAGGGCTGGAGCACCTTGTAAGGCCCTGATAACAAGTGAATGTCGCAAACATCCGTCTTGACCCGAGCAGGGATAAACTGATAACAAGGGAATGTTGAGGAAATGGCACAGACATCTGTCTCAGCCAAGGACAGAACCTGCGGAGGCAGGATACTGTCTTGTGAGCCCCTTCCCCTATTCCTGAAACATGTAGGCAAAAGACCATCTGTGTCCTGTGCGTGCATGCCCATGAAAGGCCATCACTCAGTCGACCCCGAAGTGGGGGGGGGGACGGGGACGGGGACGGACAGGACAACACGACAGTGAGACCCTCAAGACCCCCACAACCCACCAACTCATTTCTGGAACATTCCTCAACATATACTGCGCCTGCTCAGTGATGACAGACCCCCGCCTATGCGGAGCATTTGAGGTTATAAAAAGGGGAAACACAAGCTCTTGGTGCGTGCCCACCACCTGAGGACTAGCACTACGAGCAGAGAACATCGCTGGATCCAAGGGTGGTGATATCTTTTCTCTCTCTCTCTCTTTCTTTTCCTCTCTACCACTCTCTTTGTCTCTACATTTTCGGCACATCAAGATAATATTGTCGCAAGTTTTGCTAAGCCATTACCTTTCATGGTTCTGCTAAGTTTTAAGTATAGTTATAACTTTTGCCAAGCCTCTATCTTTTGTAGTTCTGCTGAGTTTTAAGTAAATTTGTGATTTGTCTGAACCTCTAGAATAACTGTCATTACTTCTGATTACTGCACAGAGAATTAAAAAGTTAACCTCACCCACCAAGTGCGACGGGACACACCTCTCCTATGAAGACAAGCTGAGAGAGCTGGGGTTGTGCAGCCTGAAGAAGATAAAAGCTCCAGAGACACCTTACTGCAGCCTTCCAGTACCTGCAGGGGGCCTACAAAAACTCTGGAGAGGGACTGTTTACAAGGGCATGTAGTGATAGGACACAGGGTAATGGGTTTAAACTAAAAGAAGATAAATTTAAATTAGATGTTAGGAAGAAATTCTTCACTGTTAGAGTGGTGAGGCACTGGAACAGGTTGCCCAGAGAGGTTGTGGAGGCCTCCTCCCTGGAAGTGTTCAAGGCCAGGTTGGATGAGGCTTTGGGCAATGTGGTCTAGTGGAGAGTGTCCCTGCCCATGGCATGGGGGTTGGAACTAGATGATCTTTAAGGTCCCTTCCAACCCAAACCATTCTATGATTTGTTCACAGATACGTGTAAGATAACACATTACTTGCTATATGTACACTGGTTATCAGTGTTTGTGTGTGGTTTGTCACGTCTGGGCGATGGATTAGTTATCGCTCTGCTGTGAGGTGTATTACTCTCTTATGGTATGATAAAATCTTGAGCTACCTGTCAGAAGCGATTAATACTTCACTTTTTACTTTTCATCCTCGGAGAGACAATATGTAAGAAACCTTCCTTCAACCACCCTGACATCTGCTGGAAAGGCAACACAGTCAGGCACACACAGTCTAGGAGGTTCCTGCAGAGCATTGATGACAACTTTTTGACTCAGGTGGTGGAGGAGGCCACGAGGAGAGGGGTGCTGCTGGACCTTGTACTAACAAAGAAGGATTATTTGGGGATGTGAAGGCTGCAGTGACCATGAGATGGTGGAGTTCAGGATCCTGCATGGAAGAAGCAGGGCAATAAGTAGGATTACAACCCTGGACTTCAGGAGAGCTAACTGTGGCCTCTTCAAAGACCTGCTTGGGACAATCCCATGGGTTAGGGCTCTAGAAGGTAAGGGAGCCCAAGAGAGCTGGTCAGTATTCAAGCACCACTTCCTCCAAGCTCAAGATCAGTGCATCCTGAAGAGTAGGAAATCAAGCAAAGGAGGCAGGAGACCTGCATGGATGAGTAAGGAGCTCCTGGAAAAATTCAAAGGGAAGAAGGAAGCTTACAATATGTAGAAAAAGGGACTGGCCACTTGGGAAGAATATAGGGATGTAGTCAGAGAATGCAGGGATGCAACAAGGAAGGCTAAGGCCCAGCTGGAATTAAATCAGACAAAGAACATCAAGGACAACAAGAAGGACTTCTTCAAGTACATCAGCAGCAAAAGGAAGACTAGGGAAAATGTGGGCCCGCTGCTGAATGAGGTGCGTGCCCTGGTGATGGAGGATACAGAGAAGGCAGAGTTACTGAATGCTGCCTTTGCTTCAGTCTTGACTGCTAAGGCCAGCCCTCAGGAGTCCCAGACCCTGGAGGTAAGGGAGAAAGTCTGGAGAAAGGAAGACCTTCCCTTGGTCGAGGAGGATAGGGTTAGAGAACATCTAGGCAAACTCAACATCCACAAATCCATGGGCCCTGATGGAATGCACCCATGAGTGCTGAGGGAGCTGGCAGATGTTATTGCTAGGTCGCTCTCCATCATCTTTCAAAAGTCATGGAGAACAGGAGAGGTGCCTGAGGGCTGGAGGAAAGCCAATGTCACTCCGGTCTTCAACAAGGGCAAGGAGGAGGACCCAGGAAACTACAGGCCAGTCAGCCTCACCTCCATCCCTGGAAAGGTGATGGAACAACTTATTCTGGGGGTTATCAATAAGCACGTAGAGGAGAAGAAGGTTATTGGGAGTGGTCAGCATGGATTCACCAAGGGGAAATCATGTCTGACCAATCTCATATTCTTCTATGATGGCATGACTGGCTGGATGGATGAAGGGAGAGCAGTGGATGTTGTCTACCTTGACTTCAGCAAGGCTTTTGACAGTGTCTCCCATAACATCGTCATAGGTAAGCTTAGGAAGTGTGGGTTAATTGAGTAGACAGTGAGGTGGGTTGAGAACTGGCTGAATGGCAGGGCCCAGAGGGTTGTGATAAGCAGTGCAGAGTCTAGTTGGAGGCCTGTATCTAGCAGCGTGCCCCAGGGGTCAGTACTGGGTCAGGTCTTATTCAAAATATTCATCAATGACCTGGATGAGGGGACAGAGTGTACCCTCAGCAGGTGAGGCCACATCTACAGTACTGTGTCCAGTTCTGGGCTCCCCAGTTCAAGAAAGACCAGGAACTACTGGAGAGAGTGCAGCAGAGGGCTACATAGATGATGAGGGGACTGGAGCATCTCTCATATGAGGAAAGGCTGAGAGAGCTGGGTCTGTTTAGCCTGGAGAAGAGAAGACTGAGAGGGGATCTCATCAATGCTTATAAATATCTAAAGGGTGGATGTCAAGAGGATGGGGTCAGACTCTTTTCAGTGGCGCCCAGTGACAGGACAAGGGGCAATGGGCACAAACTGGAACACAGGAAGTTCCATCTGAACATGAGGAAAAACTTCTTTATTTTGAGGGTGACCGAGCACTGGAACAGGTTGCCCAGAGAGGTTGTGGAGTCTCCTTCTCTGGAGATATATTCAAAACCTGCCTGGATGCGATCCTGTGCAACCTGCTCTAGGTGATCCTGCTTTAGTAGAGGGGGTTGGACTAGATGATCTCCAGAGGTCCCTTCCAATTCCTACCACTCTGTGATTCCTTCACCTTCACCTTCTTCTCTGGGGTGACTATAATAGCTACTGAGAATGTTGCATCCTTGGGATGTTCAGACCAGTATGCTTATATTGCTAAGTCTCCTGAATGTGGTTCAGGTCTTGTTTAAACAACTAAAGAATACCATCCAGAGATCAACCCTGGCAACAAGCACTGAGGCTGAACCAGAAAACCAACCCATACCGGTATCATTTGCCCCATACACAAGAAGAAATGGACACAAAAATCAACTCGTTTACTAAAGGATGATGAAACAGGGCCATCACAAAAAAAGGAGGATGTGAGAGAACCAGAGATAACCACCCGATCCCTATCCTCAAGTGAGCTGCAAGATACATGAAAAGATTTCAGTCATTGATTAGGCAAGCAGCTTGTCACCTGGTTACTCCGATGCTGGGATAGCAGAGCCAGTAGACTGGAATTAGAAGGTAGGAAAGCCAAGGAGTTAGGATGCCTGTCTAAAGAAGGAGGCATTGACTAGGCGACTTAAAAAAAAAAACAAAAAACAAAAAAACCCCCACAAGCCCTCAGCCTCTGGAGACAGCTCTTGTCAGGCATGAGGGAAAGGTATCCCTTCAAAGATGATGTTATATGTCACCCAGGCAAGTGGACCACCATGGAGGAAGGTATCCAGTACATGAGGGAATTATCCGTATGGGATATGATTTATTGTGATCCAGAAAACACACAGTTACCCGCAGATCCAGATGAAGTTCAATGTACCTGACCCACGTGGCAGAGGTCTGTACAGAACGCAACAGCAGCACATGCCAAATCATTGGTAGTAATGGCCTAGAAAGGCGAAGAGGCACCAACAGTGAATGAAGTAGTTGGCCAAATCCTGCAATATGAAGAAAATGTCTCTTCCTCTGTATGAACCTGTGTCTTGGCTGCAGGAAGACTGTCTGAAAAATTAAAAAAAAATCTGGTAGACAAACTGTCCCAGGAAGTCCAACAACTCAAAGAGGATATGCCCAATTCCCCACTTGTACGGACCAGTATCTCAGCTATCAAAAGGAAGCATTCCTCTGCTTAAGAAAGAGGATATAGAGGGTACATACCACAGGGCACACTGTGATTTTACCTGCATAACCACGGAGAGGACATGAAGTGAGAGGGAAATCCTACCTGAACCCTAGAGGCAGGAGTACAAGCTGCAAGGCAAAACAATCACAAAAGGGGATTTATCCCAGGAAAACTACTGCTCCAGACTTCAGTAGGCAGTTCCCCAGACAGAGTAGGAGGATAATCTTACTTCTGATCTTATGGAAGGAGCTTCTGATTCATATTTACAAGAAGTGAATAACAAAGATGAGAGTTGAAGCAACATGTGCTACACGAATCCAGTGGTTGGTATTCAATACTATGACCAGGACTAGAGGGGCCCTGCCTCCAGCCAGGTGGAGGAAAGGGACAACACGGTTTATTGGACTGTGTGGATTCGACAGCCTGGCACATCAGACCCACAGGAGTATAAGGCTTCGGTACAAACTGGCAGACAGTGTACCCTAATGCCATCAAGCCATGAAAGGGCAGAACCCAGCTGTATTTCTGGAGTGACAGGGGGATACCAACAGCTAACTGTACTGGAAGCTGAAGTGAGTCTAACTGGGAATGACTGGGAAAAACACCTCATTGTGACTGGCCCAGAGGATACATACATCCTGGGCATAGACTACCTCCGGAGAGGGTATTTCAAAGACCCAAAAGGCTACCAATAGGCTTTTGGAATAGCTGCCTTGGAGATGGAGGAAATTGAACTATTGTCTAGTCTGGCCGGTCTCTCGGAGGACCCTTCTGTTGTGGGGTTGCTGAGGGTTAAAGAACAAACAGGTGCCAATCGCTACCACAACCGTGCACCAGCGGCAATATCACACCAACAGAGACTCCCTGGTTCCCATCCACAAGCTAATTCATCAACTGGAGGGTCAGGGAGTGATCAGCAGAACCCACTCACCCTTTAACAGTCCCATATGGCCAGTGCGGAAGTCCAATGGAGAGTGGAGGCTGACGGTAGACTATCGTGGCCTGAATGAAGTCACACCGCCCATGAGTGCTGCCGTGCCGGATATGCTGGACCTTCAATATGAACTGGAGTCAAAGGCAGCCAAGTGGTACACCACAATTGATACAGCTAATGCATTTTTCTCGATCCCTTTGGCAGCAGAGTGCAGGCCACAGTTTGCCTTCACTTGGAGGGGCGTCCAGTACACCTGGAACTGACTGCCCCAGGGGTGGAAACACAGCCCCACCATTGGCCATGGACTGATCCAGGCTGCACTGGAAAAGGGTGAAGCCCCAGAGCACCTGCAATACATTGATGACATCATTGTATGGGGCACCTCAGCAGAGGAAGTTTCTGAGAAAGGGAAGAAAATAATCCAAATCCTGCTGAAAGCTGGTTTCGCCATAAAACAAAGTAAGGTCAAGGGGCCTGTGCAGGAGATTCAGATTTTAGGAACAGAATGGCAAGATGGGCATTGTCAGATCCTAATATATGTCATCAATAAAAACAGCAGCTATGTCTCCACCAACCAGCAAGAAGGAAACACAAGTTTTCTTCAGCGTTGTGGGTTTCTGGAAAATGCATATTCCAAATTACAATCTGATTGTAAGCCTTCTCTATCAGGTGACCCAGAAGAACAACAATTTCCAATGGTGCCACGAGCAACAACAAGCCCTTGAACAAATTAAGCAGGAAATCGTTCACGCAGTAGCTCTTGGGCCAGTCCGGGCAGGGGCAGATGTAAAGAATATGTGCTCTACACTGCAGCCGAGGGGAATGGCCCTACCTGGAGTCTCTGGCAGAAAGCACCAGGGGAGACTTGAGGTTGACCCCTAGGGGTTTTGGAGTCGGGGATACAGAGGATCTGAGGCTCACTAGACTCCAAGTGAAAAAGAGTTATTGGCAGCATATGAAGGGGTTCAATCTGCTTCAGAAGTGATTGGCACTGAAGCACAGCTCCTCTTGGCACCCCGACTGCTGGCACTGGGCTGGATGTTCAAAGAGAGGGTGCCCTCTAGACATCATGCAACCGATGCTACGTGGAGTAAGGGGGTTGCACTGATCACACAGCAGGCTCGAATAGGAAACCCCAGTCGCCCAGGAATTCTGGAAGTGATCATGGACTGGCCAGAAGACAAAGATTTTGGAATGTCGCCAGAGAAGGAGGTGACACGTGCTGAAGAGCCCCCGCCGTATAATAAACTACCAGAAAATGAGAAGCAATATGCCCTGTTCACATATTATAGGAAAACATCAACCGTGAAAGGCTGCTGTATGGAGTCCTACACGGCGAGTTGCAGAAGCTGCTGAAGGAGAAGGAGAAGGTGAATCGAGCCGGTTTGCAGAAGTGAAAGCCATCCAGCTGGCTCTAGACGTTGCTGAAAGAGCGTAGTGGCCGATGCTCGACCTCCATACTGACTCCATGGATGGTGACAAACGCCCTGTGGGGGGGGTTGCAGCAATGGAAACAGAGCAACTGGCAGCTCAGAGGCAAACCCATCTGGGCTGCCCCATTGTGGCAAGATACTGCTGCACAGCTGGAGAAGCTGATTGTAAAAGTACGTCATGTAGATGCCCATGTACCCAAGAGTTGGGCCACTGAGGAACATCAGAACAACCAGCAGGTGGATCAGGCTGCTCAGATTGAAGTGGCTCAGGTGGATTTGGACTGGCAACATAAGGGTGAATTATTTCTAGCTTGGTGGGCCCATGACACCTCAGGCCATCAAGGAAGAGATGCAACATATAGGTGGGCCTGTGATCGAGGAGGGACTTGACCATGGATGCTATCTCAGAGGTCATCCATCAATGTGACATGTGGTGCAATCAAGCAAACCAAGCGGGTAAAGCCTGTCTGGTACGGAGGATGATGGCTGAAATATAAATATGGGGAGGCCTGGCAGATTAATTACATCACACTCCCACAAACCCGCCAAGGCAAGTGCTATGTGCTTACAATGGTGGAAGCAACCACCAGATGGCAGGAAACATATCCCGTGTCCCCACCTGGAACACTATCCTGGGCCTTGAAAATCAAGTCCTATGGCACCATGACACCCCAGAAAGAATTGAGTCAGACAATGGGAGTCATTTCTAAAATAACCTCAATGAAACCTGGGCCAAAGAGCATGGCATTGAGTGGGTGTATCACATCCTCTACCGTGCACCAGCCCCTGGGAAAATCAAACTGTACAATGGACTGCTAAAGACTACACTGAGAGCAATGGGTGGTGGGACCCTCAAACATTGGGACGCACATTTAGCAAAGGCCACCTGGTCAGTCAACACAAGGGGATCTACCAATCAAGCCGGCCCTGCCCAAAACTTCCACACACTGTAGAAGGAGATAAAGTCCCTGTAGTGCGCATAAAGAATACATTGGGGAAGACAGTCTGGGTTACTCCTGCCTCAGTCAGGCAAAGGTAAACCCATCCATGGGATTGCTTTTGCTTAAGTACATAGGTGCACTTGGTAGGCGATGCAGAAGAATAGGGAAGTGAAACGTGTATCTCAAGGGGATTTGATTTTGGGTGAGAATAGTCAATGATTTAAATTGTATGATCTTACTTGCTAATTAATATTCCATGTCATCACTACTATGATGGCTATATCCCCTAAGAACCGTATGACTGTAAGAATCACCCAGACTAACGAAGAATCAACTTTGTTGAAACCAAGCTAGGTGCAAAGGTAATGAAGCCAGAACTGGCTTCAGCAATGAGCACCCAGCAACTGCCTTGAAATCCACATCTTCAACCCCCAGACCATGAGCATGGACCATGCCAGATACACCAGCTACAAGCTCCAGATGCAGCATACAACAATTGAACATCAAATACCATCTCCCCTGCCCTGAGAGATTGGTATGATAGATGGAGCCCAAAAGTCATAGACTAAATGAACTCAATGGATATTTTTGAAGGATGACCCTGTGAGAAACTGGACTGTAAGAACTTTTGTCTCAAAGATTGCTTTGCTCAAGCGGGAAACCCCTCCAGCTACTGAGCGCAATAAGGACGATTGCCGGGTCATCGAGACTTTCAACCTGCAAAAAACGCCTTGCCAGTCATGCACCATGAAGTCAGATAACAGTCGCGTGAAGAATGGGGCTGGAACTGCAAGAAGTGTGTACACATGTGCAGGAACATGGAACCGTGTCGTACGTGCCATCATGAAGACCACCACCAGTATAAAAGGGGACTGCCAAGATGAGGGTGGCGCACCTTCGCCCATGGCCGCAGAACAAGAGATTTGGACTCTCCCGAGACGGACCCCCAAGACGCTGTGGACCCGCACCTTTGTCCACCGCCGCAGAACGTCGCCCACGAGACGCTGTGGATCTGCGCCTTCGTCCACGAGACGCTGTGGACCCGCACCTTCGTCCACCGTCACAGAACAAGAGATTTGGACACCCCCCCACCGACCGAGACACCGTGGATCCGTGGCGGTGACTATTCTTGCGATTCTATCCCGGAGATAGGCTTGGTTTTCTGCCTGTCTTTTCTGCCCTGTCCTATCGCTCTTATCGGTTACCTTTACCTTTTCTTTTTTTTACTCTTTTCATAATAAAACTGTTACTGGTATACGGCATTTGACCTCGTTTGTGTCTTAATCTCGCTCTTGGGATCGTATCGAAACCTCCCCGATATTGGATCGGGACATTTAAATTGGTGTCACGGACAGGATCCCTTGAAGCGAGAATGCTGCATTTTACCCTGTTTTGCATAATGCCGTGTACCTCTCAGGAACGTAAGGGGGGCGGGCTTGTTGTCTTGTTTGAAACTCGAGTGCTGCCTTCCTGAGATGACCACTTCCCCACTTTAAACAAAATGAGTGATGATAGAACCGTTCCTTCAGGAATGGAAGTTTTGTTTGATTTTCTGGAGAAACATAGAGCGCGACCCTCTGTGCCCGGGGTGGACTGGGCTCAGGGAAATTGGCATAATTTGCAGAGCGTGGTTGACCGAATGGGCACCTTGCACAAAGATGCGAGACTAAGAGCAGGAAAAGGCAAAGCGATTATTTGCGCCATTCTTGGTGCTAGCTTAGCCGCCGCAGTAGAGGCTAGAGATTGTTGCTGTACTGCGAAGTCCATAACTATTGAATCCCTTAAAAGCCTTACCCGGTCCCTTCAGGGGCAAGTGGCAGAATTAAAAGAACAACTTAAGGTGGAAAAGGATCAAGTGAAACACTTGCTGACTGCCCTTAAGGAGCAGCTCCTTGCGGATACTACCCGCGAGAAAATTCCCCCAAGATCTGAAATTGGCTACCCCTTTAACGACCTGCAGGCAGCAAAAGAGAAAGTAGAGAAATTAGAACCGCTTTCGCTGCGACCCTTGGTCAAGACCGAGTACGTTTATGATGATGAGCAGGACCAGTCCCCCCAAGTTACAACCAAGGAAGTCCCTTATACTGCTGTTGAGTTGATGAAACTAAAGAAGGAATTTGGCCGAACCCCTAAGGAATCAGAAACGGAGTATGTGTGGAGAGTGTCGCTGTCTGGGGGGGACCAGATTCTGTTAAGTGAAAGAGAGGCGGAAGGGTATTGGGGACCAGGAGTGTTTTTAACTACTGGGAACCACCGTGCCCCCTGGTCTCTGACCCAGCGGGCAGCCTATTGGGCAGGTGGCTTGAACCCCCTGGAGGGCGGGGACCCTCTGGCGATTACGGGGACTGTGGATCAATTAGTAGAGAGTGTGCAGAAGGCAGCTTGTCTGCAGATGATGTATGACCGAAAGTTGGAACCTAGACAGGAGTCCCCAATGATGATGCCAGTAGATCCCGAACGAATTACTTCTGTTATAAGGGGACTCCCCGATTCCTTGAAACCAATTGGTATACAATTACAGGGAAAAATGCAAGCAATGCCCCAAGGCGACAGAGTTGCGGCTGCTTTAGAAGGACTTACACGGACCCTTGGACAGGAAAATGTGGACCTGGGGGGAGGTGTCCCAAGAACTGATCAATTATGGGCGCAAGTATAGCCCCATTAACCTTCCAACTGCCAGAACGGACCCCAGGGGCTTGAGGTGAGCGGAAGTAAAAATAGTTCCATGCCCCAGGAATGATAGGAGAGTACCTCTCTCCAAACCACCAGGAGGGAGAGTCATCCCGAACAGACGTAATAGACTGTGGGCGGAGGGACAACAGAAGGGGATTGCGTGTGACTTAATGGACAGACTGCCAACAGACAAATTAGAAAAGTTGGTAACAGGATGGCCCGCTAAATCGGCAAACGGAGAAGTGGATTTTGAGGATACTACTCCCAGTGCACCCTCCTTGATTGATTTATCAGAAATAAATGCCTCCCAAAACCCAGCGGGAAACTAGATCCTTCGCCCTTCAGTGGTGAGCGGAGGGGCGAAGGTTGGATACATATCAGACAGCTCACTGAGAATGGCCGGGGTGATTTGCTAATTACAGGCCTTGTAGGACCAAAACAAGTTCTGGTCACGTTTTTGATAGATACTGGTGCTCAAATTTCAGCTATTAAAACAAAAGATGTTGCTAATTGTGGAGTTACATCCTCCAAGCAAACACTGTTTGTGGCAGATGCATTTGGCAATGTTCAACCACAGGCATTGGCAATGGTCAGCCTGCGTCTGCCGGGAGAAGATAGTGCCACTACAGTGGCTATGGTAGTGGGAGAGCTTCCATTCAACCTCTTGGGACTTGATGTTCTGAAAGGGAAGACCTGGATTGATAATAAAGGGAGACAATGGTCATTTGGCTCTCCCACTGTAGATATTCGGTTGCTACAAGCTGCGCCACTACTTCCCCCTTCGAAGCTTACAAATGTTAAGCCTTATCTGATACCTTTGGGGGCCAGAGAGGGAGTAAATGGATGCCCAAAAATCACAGCATTTTGTCCAAAGGCTCCAACCATTATGCCAGCCCCATGCGGCTCTGATTATCCCGAGAATCTGTCGCGCTTTCCAGGCCAGCCCATTTTGGTCGAACTCCCCGCTGTGGGGGCCATACCCCTGGTACTGGAAACCCCAATGAATAAGTATGCCTGGAAAGCAAAAGATGCCCATGGGAAGGAACACAAGATTAACACAAGGTGGATTATTCCATCCTTCTAACCACCACACTCTTCTGGTTCCTGGAAGGGAACCGAGTTTGTTTTCTTTTCTCTTTCAGGTGAAAGTTCCGGAGCCTGTCTGAAGGAATTCATGAACACTTGAAGTTGCTGATCACCTGGGGAGTTTTGTCAGGGATTGTTTTGTTAATCTTTATAGGATGCATAGTGTACTATCACAAATGGTGTTTTGGCTGGCCATTATCGCCATCTTTAATATCGGGGGAAACTTCTGCACTCCCCCCTCCCCAAAATTGTTATGGGAAAATGAATTTGTTGTTCTAGGCCAACAAGTAGCTAATGCTTTTAATCTTACTAAGTGTTGGGTTTGTGGTGGACTGTTAGGTTTAGAAAGTTGGCCATGGACTGCTGTCCCCATTTCCCCTGAATGGCTGGTGAGCAACTACAGTGAAATTAAAAATGATACCTATTGGGAATACAGTACATCACTGCCCTGGCCAGTACGATACCCAACTCGTGGAGAACATTGTATAGCCTCCAACAACATCAATACTGGAAACTACCTAGGACGGTCTAACTGTAAATTGACTTACAGCTATGGTAGTACTTCCACAGGGAGGATGGACTGGAGATGGCAAAATGAAACGGGTGGTATTTGGTATCCAGAGGGATTCTGGTCCCCAGATGGGAGCTTAAGGTCCCACTGGGGAGGGTTAATGAATTGTTCCTGTTCATATAATAGTTCAGTAGGAGCCTATTACTGTACTAATTGTACTTCAAATAACTCCCCCATACACCCCCCCCCCCGAGGCCATGTGCACAAGGCAATTATTGAGACAATCCAAAAGGGTCAAACTCATGGAGCCCCTTTGCCAACGGGCATCGTGCTCTGAAGGGACATTATTGGGTGTGTGGCCAATCTGCTTATAAACTGTTACTGGCAAATTGGACTGGGGTATGTTATGTGGGGGCAATTCGCCCCTGTTTTTTTCTACTCCCGGAAAATGAAGGTGACAGGTTAGGCAATAAGGTATATGATGATCTCAATCAACATCGGTGGTCCATTGATACCTCTATAGCAAGTGGAAGTAGTCAAACCTGGGGCAAAGATGAGTGGACCCCTCAACGTATCGTAGAACATTATGGACCTGCCACCTGGAACCCTAATGAGTGGGTTAGCGGTGCTCGAGAACGATCTACAATTTAAACCGCATTATTCGATTGCAAGCTGTCCTAGAGATTATTACCAATGAGACAGCCCATGCTCTTGACCTATTAGCGGACCAAGCCACGCAAATGCGAGCAGCAATATTTCAACATGGTATGGTTCTCCATTACCTGTTAGCCGAAGAAGGGGGCGTCTGTGGTAAATTAAATGATTCTAACTGTTGCTTAAAGATTGATGACAACGGGAAAGTTGTGAAACAAATTGCCACAGGAATACGGAAGCTGGCCCATGTCCCTGTTCAGACATGGAAAGGCTGGGACATTGACTTATTCTCCTGGCTCCCAGGTGGCCCCTGGGTTAAGTGAATCTTATTCTACTTGTTATGTGGTTTTGTAACCGTAGGATAGGGGCCGTAATTTGTAACCAAGGTAATAGGTAATGAAGCTAGCTAACCATGGCAAGTGGCAAGGTGACCGTGGCAAGGTACAATGCTACTATGTTCCATGTACAGTCCCTACCCAACCGGACAATAGGCCCGGGAATATTAATCTTATGAAGTAAGTTGTAAGGGACAAGTGTATCCACAGCAAGGATACTGCGCATGCCCGCAAGAAGAGGGTCATCCAGTGGACACAGGTGCGAGACCACTGACGACCACCAGAGACCCTTGAGGACCACCGACTCAAATCACTGAGCATGCGGGACGGGGAGGAGAATATGGAAATGGATTCTAAGAAATGATTATCCTAGGACTGCCCTTTCTGAGAAAAACGATGAATATGTATGTTTTGATCCTACATGACCTGTGTGTTGGTGATCACCTGGCATGCACGTTGGGTGGAGCTATCCCCCGTGCATCCAGCGCTGCAATAAAGAATGCCTGCCTTTTAACACTACATTGGTGTTACGAGGTTTATTCCCGGGTTTCGGTGACAGTTTCTGGCGACCCAGATGGGACACTGCTTTTGAACCTCGACGGATCCGTGGGATCGCAGGACCTCCAGCCGGCACCGGGGAATTCTCGGGGAGAACCTCTGATCCCGGGACCGAAGAGCTCTGAGCAAGACCCCTGGGAGAGGTAAAGGCATTCTTATTTGATCTGAATATTTGCACGAGTTGAAGGCCTTATTCAAGGAGCCTCGTGGCTCTCACCACCGCGACGGGAGAGGCCCTCGCCGGGACAGGCCCGCACCAGGACAGGCCCGCACCAAGAGCACGGGAGGCCTGCTCGTAAGGCACGGTGAAAGCTGCGCAGAGTTGGGCTAGGGAGACGTCTCAGGTAAAAGTCTCTGCTAGGCGAAAGCCTGTGGAGCAGGGCCCACTGGGGAGGGGAAGCCTCCAAGGTTGGGATTTCTGGTGGCAGGAGAAATCCCTGGGATTTCCGGTGGCAGGGGAAATCCCTGAGGGAGCTCTAACACGGGTTGGGGTCCCTCTGACTAAGTGCTTGTGATAGTGCACAATCACAACCACTGAGTCCCTGGGAGATGGGTACTTTTCCGAGTAAGAGACCAAACCCATGAAAAACACCACTGGGATGTATTTTAGAACATTGGAAAGATCTGGGAAGAATTGATCCTTTGACTCGGAAACAGCTGATTGAGTATTGTAATCACTGGTGGCCACTGTATACTTTAGAGAATGGGGAAAAGTGGCCAGAGAATGGGACATTGCAGTATAACACAATTTTGCAATTGATGCTATTTTGTAAAAGGGAAGGTAAATGGAATGAAATGGCATATGTAGATTTGTTTTTCACACTGCGAAATCATCCGGAATGGCAAAGGCAATGTGAATTGGTTTCAGCTAGTTCTGTGGTAATGGCATTAAAGGGGCAGGAACCTGATAAAAATTTGGAAAAGGTTGCTCAGCTTGTGATATTGGTAAATGGTGTTTTAAATGTGAATTTGAAGATGATGATGTTGAATTATTGGTTGCACCTCGCAGAAGGCTAGGAAATGATCAAGGGGATCAAAATCTGGGGGCCAATAATGCTTCCGCCCCTCCTGTGGAAGGGGAGGCGGAAGGATTCAGCCCGATTGCTGGGAGGACAAGGGGAAGAGGGGGAGGAGATGGATTAACTCCCCTCCAGGCCCCTCTTCAACAGGCAGTTGGTAATGAGGGTCTGGTAATGGTAAAAGTTCCCTTCTCAATAACTGATTTAAGAGCATGGAAAGAAACTGCAGGCACTTATCGGGATGATCCCGAAAGGGTTGCCAAAGTAGTGGAAACAATAATCAGAACCCAAAACCCCGATTGGGAGGATTTCAAAGTAATATTGAATACTTTGTTGGAAGACACTGAAAAGAAAATGGTGTTAAATACGGCCAGAAAACAAGTGGAAGGAGCTCATGCTAATGGGATTATACAAGGGACAGTGGACCAGAATTTTCCATCCACAAACCCTGAGTGGGACCCTAATGAACTGGGACCCAGAGGGATGTTTAGGTATCAGGTGGATTTTGTTTGGTGTTAGACATGCAATGCCAAAAGCAAGTAATTGATCTAAACTTTATGAAGTGAGACAAGAATTAAATGAGTCCCCTTCAGCCTTTATGGAAAGACTGAAGGTGACTGCTAGAAAATATACTAATTTGGACCCAGAGAAGAAAAAAAACCCCACAAACAAAACCACAAGCAAACAAACAAAAAACACCACAGAAGAAGCTATACAATTGGCCTATATATTTATGGGACAATCAGCCCTAGAAAAAACTCCAGAAACTGGAAGGGGCTGAGTCCAGACACTTAGGTAAAATGCTTGAAGTAGCCTGGACTGTGTATAACAACAGGGAAAAGGAAAAAGAAGTCAGACAAATGCAAAGGGATGGAAAAATTCTGGCAATCTTGACCGAGAATAATAAACATGTAAAGCAAAACTCAGCTATAAATCAGCAGAGGTTGTTGGTGCGACGGGGCGAAAAGAGAACTGGCCTTTCTTGAAACTGTTAAAATTTAAGCTGGGAAAACACTGGGTAACACATCAATTTTTATATATGCCCGAATGTCCGTTGCCTTTATTGGGATGAGATTTATTAAGCGAATTAGATGCACAAATAATTTTTAAAGATGGAGAAATCAGATTACTGATTAATACCAGAATCAAAAGTCATAGAGGCGAGAGTGTTTATGTTACAGGATTCCTCCAAGGAGGAACAGATTTCAGAAGCGGTGGACAATGCAGTTACCCCCCTGGTATGGGCAAGTGGAGTTCCAGGACGATCCAAACTGGCAGAACCGGTAAAGGTGACTTTAAAACCTGGAGCCAAGCCAGTAAGACAAAAACAGTATCCTGTTAAGTGGGAGGCTTGAAAGGGATTAGAGGAATTAATTACAAAATTTTTAGAGTATGGGCTGTTAGCAGAAGGTGAATCAGAATATAATACCCCTATATTACCAGTAAGGCAATCAGGAGGTAAGGAATACCGATTGGTTCAGGATCTGAGGGCCGTAAATCAAATAGTTCAATATATACACCCAGTAGTGGCCAATCCATACACTTTACTGACATCTTTGAAAGAGGAACATAAATGGTTTACTGTACTGGATTTAAAGGATGCCTTCTTTTGCATACCTCTGGATACAAAAAGTCGAAGCATATTTGCTTTTGAATGGGAAAGTCCTGCTACGGGACGAAAAACGCAACTAACATGGACTGTGCTTCCACAAGGATTTAAAAATAGCCCTACAATATTTGGAAATCAATTGGCAAAAGAGTTAGAAATGTGGAAGAAACAGAATCAAGGAGAAGGTATGCTATTACAGTATGTGGATGACATCCTGATAGCAGCAGAAAGCAAAGAAACATGTTTTGAAATGACCACCAGTTTATTGAATTTCCTGGGCCAGGGAGGATACAGAGTCTCCAGAAACAAGGCTCAGATAGGGAAAGAAGCAGTGATTTATTTGGGATTTGAGATATCTCAAGGACAGAGACAATTGGGAAACGAAAGAAAAGAAGCCATTTGTCAGATCCCCGAACCTAACAGTCCAAAGGAACTGAGAGCCTTTCTGGGAATGATTGGGTGGTGTCGACTCTGGATTCTAAACTATGGACTGTATGTGAAACCCCTATATGAAGCCCTGAAGGAATCTAAAGACCAATACCTGACTTGGACACCTGAATGCCATAAATCATTTAAAGAACTCAAAAAGGCATTGATGATGGCCCCTGCATTGGGTTTACCTGATCTAACCAAACCTTTTGAGCTGTTTGTGCACGAAAGGCAACCTCTGGCCCTTGGAGTGCTGGCACAAAGGCTGGGATCCTGGAAGCGACTGGTGGGGTACTTCTCCAAACAACTTGACACCGTGAGTAAAGGATGGCCGGGATGTTTGCGTGCCATGGCAGCAACGGTGCTGCTGATTCAGGAAGCCCAAAAATTGACTATGGGTCAAAAGAATAGTGGTATATGTACCGCATATGGTAATAACTGTCTTAGAACAAAAGGGGGGTCACTGGCTATCCCCTAGCAGAATGTTGAAATACTAGGTTGTCCTATTGGAACAAGATGATGTGGAATTAAAAACCACAGCAATTGTAAATCCAGCAATGTTCCTGTCAACAGAAAATCCTACTGAGAAATTGGAACATGACTGTCTGTTAACCATTGAACAAGTTTATTCCAGCAGACCGGACCTGAAGGACGAACCTTTGAAGGATCCTGATCTGGAACTGTTTACGGATGGAAGCAGTTTCATGCAAGAAGGAAGGCGAATGGCCGGGTATGCTGTTGTCACCACCGACAAGATATCGGAGTCAGGGACACTACCTGCAAATACATCAGCGCAGAAAGCAGAATTGGTGGCGCTAAAGCAGGCTTTACGGATGGCAGAAGGGAAAAGGGTAAATATATGGACGGATTCCAAATATGCATTTGGTGTGATCCACGCTCATGGAGCTATCTGGAAAGAAAGAGGGCTGTTATCAGCCCAAGGATCACCTATAAGGCATAAGGAGGAAGTTCTTCAACTCCTACATGATGTGCAAAAACCAAAGGAAGTGGCTGTAATGCATTGCAAGGCTCATCAATTTGGTCAGACAGCTGTAAATGTAGGTAATCGATCGGCGGATAAAACTGCAAAGGAGGCTGCTGAACAAGGTATCCTTGCACTAGTACCAGTAAAACAGATGAAAATTCCAAATTTAAAAGCAAGATGCAGCAAACTAGATGAACAATTGGCAGAGCACTTAAAAGCATCTCAGAATATGGAAGGATGGTGGGTAACACCAGAAAATCAGGTAATAGTAACTCCACAAGTTATGATAGAACTTGCAAAAGAGAAACATGAGCAGACACATTGGGGTGTAGATGCTATGGTTACAAGTTTAAGAACATCTGTAATGTGTCTAGGATAGGAAAATATGAGTGGAAGTATTGAAAAGTTATTTCAAAACTTCCAAAGGGGGGAAATGTAACCGTAGGATAGGGGCCATAGTTTGTAACCAAGGTAATAGGTAATGAAGCTAGCTAACCATGGCAAGTGGCAAGGTGACCGTGGCAAGGTACAATGCTGCTATGTTCCATGTACAGTCCCTACCCAACCGGACAATAGGCCCGGGAATATTAATCTTATAAAGTAAGTTGCTATGGACAGGTGCAGGTGCACCTCTATGGATAGGTGCAGGTGCACCTGCAACAAGGATACTGCGCATGCCTGCATGAAGGGGGTCATCCAGCAGACACGGGTGCGAGACCACTGACGACCACCAGAGACCCCTTGAGGACCACCGACTCAAATCACTGAGCATGCGGGACGGGGAGGAGAATATGGAAATGGATTCTAAGAAATGATTATCCTAGGACTGCCCTTTCTGAGAAAAACGATGAATATGTATGTTTTGATCCTACAGAACCTGTGTGTTGGTGATCACCTGGCATGCACGTTGGGTGGAGCTATCCCCCGTGCATCCAGCGCTGCAATAAAGAATGCCTGCCTTTTAACACTACATTGGTGTTACGAGGTTTATTCCCGGGTTTCGGTGACAGTTTCGCCATGCTAACGTTTTTACCATGTATTATTCCATGTTTTATACAATTGATTCAACGTGTTGTAACCAACAGGCAGTTTGTAACTACTGTTTCACCCGACGGTGTTAAGCAAATTCGTGCCGTACATCGATCCACACTGTCAGCAGTGCGAATTGTATGAGGTGCTCTTTTCCAACCTTTATCTATAATAACTATCTTTTCTCAAAACCGCCATGGGTCCTGAGGCAATCTTTGAGCCACGGGGTGGTGTGAGAAACGGGACTGTAAGAACTTTTGTCTCAAAGATTGCTTTGCTCAAGCGGGAAACCCCTCCAGCTACTGAGTGCGATAAGGACAATAAGGACGATTGCTGGGTCATCGAGACTTTCAACCTGTGAAAAATGCCTTGCCAGTCATGCGCCATGGAGTCAGATAACAGTCGCGTGAAGAATGGGGCTGGAACTGCAAGAAGTGTGTACACATGTGCAGGAACATGGAACCGTGTCGTACGTGCCATCGTGAAGACCACCACCAGTATAAAAGGGGACTGCCAAGATGAGGGTGGCGCACCTTCACCCATGGCCACAGAACAAGAGATTTGGACTCTCCTGAGACGGACCCCCGAGATGCTGTGGACCCGCGCCTTCGTCCACCGTCACAGAACAAGAGATTTGGACACCCCCCCACCGACCGAGACACCGCGGATCCGTGGCGGTGACTATTCTTGCGATTCTATCCTGGAGTCTTGCTTGGTTTCTGCCTTTCTTTTCTGCCCTATCACTCTTGTTGGTTACCTTTACTTTTTTTTTTTTTTTAAACACTTTTCATAATAAAACTGTTTCTGGTATATGGCATTTCACCTCGTTTGTGTCTTAATCTCGCTCTTGGGATCGTATCGAAACCTCCCCGACATTGGATCGGGACAGGCCCATATACTAGAGAATTGCATTTGCATGTACACATTGAAAGACAGGAAGAGTGATGGTGATTAGTTGGGATGTACTGGGAAGTATAGGACCTGGGCATGACATAGATGGCATGGAATTGTCTTTGTCTACCCCCAACCCACAGCTAACCACCACACAGCCAAAAAAATTAAGTTTGTATTTAAAGCTTTCATAGCAGTAAAGCAAATCACCTCTTTACCCGATTACTCAATTTTAACTTCTTAGAAAAAGGAACATTTAAACTTCATTAGATGACATCGCTATGCAATATTCTGTCTAGCAACAGTAGACCGCAACTATTAAAAAACCCACACTTTTCCAACAGGTTGGGGGAAAAAAGCACTAAATTTTTTTCTAGTAAGGAAAAATCTCAGTAGTAAAGATCAGTAGTGAGATTAATGGACTAATTCAATCTAGATACCAGGTTTCATTTTGATACCATTAAGGGATCAGAACTGAGACAGACTGATTATATCATAGATAAAATCATTCAACACAGCTTTAATTCATGTGCTCCAAGACTAAGCACATAGTCCAGTTTTCACATAGAACTATACAGATCTAGAAAACATATTTGAAGTTAACAGTAGTCTGGTGTTCACACCATTGAGAGACTGGGCTGAGGATAAATGCTAACAGCGTGATCTATAAAAATAGAGACCAGACTAAGTACTTAGCAGATATCAGCAGTGCTATTAGCACTTCAGTTAAAAAGAAATATTCTCAACAGCTTCAACTAGACCTGACAGGCTAGTATCTAAAGCAAAAATAGCAAACACTAAGACAGAGCTTAACCAATTTATCTAACACCCACTAGTTTAAGACTAATGAGTCCTAAGATTAAGTCTTGCTAGATGTAAAAATGCCTGGGTAATCACTCCCTACAGAAAGTACATTTCTATCTCCACTCAATTGGTTGTTTGCTTTAAATGCACATTTAAAGAAAACTACAGGTGACACGCTTCAAAAAGGAGGGAAATTTAGAAGAGGAGCCTTTACTCTCAAAGTTTTCTTAAGAGAGGTATGACAATAAAAAGGAAAGTAAGGAAAGCCACATAAAGGGAAAATAAAAGTGTGGTTGGTTTACTAACATGCCTTCTATCAGTCCAAGGTTTTTCAGACAACTAATACTACTCTACAGTTGATCCTTCCAATGATAACATCCTCAATAAAGGGAGAGCCCTGAAGGAGTAATCTCTTCTGCATCCTCATCCATTCCACCACGATTTCTTGCACTGGTGGTTAACCCATTCCTCTCCACTTATGCTTGTTCCTCTTTTTCAGTAATTTCTTTCCCCCTCCAAGTTGCTTCCCTTGCCTTTCTAACATTACAATATCCCTTCCATCTCACAGGAAAGCTCTGGATGATGAGCACCTCTGGGGATTGCCTACTTAAGTTTAGTGCATATAAAACCAGAACTTGATCTCAACCACCACCACCTGTTCTTATCACATGGTTTGATTACTTCTACCTAAGTCGCTAGCATCCTGCCCATTACTCTAACCCACAACTCTCCTCAGCTGTTTCTCCCTTGAGTTCCTGTATTCACACTTCACCCCATCCCAAACCAAAACCTCAACCACCCAAACTTGCTCTACTTACTATAAAAATAATTTCTAGGACACTGCTTGACTGTGTTGCTGGTTTAAGTACCCCTATTTTCCCCCTTTTCTATTAGAGAAATAAGCAGATTTGTTTCACCTCCTGCCCCCCCAACTATTTTCTCATTGCTGTGGTTTAGCCCAAGTCAGCAACTAAACACCACACAGCCACTCGCTCACTCTCCCCAGAGTGGGATAGGGGAGAGAATCAAAAGAGTGAAAGTGAGAAAACTCACTCAAGCTGAGCATGACATGATATGGTATGGAATATCCCTTTGGTCAGTTGGGGTCAGCCGTCCTGTCTGTGTCCCCTCCCAACTTCTTGTGCACCCCCAGCCATCCTGCTGGCGGGGCAGCGTGAGAAACAGAAAAGGCCTTGGCTCTGTGTAAGCACTGCTCAGCAACAACAAAACCATCTCTATATAACAAAAACATCTCTATATTATCAACACTGTTTCCAGCACAAATCCAAAACATATCCCCATACTAGCTACTATGAAAAAAATTAACTCTCTCTCAGCTGAAACCAGGACACTCATTCAAAAAAAAAAAAATATCAAGAGGGAGACTCCTAATCAGTCATAGTTAGCACTATCACCATCACCAATTTTTCAAAACAACATTTGAAAGCATCCCCACACAAATATGTAAAATTAATTCACTATGAATTCCTTCATCTTCTTCCTTATCCCTTGCCTTCACAACAATGCTTAAAAATAAATCCTGACAATTACCAGGCAGCTGCTGCTGTGCAAATATCATTACTCAACCTCCTAACCACCACCCCCAACATCATGTGCTCATATATCCATCCAGGTCATTTTAACCTATCCTAGAGGACACACAATCTGTTGTCTATCCCACACTTGCATTGGATCATGATAGGTCATTCCTGTTTGTTTAGTAACTCAGAGGAGTTTTACATCATCACAAAGAGTGACCATACTGTTGGAGAAAAAATTGTTTTTACCCATCCCGCTTTAAAACACATTAAAAATGCATTGCACACATTATTATGCATATGTTGGTATAAATATAAAACCAGCAGAGTTATGCTGGTACAAGTGTTTAAGGCTTTCTAACTACAACATTTAAAAGCAGAGATATTTCATCAAATCATAAAACGGTTTGGGTTGGAAGGGACCTCAAAGATCATCTAGTCCCAACCCCCATGCCATGGGCAGGGACACCTTCCACTAGACCACATTGCCCAAAGCCTCATCCAACCTGGTCTTGAACACTTCCAGGGATGGGGCCTCCACAACCTCTCTGGGCAACCTGTTCCAGTGCCTCACCACCCTCACAGTAAAGAATTTCTTCCTAACATCTAATCTAAATCCACCCTCCTTCAGCTTGAACCCATTACCCCTTGTCCTGTCACTACACTCCCTCATAAACAGTCCCTCCCCAGCTTTCCTGTAGGCCCCCTTCAGGTACTGGGAGGCCACAATTAGATCTCCCCAGAGCCTTCTCTTCTCCAGGCTGAACAATCCCAACTCTCTCAGCCTGTCCTCATAGGAGAGGTGCTCCAGCCCTCCGATCAGCTTCGTGGCCCTCCTCTAGACTCGCTCCAACAGCTCCATGTCTCTCCTGTACTGGGGCCCCCAGAGCTGGATGCAGTACTCCAGGTGGGGTCTCACCAGAGCAGAGCAGAGGGGCAGAATCACCTCCCTCAACCTGCTGGTCACACCTCTTTTGATGCAGCCCAGGACACGGTTGGCTTTCTGGGCTGCAAGCGCACACTGCCGGCTCATGTTGAGCTTCTCATCAATCAATACCCCCAAGCCCTTCTCCTCAGGGCTACTTTCAATCCATTCCTCGCCCAGCCTATAGTCGTGCTTGGGATTGCGCTGACCCATGTGCAGGACCTTGCACTTGGCCTTGTTGAACTTCATGAGGTTTGCATGGGCCCACCTCTCCAGCCTGTCAAGGTCCCTCTGGATGGCATCCCTTCCCTCCAGCGTGTCGACCACACCACACAGCTTGGTGTCGTCGGCAAACTTGCTGAGGGTGCACTCGATCCCACTGTCCATGTCGCCAACAAAGATGTTAAACAGTGCCGGTCCCAGTACTGACCCCTGAGGAACACCACTCGTCACCGTTCTCCACTTGGACATTGAGCTGTTGACTGCAACTCTTTGAGGACAACCATCCAGCTAATTCCTTATCCACCCAGTGGTCCATCCATCGAATCCATGTCTCCCCAGTTTAGAGACAAGGATGTCGTGCAGGACAGTGTCAAATGCCTTGCACAAGTCCAGGTAGATGACGTCTGTCACTCTTCCCTTGTCCACCAACACTGTAACCCCATCCTAGAAGGCCACCAAATTTGTCAGGCACGATTTGCCCCTAGTGAAGCCCTGGTGGCTGTCACCAATCACCTCCTTATCTTCCATGTGCCTGAGCATAGTCTCCAGGAGGGTCTGCTCCATGATCTTGCCAGGCATGGAGGTGAGACTGACCGGCCTGTAGTTCCCTGGGTCTTCCTTTTTTCCCTTCTTAAAAATGGGGGCTATGTTTCCCCTCTTCCAGTCGGTGGGAACTTTGCAGGACTGCCAGGACTTCTCAAATATGATGGAGAGTGGCCTGGCCACTTCATCTGCCAGTTCCCTCAAGACCTGTAGATGCATCTCATCAGGTCCCATGGAATTGTGCACCTTCAGATTCCTTAGATATTCTCAAACCTGATCTTCTCCTACAGTGGGCGGTTCCTCATTCTCCCAGTCCCTGCCTTCTGCAACCTGGGCAGTGTGGCTCAAGCATTTGCCAGTGAAGACTGAGGCAAAGAAGTCGTTGAATACCTCAGCCTTCTCCATATCCAGGGTAACCATGTCACCCGTTTCATTCCGGAGGGGACCCACATTTTCCCTCGTCCTCCTTTTATCACTAACATACCTATAGAAGTTTTTCTTGTTGTCCTTGACATCCCTGGCCAGATTTAATTCTATCAGGGCTTTGGCTTTCCTAACCTGATCCCTGGCTGCTCAGACAGTTTCTCTGTATTCCTCACAGGCTACCTGCCCTTGCTTCCAGACCTTATCTGGTCTGTTTTTTTACTGTCCCAAATAGTAGTAAATAAAAATACAAATAAAGTTTAATAAGAACATAAAATTCAAGAGAATATATGTGTGAAGACAGTCAGGACATTGTATGTAACAGGGAAATGAACAAACTGTGACAATCAGCCCACAATTCTACCTTGATATGTGCTGCAAGCAATCGCAGAAGGCAGTAGTCAAGCAATTTCCTTGACATCTGAATGAAGGTTGCGGCGTTTCCCCTCCTCTTTGTGGTCTGATTAGCTCAAATCACTGCTGTTGAAACTACCCTTGTGCTTTCAAAGTTTCTTCTCTGTATTAGAGGGGAAGTGTTTCAGCTCCTAAATAAATGTGAATACATTTCTAACTGAATAGAGATATGGAATAAGTCTGAACTAAAAAGTATTTGAAGTCTATATTTTAGCAAAAATGTAGGGAAGTAATGAAGGACCATCAGCAGCCATATAAGCATCTAAAGTGAGCAAGAGAATGGCTTGAGTTCTAAATAGCCTGGTAGTAGCAAAAAGACCACAAGAGGCTTCTTCATCTAGCCAAGGGTAAGAGGTGAATCAAGCACTTTCATATTCTCAAATAGCAACCGTAACATGCAAGAGATGAGCAGTGCTCCTTTCATACATATGCAAGTAGTTCAAGGGGGAGAGGAGGGGAACATAAGAAAACATTTCACATTATATACAAAGGGAAAAGTTAATCCTCTAACCTAAAAACAGATTGAAACAAATTATAGGATTATAGCAAGCGATCAAGAAATTTTAACAAGTGAGCCACTTGTCTATTAAGCCTACAACGGAGTCGGATTTTTACATTTGTTTATCAAGTCCTTCCGGATTTTCTCAATTATGAAAGTCTCCTATTTTGCCAAGTAACTGAAACATATCTGTTAAGCATGTCAAAAACAAGGGTGGGTATATTTTATCTCAAACACCTTAGTGTTCCTAACATTAGCTTCCAACATATTTTGGGTGGAGTTGTTGCAACCTTCATTTTCTGTAGTCTTTGGGTTTTAACCCGTAACTCATTGCTGTAGCTTTTTTCCTTCATTTAACTAACAGATGGACACTTTTCACTACTACATTACCTCATTTTAGATTTGATGTTTTCTAGGCATCTATTAAAACATCCTGTGCAACAACACAATCCTGTGTGACATGCTCCAAGTGATCTTGCTCTAGCAGGGGGGTCGGATTAGATGATCTCTAGAGGTGCCTTCCAACCCCTACCAATCTGTGAATCCTTAACTGATTTCCCTTTAAAACTGGAGTAGAAAAAAAAACTTCTATACAGACGATTTGGCTGAATGGCTTCCAAGTGTGGTTTGTTGCTTTGTTTTGGTTTTGTTGGCTTTTTTTTTTTGAAAAGGAACAAATAAATGCTGATTAAACTTTATTTTTATTATGTACAATCAAAATCAATTCATAGTCATTTATACTTTATCAAACACAGATGTTTTAAACATGCAATGGGTTATTTGGTACCTTTCAATGTCAGGTGTTACTCCAAATCCTTCCACAATGACTTCTAAGAATATTGCATCCTTAATTTTTTAATGAACATTAGCAGTATGAGACCACCTGCACATAAAAATTAAGTTTCCTCCATATGACTGCAATTTGATGGTCCATAGCAAGCTATTCATGCTATGGCTTACCAGAGAGCATACAGATTATCAGTCAAAACCAGGTAAAGTTGTTTTAATTGAAACAGCACTATCCTTTTCCCTCACTTTCCTAAAATATAGGCAGCTATTTTAACCAAGACGATCAAACCCTCTCTTCCTACCAAGGGCCAGTGATATTAAACAGACCAAGCATAAGCTTTTTATTTTCCCCTCCCTCAAACAAGAGTACCTATCATTTCTTTCTTTATAACAATCCTTAGAATTATAGAATCATTTAGGTTGTAAAAGACCTTTAAGATCATCAAGTCCAACCATGAACCTAACGCTGCCAAGTCCACAACTAAACCATGTCCTTAAATACCACATCTACACATCTTTTAAATACCCCCAGGGATGGTGACTCAACCATTTCCCTGGACCATCAGTCCTTGACCTGTATTTTCAATATCTTGTTTTTGCATTAGAATTTTTGTCTTTCTGCATGTGCTTTATTTACTATTCTATTTGCTTCTCCTCTGTAATTGATGTTCACTTCAAGGTACTCTCTTCACAGAAAAATCCTTCATCTCTTTTTGCCCTAAAACTAAGCTACTGTTTCATAATAGGAAAATCCCCCCCTTCCACACCACTTACCTAGCCAGCTAGCTCACTTTTATCATCATCTGCCTTTATCCTCATTGGTTCACAAGCAGGAGAAATGTCAGATCACCTGGATCTCTGGAAAAACAGTGCACCTGCCTTTTGTCCAGTTACACGTTACAGTCTTCTAATTGTCTTGGTGTAAAATTGCTCAGAATGAGAATTTGTCTGTCTTGGATGGTTAAAGATCTTTATGGATGTAAAATCTGCAGGATGACAATTTGATGGTAATTTGATGTTCCTAAATACACAGCACGATTCCCATGCTATCCCTTCCCTAGAAATCAAAGGCAATTCATTCTTCCTGCTTTCTGGGTTAAAAACTTCTTTGGCCTGAGCTAGCTGCAAATCAACCAGCACATCCATTACAGTTCCCCACAGTTGCTTATGACATCGTTGAAGTAAAGCATTTTACTAGGTATACATTTCCCTGGAAGTGTTTAAGGCCAGGTTGGATGAGGCTTTGGGCAACTTGGTCTAGTGGAGGGTGTCCCTGCCCATGGCAGGGGGTAGGAACTAGATGATCTTTGAGGTCCCTTCCAACCCAAACCATTCTATGGTTCTGCCCCATCATAATTTCTTCCCATTAGCAAGAAAACATACTTTCATATTATAATGAATACAATTACATCATTAAGAAAAAAAACAATGAAAAAATAATAGGAGGAAACAGTCAATTAGGTCTGTGACATAAAAACTATATCTTAACTGAAGAAATAGGCACAGACATTCTTGAACCAACAAACTGCATTGGCCAAGACCTTCAAAGACAACTGTCAAAAGGAAGTTTGCTTGCATAAGTTAGTTAGCACTTAATTCTATCTCCACTGAACAACGTAGCTGAAAGGAAAGAGGAAGAAGTAGCCAGAATGCACCATGCTATTTAAATAAGTTATACAGAAGTATTCTCTGCATGCTTTTCCTCTGAAACCACCACACATGTATGGCACTGTGTAAGAAGTATTTATTTGCTAGTTGCTGAATTGACAAATAGGATCC
This sequence comes from Balearica regulorum gibbericeps, assembly GCF_011004875.1. Classification (NCBI taxonomy): domain Eukaryota; kingdom Metazoa; phylum Chordata; class Aves; order Gruiformes; family Gruidae; genus Balearica; species Balearica regulorum. The sequence goes on along the minus strand of NC_046219.1, from coordinate 7,707,994 downwards.
AAGAACTGCTTATGCAATGCAAGAGGGAGTTTCCTAATACCTAGCATTTGCATAGAATCAAACAAATTTTCATAGGTGCATTCAGGATGAACACTGTTTTCCTTAAGCTATTCAATTCTGGCCATGTGATGAGCAGGAAGCTTATCATGCAAGTCAACCTCTGATAACCTAACCTTGTTTAAGACAGACTCAGTTAAACAGTGTACACATTTTAAGTGACAAACTAACTACTATCCTCCATAAATCCTCAAACTAAAATAATGTTCAGCAAAGCAGTCTAAAATATTTTAGTGTTCAACGCCACAGGCATAAGAATTATTTCACTTAACATAGGTCTTCCATACCTCTTCTGTGCTACAGGGAACACCAGGCTGACTCAACAACAGGTTCCCAAAGCACATTGCTGAGATAAAACACATCTTGTGCTGACTGGATTAACTTTCATAGCTGAACCACCTGAGATATGTTTGAGCAGGCACTTAATGCTAGAACTTGTCAAAAGAACTAGGAAGGGGGAGATTTGGGCCAACATTTATTGCTACAAGGAGAAATGAATCAGTAAGTCAAGAGGGCTCACAAAGTTAACATGCAAACCAGAGCTTATATAAGAAGCTTGGAACATGTCCAAAAACTACTAAACTGAAGGAGCCACAAGAATACTGAAGGGATGGGAGGCAGGGGCCCCTCCTTAGTCAGTGTTGTTTTCTTTATTCAGGTGGAAACTTTGAAGGCAAGACAATGAAATAGGATTTTCCTCAACTGACACTAATAATGCACAACTTCAAAACTGCATCCTTAAATAAAGCATAGTCAGGAGACCAAAATATACAATATTATTCCATTACAAAAGAAGCTACAATACTCTGTACAAAGTGAAGATTTCAGGGACTTGTCAAATTCATGTATTAGGCAGAGTATGGATTATAAAAAGAAGCCTGACAAATTTTAGTATATAACATTTGGTCTTAAATTTCCTTTCTTATATTTCAGCTATACACAAGGAAGAACTCATTTATGGTCTGTATGTTCACCATGTATTTCAGTACCTGTAAATACACATTGATACATTACCTTTGTGCTGGACCTAAGCGTGCCAATTGTAGATTTAGCAGCATGATAAAGTATGGCATCTTTTCCAGAAATCTATTAATTATAACACTTTGAGAAGCTGGAAAACATGCACTCAATTGGTATTAAGAAGCCTCTATCCAAGAGAATCACAAAACATCAGAAATGCTTACTAGGTCTCTTATGATACCTACAGTAAATACTTCATAACATGCTTTACAATTCAACTATTCAAGATCTGCTTGCAGCCACAAGCATACTGCAGAGCCAACATTTGCTTCCTAATCCTGTTCTTTTTAGCTAGTAGAGATTTTCTTCCCCTAATAAAGGCTTATTAAATCAAGTCTGCCAATGAACCAACAGTTAGAGGCGAACAAGGGAGTAGATATGAGAAAACTGCAAAGCAACAAAAAACAAACTATAGATCAACCATTTGGGTTTTCTTAATAAGACTTAACACAAACATTTCAATGCCAAAACAAGTAGATCCACAAAGAAACTAGGATTATAAAGCAACAGTCTAATTCAACATAAAATTATTCTCAAATAGGTGTATCAGTCTATTTTCTTATGCATATTAGGGAATGTTATTGAACAACATGACTAGCATAACAAAGGAAAGGACCTCCTCTAAATCCAAGCTGTGCACTGTTGCTTGAACTCCCTGCTTTGTTATCATTAGCTTAACAGTAAATAGGACAGTAATAGCTCATTAAAAGTCTCAGTCTATCCACATGATAAAATCTTTTGGGGACGATTCCTTCATTGTACCACTCACTAGTCAGAGAACTGTGAAAGAAATCTCAGAAGTATAACAAAGAAAAATGGCACTTATCCAATTTTCTGTAACCAAGGATCAATAGAAACAATAATTCTTAAGTTCTCACACAGTATATCAAAAGTATTTCTAATAAATATAATCAATATTTTCCTCTCAAAAAAATTCTGCTCCTCAATATATTCTTGTCTTTCATCTTTACTAACCTGTTTTATTAAAAAAACCCAAAAACTTTCCCCATGTATTTTTTTGCATGGCAAGGTTTGAGGGGGGGGGGGCTACAGGGGTGGCTTCTGTGAGAAGTTGCTAGAAGCTTCCCCCATGTCTGATAGAGTCCATTCCAAGAAAGATCCACTGCTGGCCAAGGCTGAGCCAATCAGTGATAGTGGTAGCACCTCTATGATAACATAGCAGCTTTGGTGGGCACCTGGCATCCAGCCAAGGTCAACCCACCACACCCCACAAACCCATTTTCAAGCAAAAGTTCCAACACTTGTAGTTCATAATGGTTCCTAATTTAACTCTCAAAGTGCCTGTATTTCAAAGCACGTAATTTCTACAATACTATTAAGTATTTAAGACAGCACTTTCGCTATTAAAATGTTTCCCCTCTCAAAAGTCAAGCATTTTATGTGGAGATTTACAAGTATTTGTGAGCATGTTCTACCTACATTCTTGAATCATAGCAAGAGATGGAGAGAGGAGGGTGAAAAATGCATTTGCTCAATGGTCCTAAGACAGTATATTAAGATCAAACTTACCCTATTGGTGTTACTACTCCAGTATATTAAGGTCAAAACATACTGTAATCTATTAATGATTTTTACAATGTTTCAATTAGTCATATACTTACTAAAAAGCTCCATATCATTCTGGTTATACTGTCCCTATAGCTCCTCGTAAAGAATTATGTGTGTCTGCTGTTGAATAAGGGTATTTAAAAAAAAGTTTAAATTAAAAAAAAACCCCTGTCAGTCTCAGCATTCCTCAGAAACATACCACTAAGAACTAAATTTAAAGTAAACGTGTCCTGGTTTTCAGCTAGGATAGAGTTAATTTTCACCAGAAGCTGGGATGGGACACAGCCAGGACAGGTGACCCAAACTAGCCAAAGGGATATTCCATACCATATGACATCATGCTCAGTATATAAAGAGGGCTAGTCGGGGAGGGGCAGCAACTCCAGAACGGGCTGAGCGTGTAGTCCTGTGCAGTCGTCGGGTGAGCTAATTGCATTGTGTATCACCCGCTTTGTATATTCTGTTTAAGCACTGTTGTTATTTCCCTCTCCCTTTGCTGTCCCAGTAAACTGTCCTCATCCCAACCCACGAGTTTTACCTTTGTCTTCCGATTCTCCTCCCCATCCGGGGAGGGGAAGAAGGGAGAACAGTGAGCAAGCAGCCAGGTAGTGCTTAGCTGCCGTCTGGGGCTAAACCAGAACACAAATATAACAAGCATACAAAACCAAAACAGTACATGCTTTCAACTGCAAAAAAAATTAAAAATAATCCCAATCATACTAACCTTTCGCTGAATAGGATAAGAACATTTAAGTTAGCTTACCCAGGGCAGAAGTATTTGTTTGAAACTGCTTTTATTTTTTGCAGAGCTACCTGAATACATTACCATAAAAATGGGTTACTGCCTTGTATACATTATGTAGCATTCAAAGAAGTAATGCAGAAAGTTATACCAGAAGCAACGGAAGCCAGATTGCCTATACACAAGTGCTCGCACAGAGCCATATGAACATGTTAAAACCACAGATACACAGACCATGTTCTGTGACCCATGCGTGACAGATCCATTCCACTGCAGTGAATAACCCTAAAGCTTCTTGCTAGAAAAGAGCCACAGTTCTCACGCATCTTGCTTACAAGCTATTGTAATACAGATTCAATGGTTAAAAGTTTGTCACTCTTACATGTGAGGGTGTAAGAAGATATTAGTACATTGTAGAGTAACTGAAAGAGTAAGTGCAATCAAAACGTTTCTTCCCCTTATCTCCTTCAACACATCTGGACAGTCACCTACACAAATCACTCCACCACTGCCAATTCACACCATAGGACTCTCAATTAGTTTCTGAACTTGGATCACAGAATCATCAGGACAAAATGGAGTTTACAAAACCATCCACATAGATCTGTGAAAAAGAAGTGTCTTCAAGATGACAGGTATAAGAGGCCTTGTGCAAAAACTAAGTTTCAAATCCACGTTAGCTTTGTTTTACATTAGAATTAAACACAGGAGACAGAAGTGGCAATTTCTAACTTACGACCACAACCACCATTCTACAATTACTCATTTTTGTCCTCTGCCAAATCTCAAAGTAATGCAAACAGAAAGCAGTGTACTAAAACACAAAAGAGGTAGAACTGATTATCATCTCATCCTTCTATGCCAGCCAAAAATAAAACATACACATTGCTAGCAAGCTTGAGTTCAAAACAGCTCCTTTTCTGTTACTGGTATGAATGGAGTTTTATTATCAATCTAACAAAATCAACTAAAGCCAACAAGAATTACACGCAGGACCTCAACTAGATGACTTTCTCTTAAAGCACTGCTGTTCTGGTGAGTCTGAAGCATGTTCTCTGAAAAAGAATCTGTACCACCCACACTGTTACAAATACTCCCACAGCCCTCATGGAAAAATACAACTCCTTGCAAAAGATGAGGCTTTAAAAAAAGCTGCAATTATTTTAATTGGACCTACCAGCTGCCCTTCATTTAGCTTAACATGAAGTTTTACTGAAAGTCTGCAGTCACAGCCATTGGCAAGAGTGGAGGCATTTGCTTACAAATAGTTGGACCTATTTCCAAGAAACTTACTTTGCCTGGTGAGCTTTTGTGGAGTACTGCCATATACTCTATATGTTGAGGACACAAAGTTTTATTACATGGTCCTGGCTAGTAGGCTGGAATAATGCAGTAAGTTTAAGATGTATATGGAACACATCCATAGCCTCATCTTGACAAGATTTGTTGGGGCCAATTCAAATGAGGTACCAAGATACAGATGAAAGAGGACGATAAATTACAGGATGGTTTTGTCATCTGCTTTCAAAACAGCAAACACATCTCAAAAAAAAAAAAAAAAAGAATTGTGTCTAAAATCTAGGTAGGTTGATAACTGGAATCTTTCTTGAAAGAGATTCCTCAGGAACCAGATTCAAATTAGCATACTCTTTTCAGAAAGCATTCAATATGCAGACACTAAAACTGGGTTTTGTGATTCCTAAAACTTCTAAGAAAGAACAGCAAGAGAATCACCATTAAAATAACGGTTTCTACTACTTCCAGAACACTGAGTTTTAGCAAACTTTAAAACCTCCATAAGAAGATTAACAGATCTCAGCTACCTTTTCCAAAACACTGCTTGTATCTTCCCACTGTGCCATGGGCAGCATAGCTAGAAACTGAAGGATGCTAGGGTTGACTGTATTGCTACTTTCCTAGCTTGCTTGGGTTAAAAAAATTATATGACTAAAAATATTAACATAAACATCATATTAAATTAAGTTTATATCTGGCCAGCAACTCCTTTCATACTCACCTCATTTAGGAACTGCTGCTCTATAATGTAAAGACCAAACCAGCTTTCTTGGCTCTTAACTAAGAACAGCTGAATAACTTCTCTCCCCCTTGTCTTTCAGTCTTCCACAGAAGGTTAAATTTCCAGTTCAATTTGAGATTTAAATGGCATCCTTACAGACAGTGGACTGCTGAACATGCAGAGTCCTCCAGATTACACGTCCAAATTTGTGACTACCTCTACAGCAAGTCTTCAATTCTGCAGTACCCTCCATTAGTGTTTCAATCACTGACCCTTTCACTATATCCCAGGTAGCAAGAAAAAAAAATGCAGTAACTGTAGGGTTATATGAACAATTGCACAGATCACTACATGAAAGATGACTGGATCCAAGGACTGGAACATTCCTCCGTCCATACCACACAGCTGCTTGCTCACTCCCCCCACAGTGGGATGGAGTAGAGAATCAGAAAAGTAAAAGTGAGAAAACTCTTGGGTTGAGATAAAGACAGTTTAATAGGTAACGCAAAAGCTGCACGCAGAAGCAAAGCAAGGAATTCCTTCACCACTTCCCATGGGCAGGCAGGTGATCAGCCATCCCCAGGAAAGCAGGGCTCCATGACACATAAGGGTTACTTGGGAAGAAAAAACGCCATCACTCCAAACACCTTCCTCTTCCCCCAGCCCCTTATATACTGAACATGATGTCATACGGTATGAAATATCCTTTTGTCAGTTGGGGTGGTTTGGGTTTGTGTAGCAAGATTTTGGTAGTGGGGGGGTGGGGGTGGCTTCTGCGAGAAGTTGCTAGAAGCTTCCCCTGCATCTTATGGAGCCGGCTGGCACTGGCTCTAAGACAGATCCGCTGCTGGCCAAGGCCAAGCCAATCAGCAATGGCCGTAGCACCTTTGGGATAACATATTTAAGGAAAGGAGGAAAAAAAAAAAAAGATTGGTAGGTTTTTGCAGCCAGAGAGAGGAGTGAGATGATGTGAGAAACTCTGCAGACACCAAGGTCAGTGCAGAAGGAAGGGGAGGAGGTGCTCCAGAGCAGAGATCCCCCTGCAGCCTGTGGAGAAGTTCATGGTGAGGCAGGCTGTCCCCCTGCAGCCCATGGAGGGAGGATGAGGGGGTGTAGAGATTCCACCTGCAGCCTGTGGAGGGCCCCATGCTGGAGCAGATGGAGGCACCTGAAGGAGGCTGTGGCCCCTCCCAACTTCTTGTGCACACCTAGCCTACTCACTGGCAGGGTGGTGTGAGAAGCAGAAGAGGCCTTGGCTCTGTGTAAGCACTGCTCAGCAATAACAACAAAAACATCTCTATATTATCAACATTGTTTTCAGCACAAATCCAAAACATAGCCCCATACTAGCTACTGTGAAGAAAATTAAAACTCTATCCTAGCCAAACCCAGCACATCCATATTACAAGAAGTTGTTTTGACACATTTATTACTCTTTAAAAAAAAAAGTGCTTAAATATACTTGACTGCTGTCCTTCAAAGTGTTAATAGATAGTTTGGTTATACAGAAATACAGTTTGCTGGAAGCTAAGTGATTGACAGGAGAAGGCATCAACTTGCAGGTACTTTTTGAGCTTAGGTACTTGCCATTGAGTAGCTAAACTTTTGGGGGGTTGGGGTTTTTTGGGTGTTGTTTTTTGTGGGTTTTTTTTTTTTTCATATGTGTTTAGGTTGTGTTTAAAAAGGAAAAAAAAACCACTCAAATTTGACATTGGATCCTAGTTTCTTTTCCAGGTAAATGACTCAAGGGGAAGGGAGGAAGGACACCCTCCTCAGCAGCATATCTTAATCTCACTAAACTCAGCTTCACTACTGGCTACAATTTCAGCATGCAAGACTCACAGTTCACATCCAAGAATCAGGACTGATACAAAAAAAATTTATGATCTTAACAGAAACAGCTCCGTCTCTGCTTTTTGGATCTTAAAATATCCATTTTCCCCTCTTATTTCAAGATATATATAAATACATATACTTAAAAAGCACTGTCCAACTTCTAATCACACAGCAGAATCAATGTAAAAATATGCATACAGTAATCTTTCACGAACCTTTTCTGCCCAGTATTTTAAGACTTGACAGAAGCACTGAAAATAGACTCAACTCTCTCAAAAGCCTCTTTCCCAAAGAGAGACAAGACTATCTACAGCATCCAAAAGAAAAAAAAAAACAACAAACAACAAATAAACACTAGATCAAAAACCAAACCTACTTCACATTTTAAGTGAGAAAAACCCAGAAGGAAGATGACTACAAAACAGAAAAAGTGAATGCAGTTCATATTTCAACCAAATACATGCTTGGAAGGGGAGGGAGGAATACAAACATGAAGTTATGTCAAAAATATATATACACACATGCCCTCAGGTTCAGAGTCAATTGCAATTTACCACACTCTAGATTCTTATTACAGATAGACTATCACAAATGAAGTAGACACAAGGGAAACATGAGAAAACATACAATTATTTCATGCTTGTTTACAAGGTCAATGGACACTTCATTTTTTAATTCTTAACTAGACTGTGAATGCATTTTTAGACAAATCCTAGTATATTTTGAATCGGGGAGGGGAAGACTGCACCACATTATCTTGGTTTCACAAGGTAAAATTTCAGTCCCAGACAATTTAATATCATTACAGTAGTTCCTCTCAAGTATACAGATCACCTTTTGGAAACTACCTTAAGGAAAGAATTCACTATCTCCAGATCCTGCATAGGTTAATCCTTGTACTACACAGTTTGAAAGAAAAACACATTAATTATCTTGAATATAGCATTCAAAATAATTTGGGACTTAATATATTCTGCTGAGCTTTATTTGCATCCTTGCACCCTAAGAAATTATCTTCCAGCAATCACTATTTCCTGTGATGTGCTACATGAAATACTTATCAACCAGAAGATAAGCAGTTAAAGAGCAGGACATACAAATAAACAGTTACTGGCATGAAAAATAGCTTATCTGCTTAAGGATGTTTTCAAAACTATCCATTTGACACATACTCCAATAAGCAGGCAACATACAGCAAAGCTTCTCTTGCAGAAGCAATTGTTGCCAATACTGGTGTGACTGAAGAAGGAAAAAAAAATCCACACAAAACTTAGAGTCACTGCATGACAAACATTTATGCATTGCAGGGAACAGCAACGTAAACTCAGATCAAGAAATGAATTTTACTTGAGACTATAGGAACCAGGATACTCCCACTCCATTAGAAAGAGGACAAAAACTCATTAGTGCTTTTCCACATCACTCCCACTCTAATCTCTTCAGAGAAGCACAGTATTAGAGAGTCTTAAAATGCTGATATCAAAGCAAGAAAAATTGTTTCTGTCTACCTCTTGCCAATCAATGCCACCACCTCCTCCCTACCATATGGGCTTGGCCCTTCAGGGAAAGATGAGAGTAGGATCAGAAGCTTTGTTACCTGCACTTCATGAGTGAAGGACAACCAAACATATGTGGCCCCATGTCAGTCACAAAACACCTTCATACCAGGGTGATAAGTTTCCCAGATTTTAGAATTATAAAGCTAAATGCCTTCTGTTATTCCATCCCCGTCCCCCAAATTATGTTGCACCTTTAATCCCTCCATGAATGAAGGCAGTTCTACATTGCCCATCTGAGATTCAAATATAATAATGTCACCCCATATTATCAGTGACAGATATTCCTAATTGCATCATTCCACCAGTGATAATACATATGAACTTCTTTACTAATCACACCAACTGGCCATCATTTGTCAGTTATCCATTCACACTAGCCTCGGGGTCTAACTTGAAAGCAGAGCATCCCACATGCAAGCACTGTTGACCTGCACATTTCCATCAAGAGATCCCTCCAGATGATGAAAAATAAAGCAAACACATCCCTAGGAACTAAAGAAACTAGGTACAAAAGTCTCAAGAGCAAGTACACTGGAAGGTAGCTTTCAGGGGGAAAAAAAGAAAAGCAGAACTTGATGCCCTCAGCAATGAGGGACTGAGCAGCTCACCATTCCTTTTCCAATTTCAGTTCTTACCATGGTTAGTTATTTCCCACCACTACAGCAGTTATAAACTATTGTAGAGATAGGCATGAAATTCCCAGCCTACTGTCCAAAGTCTACAAGTCAACCTGTATATGGCAAAAAAGCAGGAAAGAGAGAGTGGCACACATTATATCTGCCCCAAAAGAGACATAACTGGTTAAGTATTCCAGTTTTTAACTGCACTTTTGACTTTTATGGAAGGATTATTGAGGAATAAATCAGTGATGAAGAACAGAACAAAATTTAGATTTACTGTGATCAAGTAAGAATATTCTAACCCAGCAACTGGAACTCAAAAAGCAAGTGAATTCCTGTTGTGCTTAATCCAAACTAGAGACTGCTAAAGAAAGAACAAGCCCTGCTTTCCCCTACTTACACTTGTCTTTTGTTAAATCTCAGGTTTGCCTAAACACACCATGAGTGTGATCAGTAACTGACCCAAAAAGATTAACCCTGCAAGATATTGGGAGGATTTTTTTTTCTTCTAATTAGATCAGCTTGCTAATCAACTCACTTACTGACCTTCAGTACCAAGTCTTCACAAATGAAGCAAAGGACCCACACAGGAAGCATACTGCCTACTGTTGAAGGAGATTCTAAGGCTATATATTCAGTCACAGTCTTTCTAAATTAAGACTCCTTTAAATTAAAGGTGATAACTTATTATTGATATTTAATGGTTGAACTTGATGATCTTAGAGGTCTTTTCCAACCTTAAGATTCTATGATTTTTCTCTTAGTATCAAAAAAGATGTATCAAAACATATGCAAGCATAGTTTAATGCTCACAACAGCACATTCAGGTAGCAAAATTTATTCATGTGGGTCAGCTTCTATATTTTAGTCTGCCCTGGGTTGATAGTTTTGATGGGTTTTTTCTGAAAAAAATCAACCAGTGAAGACAAGGAGTTTGGGGAAGAGGAGAACAATTTAAAAAGTTAACCATGCCAAATATCTCAGTCCTGCAGGTACTTCAGGCAACCAAGCAGCAGTGAAGACACTCAGTCAGGTCAGTAAATAGTTATGGTCCAGACTGTGATTATGTCAGCACTTCATGTTCTACGTTGAGTTCAGAACTGAAAGAAATATTTACAGGATGTGGTCATCTTAACTGGAAGACACCCTTGCTCGGCAAGTGCTGTGCATAATTTTGCAACAAGAAGTCAATTACCTGCCTACAAAGCAATGCTTTACATTTATAAAAGGCTTGAGGGAATGGGAATACAGTATACAAAACAGACCAGCATCCCCAACATGGTGAGTTTAAATATTTTTTACACTTTCTTTTAACTAAAAAAAAAACCAAAAAAACAAACCACTACACTCTTAAATTCCAAGCTGACCAATACAAGGTGTCCTGTTAAGAAGTGCTCATGGTCATTTATAGCAGATGATGCCCATTACTTAGAGCAGGATGCACCCTATTTCCAATGTTAAAAAGAAAGATGATTTCTCCCATATGAAGTCTGTGTAATAAAACAATTCCTGTTAACCTTTAGGTGTTCAGGCATAAAGCAAGTCTAATAATTGGTATGGAAGAAACCAGTCTCTCTGTAGTACACACAAGCTTCTAATCCAAATTCCTCTTCTACTGTCCCTCCTACTAATTGATTAAGAGCCACCCACATCACACACACCTAAAAAAAAAACGACGCACATAGAACAAAACCACACTTAATGCTAAATCCTGATAGGAAGAAATGAAAACAGCTTTTTTTCCCCCCCCCCATGACACTGTCTTCTGGCTTGCTCCCAAATGAACATTATTAATGTCTTGGAGAGCCTAAGGGACACATTCAAGAAGAAACCACAAGAAAGGATGAAACAAAGCATGACAGCTAATATGCTTTTAAAAGTCACATCAATTATATGTCATGGTTAATTAAATCACAGAGTGGAATTTAAGTACCTTAAAAAAAAAAAGTATCAAGACAACTGTTTAATGGAGAGGTAACAAGAGAGATACTGGGTAAATCCAAGAAGTTGTTTCTAGAATGCTATCAACAGCACAGAAAGATGTTAGCAGAAAATCTGGAAAGAACTTGGGGGGGGGAATGCAAAACACCCACACAACCAAAACCACAAAATCAAATCCCTAAAACAATAAAAACCCAAAACCCTCAGTAGACTCCATAGCCTTACTTGTCTTATAAGCCAAACGTAGCAAGAGCTTTCATGAGAGTGTAAGTTGGTCAAACAGTGAGAAAAAGACAACATAACTGCTGCAAATAAACTGCGGTTTGTCTCCTTTAACAGGTTCTGAACAGCAAAAAACCACTTTGTGTTATGATTGGGTTTTGTGAAACTGCATTAACACTATGATAGTAGCAAATCCAACCTGAACACTGATCTGTGAACTACTTTCCAAGTTCATTTGAAAGTGAATTCCTGTCACTAGTGAGGACAAAGACTGAACTGGGAATAATTTTTTAACTTTTGATATTTCACACTGAAAGTGTTAGAAAACCAGGATAGGCTCTAGAGGTAGAGGTATCTGTTATTTCTCTAAGGTGGGAGGAGGGGGGGGACATGACACCCTCTTGCTACAGTGCAATGGAAGTACATTTTAGAAACACAAAAGGACAGAAGGAAAGCATAGATCTGACAGAACATTTCTCCATGCTACTATTTCTGGTACTTCTTACAATTCAATATCTGTAACAGAGCTGTAGCCGCTGATACCTGGGAGATAAGTAGAAACACTGGAACGAATCATGCTTGAGCAGGTCAGGCCTCCCTTTGGCTAACAGGGCCACTACTCACTCATGAAACACAAAATTCAGTTACTAGAATGAAGACAGATGCCACACTTCACAGAAGAATTAAGGCTGAGGATGACAGCTCCTTTATTCCTGAACACATTTTCTATAGGTTCTCCCATAACTATTCCAAAGGCAGCTGAGACCAGACAAACTAACATACACCACTGTGTTGGTTTTGCGTGGCAAGGTTTTGGTAGCGGGGGGGCTACGGGGGTGGCTTCTGTGAGAAGCTGCTAGAAGCTTCCCCTGTGTCTGACAGAGCCAATGCCAGCAGGCTCCAAGATGGACCCGCCGCTGGCCAAGGCCAAGCCAATCAGCACCTCTGTGATAACATATTTAAGAAAGACAAAAACAGTTAGAGAGCGCTTTTGCAGCCAGAGAGAGGAGTGAGAAGATGTAAGAAACTCTGCAGACACCAAGGTCAGTGCAGAAGGAGGGGGAGGAGGTAGGGGGAGGAGGTGCTCCAGGCGCCGGAGCAGAGATCCCCCTGCAGCCCATGGTGAAGACCATGGTGAAGCAGGCTGTCCCCCTGCAGCCCATGGAGGGAGGATGAGGGGGTGTAGCGATTCCACCTGCAGCCCGTGGAGGACCCCACGCCGGAGCAGGTGGAGGCACCTGAAGGAGGCTGTGGCCCCGTGGGAAGCCCGCGCTGGAGCAAGCTCCTGGCAGGACCTGTGGATCCGTGGAGAGAGGAGCCCACGCCAGAGCAGGTTTGCTGGCAGGACTTGTGACCCCGTGGGGGACCCACACTGGAGCAGTTTGCTCCTGAAGGTCTGCACCCCGTGGAGGAGACTCACGTTGGAGAAGGCCATGAAGGACTGTCTCCCGTGAGAGGGACCCCACACTGGAGCGGGGGAACGATGAGTCCTCCCCCTGAGGATGAAGAGGCGGCAGAAACACCGCGTGAGGAACTGACCGTAACCCCCACTCCCTGTCCCCCTGTGCCACTGAAGGGGGGCGGAGGTTGAAGCCGGGAGTGAAGTTGAGCCTGGGAAGATGGGAGGGGTGGGGGGAGGTGTTTTTTTAAGATTTGGTTTTATTTCTCATTCCTCTGCTCTGTTTTGCTTAGTAATAAATAAGATGAATTCCCTCTCTAAGTTCGGTCTGTTTTGCTCGTGATGATAATTAGAGAATGATCTCTCCCTGTCCTTATCTCGACCCATAAGTTTTTTTTTCATTGTACCTTTTCTCCCCTGTCTAATGAAAGAGGGGAGTGATAGAGCGGCTCTGGTGGGCACCTGGCCCTCAGCCAGGGTCAACCCACCACAACCACAATTGGGGAAGACAGGTGGACTGCCAGAACAAACATGAAAGCACATGAGAACCCAGCTGATATGGACCTAGACACAAACAAACAACTCCAGAAGTTGTTTTGGACCATACACTTCATCTCTCAGCAGATGAGCACATCCTTAGTTGGTGGTATCATTACCGTGGAACAGCTAAAAATTTCAGGGAGCAGGAAGAATAGAATTTAAAACAGAAAAAGAAACACCAGCATCTCCTCTTTCAATCCAGGAGGCAGGAACACATCAAGCTTCCACTATGCTTCACATCCAAGCTCTTAATATCACCAAAATAAAGCATAGAAATGCCAATAATTATGGCCTCTACTACAGCCAGATTTCAGATAAAGCTACTTTGTTATTAGATGTTTAATTCATCTATGCCTTCCACAGCCAGAAAAAGAAAACACTTGCCTTCATTCCCTCCTCTTTCAGGGACCTATCACTTCTTACACAAGACAGAACAACTCTAAGGACCTTATGTAAGATAATTCACTGAAGTTGATTTTTATCTGTATGTCTAATCATAGTGATAGAAGAGAAAAAAGATTCAGAAAGAACAAGAAGCAAAATTGCTTTAAAAATATAAACTTGTTCCTCTGGGTTTAAGAGAGCTATAAAATCAAGGCTTTCAAATTATTTCAGATAAGAAAAATCTATGCAAAATATTAGTTAGAAACTGATCCGATAGAATTACAGCTTCTAGAGAAATATATATTTTTCTGTCAATGCAATTTTTAATATCTTTGCCTTCCAACTAGGAGGAATCAAAACAACTACCATCATCTTTGCAAACAAGGAAGTAACATGCAACAAAACACGCTCTGCCCTGGACTTGTTTCTTTATCATAATAAAATCCTGCAATATTTGGAGCTATTAGTTGTAAGCATTCCAACTTCCTGTCTTGAGAACTTACTGGAATTACAGTTTGGGCAGAAGCAACATCCTTCACTGTTCATTTTTAAACAACCCTGGTTTTCTATCTACTATATCAAGCAATTACATACAACTCTTAGGGATGTAAAGACATACATAAGCTACTAGCCTTAAAAAAAAAAAAAAACTTAACACACCCATACACACACCAAAAACCACACAAAAAACCCACCAAAAAAAAAATCCCATAAACCCCCCCCCAAACCACCACAACCCCCAAAAAACCCCTAAAACAAAACCAGCCCCCATACCAAACACCTGTATGCTGTGCACAGGCCCAGGAGGAAAACATAATACTCTCTTCCTATACAGTACCCTTATTGATAGCCTCCTTGTTTCAATTTCAGTCTATGGCATATATTAATCAAAAGAAAAATGGGTATGAGGAAACAGTGGTGAAAATGCTGAAAGTATGTTAAGTCAGCAATTGGTATTTAATACTATCCTCAATAATTAATACAAGAAGTCCTTTTTAACACCTTAATTCAGGAAAGAAAACAGATTTGAAAAACATAGCTACTACATTCTGTTTCATACAAGTGTGATATTTTTATTCATTTGACATACGTTGTTTCCTGAAAGAATTTAATGTATTTTGACATTCCAGAACAAAACTGCTCTCAATGTGTTTGGCACTTCATGTACAATGCAGCCAGGAAACCACTCCTTAGACTATGCAGCCATTTGCAACAGATACCAAAGGTTTTTAAACAAGCAAGCTGCACTGCTGTAAATATGCAGTATTTCAATACACAAGAAAAGTTCTCATCTATTAACTAGACTTTCCATGTAATTGCCTGAATTTATCTGCAGGCAAATCTGCAATGCATAACAGTTCAGCTTAAACTAAAGTGGAAAGGGGAAAAAAAAGAAACTATTTCTTATCAGAAGATTCTTGGTTACTTAATTATCTTGTTTTCTAAATTGCATGGTCTATATACATTAAAAAACAGCCCCTGATGCCCTGCTTTACATGCACTCCCCCAAAAAAGTAATTGCCAGAATTCCTAGTTAAAACTCAGATCATCAGAGGTCAGAAGAACATAGGGGGCCCAAAACAATATGAATAATTTTATTCATAATACGAATATTGATGTCAGCCTGATTTTTAGTTGAGATGGCTGATCTCGAGAATACACTCCTTCATAACTCCTAAACTATGTTAGCAACATGAATGGCATTCTATGATATAACTATTAGCTACAAAAGCAGTACTGGATTACACTTGCATCATTAAAAATGGCCTTATCCATAGCTACCATTGTGACAAAACACTGATGTAAGAAGTTGTGGCTCCACTACAAGGATCTATTCTTCTACACAACATTGAAAAATATCAAGTGCATCATGAGAAAGACAAAAGGTCTTAAAAAAAACCAAAATTGCATCCATTAAGAACATAGTTGTTTACAACTAAATTTGTCATGCATTGCTACAATTTCTCCCCCAAGAATCTCAAGTCATTATTGGGACTGAAACATTGCTGTGGAAAGCAATTGTTCTTTGTAAAAAAGATTACTCTATTTAGACTTCATTGCTTTTCTGCCAAGCATCAGCCATAAGGAAACTGAAGTTCACCACCATTTATTTTGGTCAGTCCTTTCAGACACCTACTAAGAATAACCTTTATCACTGCCTGGAAAGGTAAGTCTATAAATTGCAAGCCAAATAATTTACTTATCAGCCACAGAAGCCACTTTAGGTCAGTTAAATGTTAACATTTTCCCTCACACTATATCAGACAGATGGAGCTGGATTAATAACTTTTTCCTCAAACTACATTACTTGGTGCTGTTAAAGAACTACATATGTAGGAGTGTTAAAAGTTTTTTGCATAGAAATAGCTTTATCCAAGCCTCACAAAATACCAACACATCTCAGACACTTGAGAGACCGAAGCATGCACGTTCTATCTGACCAACACGCTGCTTTTGAGTTTGTCAAACAAGAACAAAAACTTAAATGAGCTAGCACAGAGCTGTGGCTTCTGGCTCATTTTGAATGTTCACAATATGAGAAATTCCTTGCCTTCATGAAAGAATTAACCAATAATTGCCTCTGAGACATGTGAAATGAATCTGCGGTGAGCAATACTGCTTTCATTACATGCAACTAGTTAGTTGGCATAACATAACAAGCACCATCAGTGCAAAACCTTACACCAAATCTTTGCATTTAGTTTCCCCTCCAATGGCTTCAAACAGAACTTTAAAAAAGGATAAAGGAGAACGCAGTCACCAAACAAGGCTATGTTAACTCAGAGGTTCAACTATACATACTTTTAATAAGCTAGCTTTTTTTTTTTTAAATTGAAGTTCTTAAGATAAACTTGTGCAAGGATCAAAATGCAATACCGACCTCTCCTATACAAGCTGAAAATATGTAATCCAACTCATCTTCTTGAAGATAGAGGGAGCAGAGGGGAGGAAGAGAGGTGGTGGCAGCAATCAAGGGGAAGAACTACGACATTTACAGAAGACTACAAGGGCACATTTTATAAAGAAATTTAACAGCTATCTTGAAGACGACCAGCTACACACTGACCGATATTCCAGAAAACAAGGTGAAAGACAAACAAGAAACAACAGATATAGGAGCACCAAGCCTCAATATCTTTTTATTAAATGAAAGAGATTACCTCCTTTAGAAAACTTTCTTATTTCCTGAGAACTTAATTATACTTGCATGGCTAATCATGCAATCGTTTTGGAAGGGAAGAAACTGAAGAAGCACAGTCACGGAGTCGAGCAGTTTCGGTTCAATGCTAACAAAGAGACTTCTGTGTCTAAGGAGCTTAAAAACTTTCGACCTCCCCAGGTTCCTTCTTCAACCTCAACACGAACAGCATTTCGGCAAGAGGGGGAGAAACACAAAGGACAACTAAAACTACGCAAGGCAGAAAACACAGAAAAATAAAGGCCAAAACCAGGATATAGAAATGAAGCATGAACTCCTTTTTCCCCACCGCCTTCAGCAGAGGGAGGATTTTTCTGTTGATGCTGCTGCTCCCCAAGCCTTTACCATTTAATTTACCTTGTCTGTCGGGCGCCTAAAACCAGATTCAGCAGGCAGGAGTTTCTTCCAACCCCAAGGAAATATATTAAATCCAATCGAGTTTTCTTCTTGTTAAGAAGGAAAGGGGGGGGGAGAGGAGAGGAAAAAAAAAAATGCAACAGCTTTCGACGAAGACGACAGCGCTTGCAGAGCGCGCGACGTGCGTATGCGCTAAGGAAGGACGTCAGCAGAGCCGGGCTCCTCCCAGCCTCTGCCGGCGGCGCCGCCGGGGTCTGCTCCGCGACCGCCCGACAGAAACGATGCCCGGTGGCGAGACCGCAGTGCCCTTCGCCGCCACCGCCCCTCGCCCACTCTGCCTCCCTGGCGCGCTCAGCGTCGCAACTCCGCTTCAACTCCTCACTCCGAGCCGCGCTGCCCGAGAACGGCGGCCGCCGCGGGCACGAGGAGAACAGGATGGCCGCCTGCCTCACCTGCCCGCCCACTGCCGCCCTCTCTCTCCCCACCTCCTTTCACGCACTTCCCCCTTCTCCCTCCGCTTACAGCCTCCCGCCCCAGCCTCAGCGGGAAGCCGGGGAAACAGCGGAACTATGGAGCAAAGAAATGCTTTAGTGGGGAAGGAATGGAGACGATAAGAAGTCACAGCGCGCACCGCCGCCCAGGCTGGGGGAGGTACCGCAGGGGGGGGGGCGGAGCGGAAGCCGAAGCCGCGGGACCGGCAAACAATCCTGAACCAGGGACGTCGTGAGAGACAGGCCATCGCAGCCAATGGCGCTCAGCGGGGGGCGAGGAGCGCGCTGTGGAGGAATAGGTCGAGGTGGGGGCAGGGGCCGGGGGGCAAAGGGCAGGGGCGGGGCAGGTTGTGAGAGTGGGAGGGGCCGGGAGAGGTGACAGGGAGAGGTGGGAGTGGCGTGCTGCAGAGGGGATGAGTCCTGGGGCCCCATAACAGGCTCTTTTGCCTCTGCCCGACATGCGGCCCGGGCCGGGGACTGGGATGAGGCCTGTCCGTGGGCCGGGCCGAGCTGAGCTGCGGTGAGTGCCTGCGGGGGCCCTTCCTGGCCCGATAACCACATGGGACTGGGACCCCTGCTCTAGGGTACAGGTGTCACTGTTTTCCCCTCGTGTTTTTGACATATTTTGTCTTCTGCAGGGGCACGTAAGTTGCCCAGACAAATTCAATCCCAAATGACAAATGCTTCTGTGGGCATAAGTAGCTCAGCTTCTTAATTTAATAATTACACATATTATGTCCAAATTGCTGAAATGATTGATCACATATCAGGTGTTTGATTTCTTACATTCATGGCCATCCCAGCAGCTGCCACTCCATTGTGCCTTATGCTCCCTAACTTTCAGTTACCAGGAACTGGGAGAACAAACACACCTGGGGAAAAAAAAAAACTAACCACACAAACATAATGTTTGAATATGTTATATTCAACTATGATGCAAGCAACAATTAAAGTAATGCCACATATATACTCACACTGTTTCACATAAACCCCAGAATACAGTTGTATTTTCTCTTTAAATATTTCAACCCTTCGGTACAACATTATGTTATTGAAAATGCTGTTAACTGTAACAAGGTAACATACAAGTATGTTTGAAAAGCAGACAACGGGTTTATTGTAGGTCATACAACTTCGATATTCATGTTTGTTAGATCTCAACAGTACATTGATGGAAATGTTTTTCTGTTTAATTTACTTGTTTGAAATAGGTATTTGATAACCTATTGCATATGCGATATGTCATTTTAACAGTCCTGGAACCTGAAGATCTGCTCAGACACAAAACAGCACACAAAGCTGACAGCAGGGTGGATTTGCACATGCTGCTCACCATATGCTCCTTAATTGTGTTCTGCAGAGACCACGTCTAAGGACAGAGGTAGTTTTGTTTTCATGCCCATTTAATCCCTGGCTTCTCTACTGGGACTGCCACCAACTAAGCTGGGATCGTGTTTTATTATGATAATCTGTTTACTGAGAAATGGACAAAATGCTAAAAAATGCCATTTTACATGAGCCACTGAACAGCAACAGAAAATGGTATGTCAGGTTAGTATCGACCTGCCCCTGATTTCAGCATACAACGAAGTGAAAAGCCCTTTAAACCCTTACCAGTCCCTGAAAGTAACTCCAATTGATATTTCCTGTTCAGGATCATTAGTTGCTTTGTTCAGTTTCTTACGAGGCTTTGGATGAAAATGGTTTGATCTTTACCAACAAAACATACGGTTCATCACATTTATAAATAAGTCCACTATGTTTAACAATACTGTTATTTATTTCATAGAATCATAGAATGGTTTGGGTTGGAAGGGGCCTCAAAGATCATCTAGTTCCAACCCCCCCCTGCTGCGGGCAGGGACACCCTCCACTAGACCACATTGCCCAAAGCCCCATCCAACCTGGCCTTAAACACTTCCAGGGAGGGGACCTCCACAACCTCTCTGGGCAACCTGTTCCAGTGCCTCACCACCCTCACAGTAAAGAATTTATTCCTAACATCTAATCTAAATCCACCCTCCTTCAGCTTAAACCCATTACCCCTTGTCCTGTCACTACACTCCCTCATAAACAGTCCCTCCCCAGCTTTCCTGTAGGCCCCCTTCAGGTACTGGAAGGTCACAAATAGATCTCCCCAGAGCTTTCTTTTCTCCAGGCTGAACAATCCCAACTCTCTCAGCCTGTCCTCATAGGAGAGGTGCTCCAGCCCTCTGATCAGCTTCGTGGCCCTCCTCTGGACTCGCTCCAACAGCTCCATGTCTCTCCTGTACTGGGGCCCCCAGAGCTGGATGCAGTACTCCAGGTGGGGTCTCACCAGAGCAGAGCAGAGGGGCAGAATCACCTCCCTCGACCTGCTGGTCACACCTCTTTTGATGCAGCCCAGGACACAGTTGGCTTTCTGGGCTGCAAGCGCACACTGCCAGCTCATGCTGAGCTTCTCATCAATCAATACCCCCAAGTCCTTCTCCTCGGGGCTACTTTCAATCCATTCCTCACCCAGCCTATAGTCGTGCTTGGGATTGCCCCGACCCATGTGCAGGACCTTGCACTTGGCCTTGTTGAACTTCATGCGGTTCGCATGGGCCCACCTCTCCAGCCTGTCAAGGTCCCTCTGGATGGCATCCCTTCCCTCCAGCGTGTCGACCACACCACACAGCTTGGTGTCGTCGGCAAACTTGCTGAGGGTGCACTCGATCCCACTGTCCATGTTGCCGACAAAGATGTTAAACAGTGCCGGTCCCAGTACCAACCCCTGAGGAACACCACTCGTCACCGTTCTCCACTTGGACATTGAGCTGTTGACTGCAACTCTTTGAGTGCGACCATCCAGCTAATTCCTTATCCACCCAGTGGTCCATCCATCGAATCCATGTCTCCCCAGTTTAGAGACAAGGATGTCGTGCAGGACAGTGTCAAATGCCTTGCACAAGTCCAGGTAGATGACGTCTGTCACTCTTCCCTTGTCCACCAACACTGTAACCCCATCCTAGAAGGCCACCAAATTTGTCAGGCACGATTTGCCCCTAGTGAAGCCCTGGTGGCTGTCACCAATCACCTCCTTATCTTCCATGTGCCTGAGCATAGTCTCCAGGAGGGTCTGCTCCATGATCTTGCCAGGCACGGAGGTGAGACTGACCGGCCTGTAGTTCCCTGGGTCTTCCTTTTTTCCCTTCTTAAAAATGGGGGCTATGTTTCCCCTCTTCCAGTCGGTGGGAACTTTGCAGGACTGCCAGGACTTCTCAAATATGATGGAGAGTGGCCTGGCCACTTCATCTGCCAGTTCCCTCAAGACCTGTAGATGCATCTCATCAGGTCCCATGGAATTGTGCACCTTCAGATTCCTTAGATATTCTCAAACCTGATCTTCTCCTACAGTGGGCGGTTCCTCATTCTCCCAGTCCCTGCCTTCTGCAACCTGGGCAGTGTGGCTCAAGCATTTGCCAGTGAAGACTGAGGCAAAGAAGTCGTTGAGTACCTCAGCCTTCTCCATATCCTGGGTAACCAGGTCACCCGTTTCATTCCGGAGGGGACCCACGTTTTCCCTCGTCCTCCTTTTATCACTAACATACCTATAGAAGTTTTTCTTGTTGTCCTTGACATCCCTGGCCAGACTAATTTCTGTCAGGGCTTTGGCTTTCCTAACCTGATCCCTGGCTGCTCAGACAGTTTCTCTGTATTCTTCCCAGGCTACCTGCCCTTGCTTCCACTCTCTGTAGGCTTCCTTTTTATGTTTGACTTTGTCCAGGAGCTCCTTGTTCATCCATGGGGGCCTCTGGGTGTTTTTGCTTGACTTCCTCTTGGTTGGGATGCATCGCTCCTGAGCTTGGAGGAGGTGACCCTTGAATATTAGCCAGCTGTCTTGGGCCCCTCTTCCCTCCAGGGCTTTGTCCCATGGTATTCTAC
Organism: Balearica regulorum gibbericeps; assembly: GCF_011004875.1. Lineage (NCBI taxonomy): Eukaryota > Metazoa > Chordata > Aves > Gruiformes > Gruidae > Balearica > Balearica regulorum. The sequence goes on along the minus strand of NC_046219.1, from coordinate 7,686,135 downwards.
CAAGCAGATCCCTGAAGAGGCCAAAGTCTGCTCTCCTGAACTCCAGGGTAGTGAGCTTGCTGTGCGCCCTCCTCGCTGCCCTGAGGATCCTGAATTCCACCATTTCGTGGGCACTGCAGCCAAGGCTGCCCTTGAGCTTGACGTCCCCTACCAGGCCCTCCTTATTGGTGAGAATAAGGTCCAGCATGGCACCTCTCCTCGTGGGCTCCCCTATCACTTGGTGAGGAGAAAGTTGTCATCAACACATTCCAGGAACTTCCTGGATTGCTTGCGCTCTGCTGTGTTGTCCCTCCAACAGATGTCGGGGTGGTTGAAGTCCCCCATAAGGACCAGGGCTTGTGAACGTAAGGCTGCTCCTATCTGCCTATAGAGGGCGTCATCTGCTCGGTCTCTCTGGTCAGGTGGCCTGTAGCAGACCCCCACTATGATGTCCCCTGTCCCAGCCCTCCCCTTAATCCTGACCCATAGGCTCTCAGTCAGCTCCTCATCCATCCCCAGGTGGAGCTCCATGCACTCCAGCTGGTCATAGCGATAGAGGGCAACACCCCCTTCTCTTTTCCCCTGCCTCTCCTTCCTATGAAGCCTGTACCCTTCCATCCCAACACTCCAGTCATAGGAGCTATCCCACCACATCTCCGTAATGCCAGTAAGGTCATAGCCTTGCAGGCACGCACACGTCTCCAGCTCCTCTTGTTTATTCCCCATGCTCCATGCGTTCGTGTAGAGGCATTTCACTTGTGCCCCCAATGAGGCTGACTTATTGGCTGGAGTGACTGGAATTCTTTTGATGTATCTTCCCAGTGTTACCCTGTTGGTTCCTGTTGCATCCGGAGCCCCTGGCTCATCTCCACTAGGCTTCGAGCATGTTGTAGTGCATCCAGCACATCTCTGAGCAGTAGGCTGAGGGCCCTCGTCAGTGCCCTGTCCCTCCAACCTGGGCACGTCGTCCCACAACTTGTTGCAGGCAAGCCTGATGTTATCCCCCTCCCCCTTCGAGCCCAGTTTAAAGCTCTGTTGATGAGCCCCACTAGCTCCTGGGCAAAGATCCTGAATAGGGGAATCCAATTAGCGTAAAACAATTTAAAAAAAAAAAAAAAAGAATATAACTTGGCAATACTTGAGTCAGGCCCCACAAACTCAGGCTTCGCCTGTCTCATGCTCCAGTACAAAAGAAAACAATTAATAAAATAGTTGGAATGCAGAAGCAGGATAAGAGAAGCCGTAAATTAGGGAATAGTCCTTGGGTATGAACTAGAAAAGACACAAAGTTTGAGGCAACCTGATAAAGGGAGGCCCAACATGCCAACAAGCCTGGGACCATCTGGGCAGGACGGATAACAAGGTTGCTGAGCTTGCAAAACGGGGATAATGAAGAAGAGGTCACCCAACTCTGTACACTGAAGAAGAGGAGAAAGAGGAAGATTTGAGGAGGACGACCCCTGACGACCACCTGAGAAAGAAACTGCGCAGGCGTATCAGGACATTAGCATATATTCAGGAGTTCCCGGAATAATAATGAATATGTATTAAATGTATCAGAAACCTAATGAATATGTAAACTCTTTTGTAATATAAATCACGAACAATTTGTTTCTCGTCGAGACGCACGTTCCTGGAAATATCCCGGTGCGACTCCCAGCGCTGCAATAAAGGATACCTGCTTAATAGTCACATTGGCTATTGAGTGAATTTCTTTGATTCAGATTGGCGACCCAGATGGGACCCTCTCTGCCCGGCTGCAGGACCCATTGAGATTGGGACTCTCTTGGGTACCCCCGGGGATTTCTCCGGAGAGACTCCTCTCCTCAATCGGATCACTGCGGGGACAGACAAGGACCATCTATTGAAAGGTATTCTTTAAAATATTTTGCTTTTATTTTTATTTGTTTAAGTAACTGTCTGGAGGTATTGGTTGTTTAGGAGTTTAACAGTTACTACTCTGTTTTTGGAACCGGTTGTTTGGTGGCTCCCCGTAGGTCGTTACGTTATAACGCAGGGTTGAGCGTATGCGGGACTGCTAGCGTCTTATTCGCATACATTGGGACAGTAACTGTCTGGAGGTATTGGTTGTCTAGGAGTTTAACAGTTACAGTTACACACACACACGCACTTGAAAAGTAACTGTCTGGAGGTATTGGTTGTTTAGGAGCTTAACAGTTACAGTTTCAAGAATTTTCTTTTTTTCTTTCTCAAGTATAACTTGAGGTGTTTGAATTTGTGTGAGTGTGTGAGACGTACAATCACGTACGAAGCGAGTGTGGAGTCCGGATCCGCGGTTCTGTTATCCCGCGAGGGAAACAGCCGGAGAAGGACGAAGCGAATGATTAATGATACCCTTGTGGGTAATTATTTAGATTAATAGTAGCATTGACATGTAAGTTTGGATGTCCTTTATTGCTGTGTTAAAAGACTAACTAAAAATCTGAATGATGCAGCCCCTGAAGTAGAATTGTTGATAAATGTGGGAATCAGAATATTGCTTTTGACACCCCAAAAATATTGTGAATCAATAATCATTTTTGAATGTTTATGGTATAAACAGAAATTGTGAATTCAATCTGGGACAGACATAGAGTGTGCTAAGTGTAAAGTGTGAACCCCTTGAGAAAAAGGAGTGTGCTACCGAAATAGTAAAGATTGTTTGTGGTTGGCGAGATAGTAAAATGGGAAGTAATCAGAGTGGAGAAGTTTTAAAAAAACAGCCCAAGAATAAGAATTTGGAATATAATACAATGTTACAATTGATGTTGTTTTGTAGAAGGAAGTTAGAAAAGAACAACAAGAAAATGAAAGAGCGGAGACAGGCAGGGAGAGACAGGGAAAGAGAGGGTAACCTGAGAGCTGCACTGCAGGAAGCGTCAGCAAACTCACTTCAGGGGAGGACGGCAATACTGTGGGGGAGAGGCGAGACCCCTCCAGCACAAAATACCAGGAATACCTTAGGAGATCATCAGTGTGTCTATTGTAAAGAACTGGGACATTGAAAATGGGATTATCAGAAATTTAAGGACCGTTTTAGGGGTCCTGTTCCTATCAGTCCAGAGGTTCTGGAGGAGGCACGATAAGCAGCTCCCTTTCAACCTCAGTTCCCCTGAACTAGGTCCTGAAGGGGACCGGGGGAAACCTCCCCAGCAGAACCCCTGGCTACAGTAGAGCTGGGAAAAAGGAAAATAGATTTTCTTGCAAATACCGGGGCAACTTATTCTGTTAAATACTTATCAAAGAAAATTGAGCGATGATACAGTAAACATTGTGAGTGCCACAGGGAAAGTGGAACAGTGTGCCTTTTCCATCCTTTAAATTTTAAGCTCGGAAAACAATGGATAACTCACCAATTTTTATATATGCCTGAATGTCCTATACCACTCTTGGGACGGCACCTATTGAGTAAATTGGAAATGCAGATCACCTTTAAAGATGGGGAAGTTCAATTATTAATCCCTGAATCTAAAGCCATTGAGGCAAGAGTTTTTATGTTGCAGGAGCAACCTAAGACTAACAAAGGAATTCCCGAGGAGGTGAAGAATACAGTGACATTTTTGACACGGGCTAATGAGGTCCCGGGTAGATCCAGAAGAGCGAAACCCATAAGAATTATCCTTAAACCTGGAACAAATCCGGTAAGACAAAATAATACCCATTAAAAATAGAGGCCAAAAAGGAATTAAAAAGGTTAATATTCAACTTTATAGAATACGGGTTGGTCATATAATGTGAATCAGAGTATAATACCCCAATTTTACCGGTGAAGAAACCGGATGGGAAGAATTATTGGCTAGTACAGGACTAAATTTGGTTTACCGTACTGGACCTGAAGGATGCATTTTTCTGTCTGCCCTTGGCAGCAGAGAGTCAGAAGCTGTCAGAAAATCCTGAAACAGGCAGAAAAACACAATTAACTTGGACGGTGTTACCTCTAGGACTTAAGAATAGCCCTACTATCTTTGGGAACCAGTTGGTCCGAGGACTCGAAACATGGACTCCTCCATCTCAGACAGGGACTTTATTACAATATGTGGATGATTTACTAGTGGCTACAACTACTAAGGAGGACTGTGTCCAATGGACAGTGAGCTTGTTAAATTTTCTGGGATTGAGTGGGTACAAAGTTTCCCAGCAAAAGGCCCAAGTGATTCAGCAACAAGTCACTTACCTCGGATTTGAGATCTCGAGAGGACAAAGAGAACTCGGTAAAGTCGAAAAGAAGCTATTTGCCGCACACCATTGCCGGGAACAGCGAAAGAACTTAGGACCTTTTTAGGTATGACAGGATGGTGCAGATTATGGATATATAATTATGGACTCTTAGTAAAACCGTTGTATCAATTACTAAAAGATAATCAGTTAAAGTTGACCTGGACGGGAGAAGCAAAGAGAGCCTTTGAACAACTGAAAACAGAACTGATGAGAGCAGCGGCCCTAGGTCTTCCTGACGTGTCTAAACCCTTCTGGCTATTTTCTCATGAGAGGCAAGGAATAGCCTTAGGGGTGCTGGCTCAGCAACTAGGCCCTTATAAAAGAGCAGTAGCTTACTTTTCTAAGCAATTGGATGAAGTAAGCAAAGGGTGGCCTGGATGTCTACGAGCAGTAGCTGCAGTTATCCTGAATGTACAGGAAGCACGCAAATTTACAATGGGCCAGAAAATTACAGTAATGGTGTCTCATACGGTTTCAGCCGTGTTAGAACAAAAAGGAGGACACTGGCCTTCCCCCTCTAGATTTCTGAAATACCAAGCAATACTAGTGGAACAAGATGATATAACTATAGTCACCACTAACATTGTGAACCCAGCTTCTTTTCTTAGTGGGGAAATCTTGGAGCTGGTGGTCCATGACTGTTTAAAAACGATAGAAGCGGTATATTCCAGTCGCCCCGATCTAAAAGAGGAGCCGCTCCACGATGCCGAGGACTCCTGGTATACAGACAGAAGCAGCTTTGTGAAACATGGAGAACGCCAAGCGGGATATGCTGTGACCACTACCCAAAAGGTAATAGAAGCAAAATCATTACCTCCAGGGACATCAGCACAAAAGGCTGAAATCATTGCCCTAACCCGAGCGTTAGAGCTGGCAAGAGGGAAGAAGATTAATATCTGAACAGACTCAAAGTATGCCTTTGGAGTTGTACATGCCCATGGTGCTATCTGGAAGGGGACTTCTCTCTGCTCAAGGAAAATATATTAAACATGCAAAAGAAATTCTAAAGTTATTAGAAGCCGTAAATCTTCCAGAAAAAGTAGCTATTATGCATTCTAAAGGGCACCAAAAAGGTAACACCGACCAAGAGATTGGCAATAAATTGGCAGACTCAGAGGCTAGAAAGGCAGCAGAAAAGGGTAAAGTGATGGCAGCCTTAATTCCAGATGGTAAACTTCAAATTCCAAATTCTGATTTGGAGCCATATAAGTATTCCAAAGAAGATAAAAAATTAGTCAATGATTTAGAAGGTAACAAAGGAAAAGATGGATGGTTTTATGTTCCAGATGGACGAATAATAGTACCCTCTAATTTGTTATGGAAATTAGTTTTAGATGAACATAAGAAAACACATTGGGGTACAGATGCTTTATATAAACAATTAAACCAGAAGCTAGTAAGTTGAAATTTGTACACTACTGTGAAACAAGTAACCCAAAGGTGCGAAATTTGTTTAAAGAATAACCCGAATACCTCAAACAAGATTCAGATGGGTGTAATAGGAAAAGGTAATAGTCACAGACAGTTAAATATAATCGAACAAACTGTTCTAGCAACACGAGTTAGAGGATTAGATCAACCCATACATCCTTTTAAACCCAGAGACTGGGTTTATGTTAAGAATTTCACAGGTAAACCATTGGAAGAGAAGTGGAATGGACCATTTCAAGTGCTGTTAACAACCCTCACTGCAATCAAGATCAAAGAGCAGCCCGCGTGGATTCATTATTCAAGGATCAAGAAGGTCCCTGCATCATGGACTATGGAACCACAATCACCCCTTAAGATAAAAATAAAAAGGACATTATGATCAATCGGACACTACTCGTGACAATAATAGTCCTGAGCCATGTCAGTCAGGTAGAAGGATGGAATCAAAATCTACACTTCTCTCTAGTCCAAAACATCACTCAGATGCCTAAATATTCCAGCCATGGAATATCCTTAATAGGAGTTCCGCTTCCATCTAATGTCTCCTGGACAAATCCGGTTTATTGGGCAAACACCACCCTTAGAAAAGATTCCCAGTCCAAATGGAACCAGGAATGGAAGGTAGACGTGATGATAGCGAATTATACCTCAAGTAATAGTTGTTTAGTAAGTTCAGGAAAGGGCACCTTTGTAGGAGAATATTCAAATATAACAAGTCCATTTTTTAAATATGACATTGATTGATCCTGTTTTTCAAAGGTTGAACTACACTGGACTCCCGGTTCCATTAGGAACGAGATGGTATTGGCTATGTAGTACATTGGCTATGAAGATATTGCCCCTAGGATGGAAAGGAGCTTGTACTCTTGGAGCTTTAGTTCCTAACATTACTATCGTTGACAAACTATACCCACAGGATGAAAGAATAACAACTTCCCTCAAAAGGATAAAGAAAGCTCATAACGCTATAGCAGATAGGTTTACTAAGTTCCATAGTTTTGTAAGGTGGTTTCTCCCATGGCTAGGGGTAAGTGAACTAGAAAAAAAACTATAGTGAACATTTCAGCAGTAATAGAAAACATTGAGAACAAAACCATTGATGCAATACAGGCCTTGCAAATTGAAATAACTAGTCTGTCAAAAGAAGTGATTCAAAACTGAATGGCCCTTGATTTATTATTAGCTTCACAAGGTGGTGTTTGTGCAACCATAAATATAAGCTGTTGTACTAAAGACCATACCTCATGGGGTTTTGAAGAAATTTGGCACAAGTTAACTTCCTGGCTACCTAATTCAACCTGGCTCCGGCAGCTATTTGGTTTTGTCCTGCTTATAGGACTGATGATAATCCTGACTTGTATATTAATACAATGTGCATTTTGGTGTAGTAGGCGAACTTCAGGAGAATATGAGAACTGGAAACAAAATAAGATAAGACACGCAGTAGAGTCAGGGAAATACTTTAAGAGAACATCGCAAAAAGAGAATGTATTGTAGGCCTTCTTGCGAAAGAATGCGCAACTTTAATGAAAAGGGGGGAATGAATAGGGGAATCTAATTAGCGTAGAACAATTTAAAAAAAAAAAAAAAAGAATATAACTTGGCAATACTTGAGTCAGGCCCCACAAACTCAGGCTTCGCCTGTCTCATGCTCCAGTACAAAAGAAAACAATTAATAAAATAGTTGGAATGCAGAAGCAGGATAAGAGAAGCCGTAAATTAGGGAATAGTCCTTGGGTATGAACTAGAAAAAGACACAAAGTTTGAGGCAACCTGATAAAGGGAGGCCCAACATGCCAACAAGCCTGGGACCATCTGGGCAGGATGGATAACAAGGTTGCTGAGCTTGCAAAACGGAGATAATGAAGAAGAGGTCACCCAACTCTGTACACTGAAGAAGAGGAGAAAGAGGAAGATTTGAGGAGGACGACCCCTGACGACCACCTGAGAAAGAAACTGCGCAGGCGTATCAGGACATTAGCATATATTCAGGAGTTCCCGGAATAATAATGAATATGTATTAAATGTATCAGAAACCTAATGAATATGTAAACTCTTTTGTAATATAAATCACAAACAATTTGTTTCTCGAGACGCACGTTCGTGGAAATATCCCGGTGCGACTCCCAGCGCTGCAATAAAGGATACCTGCTTAATAGTCACATTGGCTATTGAGTGAATTTCTTTGATTCAATCCTCTTCCCCCTTTGAGAGAGATGAATCCCATCAGGCCCAGTGCCGTGTAGGCCGCCACATCGTCAAAGACCCCAAAGTTGTGGCGTTGACACCAGCCACGGAGCCATGCATTTATGGACTGTGTCTGCCTGTTCCACCCACCATTGCTGCCCTTAACTGGAAGGAGGGAGGAGAATATTACCTGCACTCCCAAATCCTTCAGTGACTGTCCCAAGAGCCTGGAGTCCCTTTTGATCGCTTTTGTGGTACATGTCTCTGCTTCATCCCCACCCACATGGAGGAGCAGCAGTGGGTAATAGTCAGAGGGCTGTACCAGGCTGGGGAGTTTCCTCTTAATGTCCTTGACACAGGCCCCCGGGAGGCAGCAGACTTCTCTGAAAGGGGGGTCTGCCCTGCATATCGGGTCCTCTGTACCCTTCAGATGGGAGTCCCCTACGACTATAACTCTCCTTTTCTTCTTTGTTGGGGTGGTCACAACCCGAGGCATGGGCCTTTTGGGCCTAGGTGCTACCTCTGGAGTAGCTCGACTGTCATCCATACCCTCACTCGAGTGGTCTTCCACAGCCAGAGCCTTGTACCTGTTGCACAGGGGTACGTGGGATGGTGAGGTGGGAGAGAAGGAGAAGGTTCACCTGCCACGCCACGTGTGGACTTGTTTCCATTCACTCCTCCCTTTGAGGCTGCTGCCTTCTGCCTGGCGAGGCGAGGATACAGGGTCCCCTTTACTTTGGCTTTGGTCTGTTAGCTGTCCCTGTTTCTGCCTCAGGGAGGGTAGAGCTTGGCTCCACCAGTCTATCTCTCTCTCAGCCTCTCTGATGCTCCTTAACTTCTTCACATAGTTCTGCCACCAGGCTGAGCAAATTATCCACCTGGTCACACCTCAGGCAGCCAATCTCACTACTGCCTTCCCCTGCCAGTGCCAAGCTCAGACACTCCCTGCAGCCTGGGAGCTGGGTGGCTGCATGTTTTTGTGGCAGCTCTGTCTGGGTTGCCACATGCTTCCTGGCAAGCACAGAGCTTAGGGCTTTCTGCCTGGTGGGCACCATGGCTGAACTCCTTCTGTGAGAGAGTGATGACCACCAGTAGCCTCTCCTCTTGAGCAGGTAGACTGACTAGGCCCTGCCCGCACAAACTGCCGCACCACACCCTGTCCACCACACTTCAGGTCGCTAGTGCTCCCTAGGCTGCTGCTTATAGGCGTCGGGGGGTGGGCGCTGTTGCTTTGGCAACGCCCAGGTCTCGTCAGCGGTTCCCGCGAGAGCAGCCGGCTCGTGGCGGGTCTCTTCCGCGTCCCTGGCGTTTCCCTGCCTCTGGAAAGGCGGGAAAAACCCCTTGTGCGCCTGGATCTGCCGCTCTGCTGCGAGTCGGGCCGGCACCCAAGCTGCACTCTTCGGCGACTTCTTGTCTGTGTATGGGCATTGTATGTTCGAGTATCCAATTTGTATCCAGATATAGAAAATGAGCATGCATTTCTACTAGGGTAATAATATTTGCTTATTGTTTCTTCAATTTTCTACGAATCCTCTCTCCATCTTTACAGAGCATATAGTCCTCTTTGGGGACTACATCTATGCCTAAATTTAAATAATTAAACTAAATTAAATATAACCATCAGAGTTTGTAAAAAATAAAATTCTATACATATATATATATTTCCCAAAACATTAAATCACCTCCAGTTTTTCTTGTTCAGATAAGCCATTTTCTTCAAATGACTCACTGTTGGACTAAGGCCAAGTATGAGAACTTCAGCCCCTCAAGTTAAAAGCACTGACAACAGATTTAGAATTTCTCACTGTAGTACACTACACCAGTGCTATAATAAAATTACTAATATTTTATCTCATGAGAACAATTGATCATTCCTGTCTAATACCAAATAATGTATCTTTATCATAATTAATATTAATGCCTCTCTGTAACTGATGTCCTCCATCATGAACTCTTCAAGGCACCTGTTTTATGCATGAATTATCATAACCTTTTTTAATGTGAAAATGTTTAATGTAAATTGCTCAATACATTTATTAATGCAGCGGGGAAATAGGTGGGTATGAGAAATTTATAGCAACTGTTGCTCCCATGGTGAATCTACCATAGTTGTAACATTAGTTTCAGTGTAAGATACTATTTCACTTATGGTTTTAGCCATCAAAAATAAAAGCCTGTCCAAGGTCTGCTGAAACTATAGCTAGCTAGACCACAGCTCCTGAAGACATTTTACATAGACCAGATACAAATATCTATATAAATTAAGAAAATACCAGGAGTTATCCCAGGGATTTAAAAGTGCTATAAATATAAAGACAGTATTTAGATTACAGCTTCAACAGAGTCCCCAGCAACATATAATTACAGATTAAGTGCACAAAGTACAAAATATAGTTACATAATGAGTCTTTCAAGTGAGACTGTGCAAGTGATCCCACTGAAAGTTTAAACAAATTAATTACAAATTATTTCGAAGTAGACACCAAGCCCAAACTTCTCTCATTCTAATCTCTATTTTTACATTTGAACAGCAACATTAGTAAATACTGCAACAACATGCAGGTAAACTGAAAGAACAATTGGTGAGACAGCCACCTCTATGTTTGTCCCTTTCAAGAGTTCAATGGTCTGAACAATGTATACATAGTTTTTCAGAGTAACAAGGTTTTATTGCTGCTTTTCCCTATTCATAGAACCATAGAATGGTTTGGGTTGGAAGGGACCTTAAAGATCATCTAGTTCCAACCCCCCTGCTGCGGGCAGGGACACCCTCCACTAGACCACATTGCCCAAAGCCTCATCCAACCTGGCCTTCAACACTTCCAGGGAGGGGGCATCCACAGCTTTATTCTTACTACTGTTGTTTGTTATTTTCATGTGTTTCCACTTTTCCAAGAGGTAGATTGAAAGGCCTCCAGGCATCTTCTGATTAAGTGTTTAGGTAGAGACTTGAACAGTGAATTTTAAGGTGATTTGAATTGGGACTTCTGGACATCATTGCAATATAAATATTAAATAATTTCTGGAAGTAATAACTGCCTGAAAGACATAATGAGACAATAAGTAAATAAGTAATTTAATTTTTAAGTTCGATTTAAACTTGATACAATCCCAAGTTTACCCTGATTAAATATTGCGTTACACCATACAAAGAGGTTTTCTCTATATTTGGTTGCATTATTTTTCAAATACTGAAATCAAATAGAGAACATAAATGTATTGTGTGACTAAGTTTTAGAGTATTATGCAAGTACTAACAGAAAACATTTGTAACACCACAACCTATTTTGTATATGCTGTGTTCCAGAAATGGTTAGGAATGTTTTAGAGCTATTTTTAAACATTTTATTATGACTTTTTGTTTGTATTTCTCTAACTTGGTTACCATGGGTGAGTTCCCGAATTGTGACTGAGGAACACTTGGCACAGTGTTTCACATGGAGATAAAAAGACAAAAAGGTGATGTTAAGGCACCTTTATTCTTCCCTGATTTGGACTGCTTTGCTCCTGGACAGTCTCCTTAACACTGACTTAAGCTAGGCTGTGGCCTTTTAGCCTAAGAGTCTGTTTTGACAGCTGATGCCCTCACATAAATCTTGCACTGGTCAAAACAAATGGAAAGGAATGAAAACTGCAGCCATATCATGTGAGGACATGGACATCTGCGGCTCATAACCATCAATCCTTTGCTCACAAGCTCCTGCAGAGCTGCTTCTGGCCACACTACAAAAAAAGAGTTAAATGTGAAATTGTCAGAAAAAGCCAACTATGAAGTTGCCTAAAATAAGCTATTTGCTCAGTATTTTGCCTATGTACTCATGATGGTTTTGAACTGCCTTTGGTAAGGTTCTTGGATCTAAAAAGGGTAACAATGAATGCTGCTGAGGATATTTGTGTCCAAAAGGAATCCTAAAAGAATACTGTACCAACTTTTAATCAGACCTGGAATAGCTTTTCTATAGGAAATCAGTTACACTAGCTCTATAGTAGCTCTATACTGGTTATATTGCTCTTCCAAGGTGTGACAGGTGCACTCCTGTTTGAACTAACTATACTTTGGTTCAGGCACTTGCTCAATGAGTAGGCCTAACTGAAGTTAACCCTGTTATGCAAGGCTATGCCACATCAGCGAGAACTCAGCACCAAACCACAAAACCAGTTTGGGCTGGAGACCAGGCATGAACACAGCAGAAAACTTGATTACAAGCCAACCACTTTATGCTATAAATATCTGCAGCCACCAGGGTCTGTTGAGTTCTCCATGGCAGAGGGCTACATGGTGGTGATCTCCCCTTGAGTAGGGATGCTCTCTCAAGGTTAGTCTTTGAGGTTGAGAGATCCCTTACCCAGCATCTGACATTTTTTACACATCAAACTATAGCTTAATTATTAAACGTGTAGTAAGTAGTAGAGTGCTTGACCACTGTTTAATCATTGTTTAATAAAGCCTTTTGGTTAACCCCGTGATGAGGACTCATCTCAATAATTCTCCTGCGACACAAGGTCAGTAATTAGTGCTGCATCCTGTAGGAAAACTATCACTCCTCTCTCTCCACTGGTAGGAAAGAAGAATTTCTGTAGCAAGTTTGTTTAATTATGGTAGAGTTTTTTAAGCAGATGAAAACCCTTGAGAATGAGTTCTGGAGTAGCAAGTTGGTGAATAGGTGATGTATAAATAGACACTGTAAATGTTATCACAAATATAATTCCAGAATTATTCTATATAGGCACATTTATGATAATGATACCCATCATGCTAACCATTAAATAAATCCAGATTTCTCTAACTGTAGGATGAATTGCATTTATTTTACATTTTATGGCTTCCTCATCTCTATTCTGACCATTAATTTTTCTTACAAGAGGCTAACTCTGACAATCCAAATCTCTTAGTAGTTTTTAGCAACACTGTTGTATATATGTGCACACTTAACAAATTCCTTACTTTTTCCTTGTCATCTTATTTTCTGCAAATAATCTCAGTCATGTAAAAACAAGGACTAACAATATGTGAATTCCTGGCTTCAGTGTTGGCTCAATGATATTTCAGGTTGAATTTCTTATGGACTGCCATGTTTGGAACCACGGGTTAAATCCCTTTGAAGCAAGGAGATCCAGATAGTCCAGTGAAATAAACTATCCTGTCTCTAGGCCTGTTAGACTAACAGATTGTACGCTAAGTAAAGAGGTTTTGATTTGTAGAAAAGCTACCATGAAACATGTGGTGGGTTGACCCTGGCTGGGGGCCAGGTGCCCACCAGAGCTGCTCTATCACTCCCCTCCTTCTCTAGACAGGGGAGAAAAAGTACAACGAAAAGCTTATGGGTCAAGATAAGGACAGGGAGAGATCATTCACCAGTTATCATCATGAGCAAACCAGACTGAACTTAGAGAGGGAATTAATCTAATTTATTACTAAGCAAAACAGACTAGAGGAATGAGAAATAAAATCAAATCTTAAAACACCTCCCCCCACCCCTCCCATCTTCCCGGGCTCAACTTCACTCCCAGCTTCAACCTCCGCCCCCCCTCAGTGGCACAGGGGGATGGGGAATGGGGGTTATGGTCAGTTCATCACATGGTGTTTCTGCTGCTCCTTCCTCCTCAGGGGGAGGACTCCTCTCATCCTTCCCCTAGCTCCAGCATGGAGTCCCTCTCACAGGAGGCAGTCCTTCACGACCTTCCCCAACGTGAGTCTCTCCCACAGGCTACAGTCCTTCATGAACTGCTCCAGCGTGGGTCTCTCCCATGGGGTGCAGACCTTCAGGAGCAGACTGCTCCAGCGTGGGTCCCCCACAGGGTCACAAGTCCTGCCAGCAAACCTGCTCTGGCATGGGGTCCTCTCTCCACGGGTCCACAGGTCCTGCCAGGAACTTGCTCCAGCACAGGCTTCCCACAGGGTCACAGCCTCCTTCAGGTGCCTCCACCTGCTCCAAGGTGGGGTCCTCCATGGGCTGCAGGTGGAATCTCTACACCCCCTCATCCTTCCTCCATGGGCTGCAGGGGGACAGCCTGCTTCACCATGGTCTTCACCATGGGCTGCAGGGGGATCTCTGCTCCGGCGCCTGGAGCACCTCCTCCCCTTCCTTCTGCACTGACCTTGGTGTCTGCAGAGTTTCTTACATCTTCTCACTCCTCTCTCTGGCTGCAAAGGCGCTCTCTAGCTGTTTTTCTCCCTTCTTAAATATGTTATCACAGAGGCGCTGATTGGCTTGGCCTTGGCCAGTGGCAGGTCCCTCTTGGAGCTGGCTGGCATTGGCTCTATCAGACACAGGGGAAGCTTCTAGCAGCTTCTCACAGAAGCCACCCCCGTAGCGCCCCCACTACCAAAACCTTGCCACGCAAACCCAACACAAACATTTTTAGGATAGTACAAAAACCAATCCTTTTCATTGTCCTCCATCTGTAAAAAAGGGTTCACGATAAAAGATAACTTTAGCTTGGGGAAAATAATGAATTTTTTCAGAATCTGTGAAAACCGTTGTAAATTTTTTTCATCATATAAGAAATTCAATTTTAAGTGTAATTAAAAGACAATCTGTTTGTCTTCCCCATTTCTCTTCTTTATGAAGATGTCTTTATAGACATTTTTCATTTTCCTGTGGGAAGAATGGTTTCGGGGTGGCTTTTTAAAATCTAAAATAGACATTTTCAGTTATATCTGTCCTAAGTTCTAAGACATGAGAGTTGCAAACAATGAAACTGAAGTATATTTTTAATGTTTTAATTCACAGGTTTCATCTACTAGTTTCCTCCATCAAAAGGATATTTTAATACAAGCCTTACATAGCAGATATGAGTAATATGCTAAATCAGTAAGGAAATATTTACTTTCTAGGCCACAAAGGTGAAAAAGATGTGTATTAACTTCTTTCCATGCCTGCAAACAAGCAAAAGCTCTCAGCAGAGAAAGTGGCTTTACCAAGCACTTCTGAGAAGAGTGCTTTAGTCTAGAGCTGTAATTATTCTTTATTATGATTTCTATAAATAAAATATTTTAAATAATTTACTTTGTTAAACTAAGGTTGAGAAAGTGCATAGATTCTGATTAACCGTGCTATTAGCAACATAGCAGAGTTTACAACTGAGCATCATGACAGCATCAACTCAAGACATTTTCCATGAACATATGTTGAAGTGTTGTGATTAGACAGTGTGCATTCAGATTAAACAGACACGCAACTTTGGCAAGAAAGCCTCCCTTTAAATTTGCACAGAAAACATTTAAGCAAGAAAAAAATAGCCTTGTTCTTTACTGTTGGTGAGACAAACCCACTTAAATCTAACTGCACGCGGCACAGAAACCTATCGATGGAAAAACATTCAGTGTAAAATACAGTTGCTGTTATGAGGCCCTTAGGGCACTGCTTTCCAACCTTCATATAGTGGTCTGTCTTTATCTAAAGTTAAAATTTATTGTATTATTTCGCTCTTCCTCCTATACTCATTTAATTTGCTGTAAAAGTAGGAGAAAAGTGTTTCAATTAAAAGTTTATCTCACTTTGGTGCATTTTGAGAGTGTAGTTATGATGCTGTGGCTATTATACTGTGTGATACAAGTGAGACAAGGTTTGTAGAAGAGGTGCTATCTTTAATTAGACCAACTGATAGAACTGGGGAAAAAAAACCCCAAACAAAATTTTGACTTGACTGACATCCATTAATCAGATCTGACAAGTAGCAAAATCCAAACTAAATACAAGTGGGACATGATTGTTCTTAGTATAATAAAATTATTTTAATCAATGAAACCACTGGAGAGAAAACAGTTGCTAACATGATTGTACAGGGATGAATCAGCAAGAAAACAATAAGCTTTACAAACAATGTTGCTAGTAAGTCCACAATTTGTTTATCCAGCTGTCCTGGTTTCAGCTGAGAGAGACAGTTAATTTTCTTCATAGTAGCTAGTTGATGTGGTTTAGCCGCAGCCGGCAGCTGAGCACCAGGGGGCTCAGCTCAGCTCGCTCACTCCTCCCCCGGCGGGATGGGGAGGAGAATGGAAAAACAACGGCAAAGCCTCGAGGGTTGGGATAAGGGCAGTTTACTGGGACAGCAAGGGAGAGGGAAACAATCAACGACAGTGCTGATAACAGATATTCACAATGGGTGATAACAGAAAACAATGATCCGCTCCCACTGACCAACCAGACGCTCAACCCGTCCTGGAGCCACACCGAGCCCGCCCCTGCCCGACTGGCCCCCTTTTATGGTGAGCATGATGTCACATGGTATGGAATAGCCCCCGGCCAGCTTGGCTCACCTGTCCTGGCTCCTTGGGAAATTAACTCTATCCTTGCCAGAACCAGGACACTGTTGTCACCGAAATCTGGGAATAAACCTCGTAACACCAACGTAGTGTTAGAAGGCAGGCATTCTTTATTGCAGCGCTGGATGCACGGGGGATAGCTCCACCCAACGTGCATGCCAGGTGATCACCAACACACAGGTTATGTAGGATCAAAACATACATATTCATCGTTTTTCTCAGAAAGGGCAGTCCTATGATAATCATTTCTTGGAATCCATTTCCATATTCTCCTCCCCATCACGCATGCTCAGTGATTTGAGTCGGTGGTCCTCAAGGGGTCTCTGGTGGTCGTCAGTGGTCTCGCACCCGTGTCCGCTGGGTGACCCTCTTCTTGTGGGCATGCGCAGTACCCTTGCTGTGGATGCACCTGTCCATAACGACTTCATAAGATTAATATCTCCGAACCTATTGTTCAGTTTGGTAGGGACTGTACATGGAACATAGCAGCATTGTACCTGGCCATGGTCAGTTAGCTTCATTACCTATTACCTTGGTTACAAACTAATTATCTCAACCTGATTCTATAGTTTCTGTTTCACGGCCCCTATCCTACGGTTACATTTCCCCCCTTTGGAAGTTTTGAAATAATAACTTTTCAATACTTCCACTCATATTTTCCTATCCTAGACACATTACAGATGTTCTTAAACTTGTAACCATAGCATCTACACCTCAGTGTGTCTGCTCATGTTTCTCTTTTGCAAGTTCTATCATAACTTGTGGAGTTACTATTACCTGATTTTCTGGTGTTACCCACCATCCTTCCATATTCTGAGATGCTTTTAAGTGCTCTGCCAATTGTTCATCTAGTTTGCTGCATCTTGCTTTTAAATTTGGAATTTTCATCTGTTTTACTGGTACTAGTGCAAGGATACCTTGTTCAGCAGCCTCCTTTGCAGTTTTATCCGCCGATCGATTACCTACATTTACAGCTGTCTGACCAAATTGATGAGCCTTGCAATGCATTACAGCCACTTCCTTTGGTTTTTGGACATCTTGCAGGAGTTGAAGAACTTCCTCCTTATGTCTTATAGGTGATCCTTGGGCTGATAACAGTCCTCTCTCCTTCCAGATAGCTCCATGTGCGTGGATCACACCAAATGCATATTTGGAATCCGTCCATATATTTACCCTTTTCCCTTCTGCCATCCGTAAAGCCTGCTTTAACGCCACCAATTCTGCTTTCTGCGCTGATGTATTTGCAGGTAGCGTCCCTGATTCCAATATCTTGTCGGTGGTGACAACAGCATACCCGGCCATTCGCCTTCCTTCTTGCACAAAACTGCTTCCATCCGTAAACAGTTCCAGATCAGGATCCTTCAAAGGTTCGTCCTTCAGGTCCGGTCTGCTGGAATAAACTTGTTCAATGGTTAGCAGGCAATCACGTTCCAATTTCTCAGTAGGATTTTCTGTTGACAGGAACATTGCTGCATTTACAATTGCTGTGGTTTTTAATTCCACATCATCTTGTTCCAATAGGACAACCTGGTATTTCAACATTCTGCTAGGGGATAGCCAGTGACCCCCCTTTTGTTCTAAGACAGTTATTACCATATGCGGTACATATACCACTATTCTTTTGACCCATAGTCAATTTTTGGGCTTCCTGAATCAGCAGCACCGTTGCTGCCACGGCACGCAAACATCCCGGCCATCCTTTACTCACGGTGTCAAGTTGTTTGGAGAAGTACCCCACCAGTCGCTTCCAGGATCCCAGCCTTTGTGCCAGCACTCCAAGGGCCAGATGTTGCCTTTCGTGCACAAACAGCTCAAAAGGTTTGGTTAGATCAGGTAAACCCAATGCAGGGGCTGTCATCAATGCCTTTTTGAGTTCTTTAAATGATTTATGGCATTCAGGTGTCCAAGTCAGGTATTGATCTTTAGATTCTTTCAGGGCTTCATATAGGGGTTTCACATACAGTCCATAGTTTAGAATCCAGAGTCGACACCACCCAATCATTCCCAAAAAGGCTCTCAGTTCCTTTGGACTGTTAGGTTCGGGGATCTGACAAATGGCTTCTTTTCTTTCGTTTCCCAATTGTCTCTGTCCTTGAGATATCTCGAATCCCAAATAAATCACTGCTTCTTTTCCTATCTGGGCCTTGTTTCTGGAGACTCTATATCCTCCCTGGCCCAGGAAATTCAATAAACTGGTGGTCATTTCAAAACATGTTTCTTTGCTTTCTGCTGCTATCAGAATGTCATCCACATACTGTAATAGCATACCTTCTCCTTGATTCTGTTTCTTCCACATTTCTAACTCTTTTGCCAATTGATTTCCAAATATTGTAGGGCTATTTTTAAATCCTTGTGGAAGCACAGTCCATGTTAGTTGCGTTTTTCGTCCCGTAGCAGGACTTTCCCATTCAAAAGCAAATATGCTTCGACTTTTTGTATCCAGAGGTATGCAAAAGAAGGCATCCTTTAAATCCAGTACAGTAAACCATTTATGTTCCTCTTTCAAAGATGTCAGTAAAGTGTATGGATTGGCCACTACTGGGTGTATATATTGAACTATTTGATTTACGGCCCTCAGATCCTGAACCAATCGGTATTCCTTACCTCCTGATTGCCTTACTGGTAATATAGGGGTATTATATTCTGATTCACCTTCTGCTAACAGCCCATACTCTAAAAATTTTGTAATTAATTCCTCTAATCCCTTTCAAGCCTCCCACTTAACAGGATACTGTTTTTGTCTTACTGGCTTGGCTCCAGGTTTTAAAGTCACCTTTACCGGTTCTGCCAGTTTGGATCGTCCTGGAACTCCACTTGCCCATACCAGGGGGGTAACTGCATTGTCCACCGCTTCTGAAATCTGTTCCTCCTTGGAGGAATCCTGTAACATAAACACTCTCGCCTCTATGACTTTTGATTCTGGTATTAATCAGTAATCTGATTTCTCCATCTTTAAAAATTATTTGTGCATCTAATTCGCTTAATAAATCTCATCCCAATAAAGGCAACGGACATTCGGGCATATATAAAAATTGATGTGTTACCCAGTGTTTTCCCAGCTTAAATTTTAACAGTTTCAAGAAAGGCCAGTTCTCTTTTCGCCCCGTCGCACCAACAACCTCTGCTGATTTATAGCTGAGTTTTGCTTTACATGTTTATTATTCTCGGTCAAGATTGCCAGAATTTTTCCATCCCTTTGCATTTGTCTGACTTCTTTTTCCTTTTCCCTGTTGTTATACACAGTCCAGGCTACTTCAAGCATTTTACCTAAGTGTCTGGACTCAGCCCCTTCCAGTTTCTGGAGTTTTTTCTAGGGCTGATTGTCCCATAAATATATAGGCCAATTGTATAGCTTCTTCTGTGGTGTTTTTTGTTTGTTTGCTTGTGGTTTTGTTTGTGGGGTTTTTTTTCTTCTCTGGGTCCAAATTAGTATATTTTCTAGCAGTCACCTTCAGTCTTTCCATAAAGGCTGAAGGGGACTCATTTAATTCTTGTCTCACTTCATAAAGTTTAGATCAATTACTTGCTTTTGGCATTGCATGTCTAACACCAAACAAAATCCACCTGATACCTAAACATCCCTCTGGGTCCCAGTTCATTAGGGTCCCACTCAGGGTTTGTGGATGGAAAATTCTGGTCCACTGTCCCTTGTATAATCCCATTAGCATGAGCTCCTTCCACTTGTTTTCTGGCCGTATTTAACACCATTTTCTTTTCAGTGTCTTCCAACAAAGTATTCAATATTACTTTGAAATCCTCCCAATCGGGGTTTTGGGTTCTGATTATTGTTTCCACTACTTTGGCAACCCTTTCGGGATCATCCCGATAAGTGCCTGCAGTTTCTTTCCATGCTCTTAAATCAGTTATTGAGAAGGGAACTTTTACCATTACCAGACCCTCATTACCAACTGCCTGTTGAAGAGGGGCCTGGAGGGGAGTTAATCCATCTCCTCCCCCTCTTCCCCTTGTCCTCCCAGCAATCGGGCTGAATCCTTCCGCCTCCCCTTCCACAGGAGGGGCGGAAGCATTATTGGCCCCCAGATTTTGATCCCCTTGATCATTTCCTAGCCTTCTGCGAGGTGCAACCAATAATTCAACATCATCATCTTCAAATTCACATTTAAAACACCATTTACCAATATCACAAGCTGAGCAACCTTTTCCAAATTTTTATCAGGTTCCTGCCCCTTTAATGCCATTACCACAGAACTAGCTGAAACCAATTCACATTGCCTTTGCCATTCCGGATGATTTCGCAGTGTGAAAAACAAATCTACATATGCCATTTCATTCCATTTACCTTCCCTTTTACAAAATAGCATCAATTGCAAAATTGTGTTATACTGCAATGTCCCATTCTCTGGCCACTTTTCCCCATTCTCTAAAGTATACAGTGGCCACCAGTGATTACAATACTCAATCAGCTGTTTCCGAGTCAAAGGATCAATTCTTCCCAGATCTTTCCAATGTTCTAAAATACATCCCAGTGGTGTTTTTCATGGGTTTGGTCTCTTACTCGGAAAAGTACCCATCTCCCAGGGACTCAGTGGTTGTGATTGTGCACTATCACAAGCACTTAGTCAGAGGGACCCCAACCCGTGTTAGAGCTCCCTCAGGGATTTCCCCTGCCACCGGAAATCCCAGGGATTTCTCCTGCCACCAGAAATCCCAGCCTTGGAGGCTTCCCCTCCCCTCTGGGCCCTGCTCCACAGACTTTCAGCTAGCAGAGACTTTTACCTGAGACGTCTCCCTAGCCCAACTCTGCGCAGCTTTCACCGCGCCTTACGAGCAGGCCTCCCGTGCTCTTGGTGCGGGCCTGTCCTGGTGCGGGCCTGTCCCGGCGAGGGCCTCTCCCGTCGCGGTGGTGAGAGCCACGAGGCTCCTTGAATAAGGCCTTCAACTCGTGCAAATATTCAGATCAAATAAGAATGCCTTTACCTCTCCCAGGGGTCTTGCTCAGAGCTCTTCGGTCCCGGGATCAGAGGTTCTCCCCGAGAATTCCCCGGTGCCGGCTGGAGGTCCTGCGATCCCACGGATCCGTCGAGGTTCAAAAGCAGTGTCCCATCTGGGTCGCCAGAAACTGTCACCGAAACCCGGGAATAAACCTCGTAACACCAATGTAGTGTTAAAAGGCAGGCATTCTTTATTGCAGCGCTGGATGCACGGGGGATAGCTCCACCCAACGTGCATGCCAGGTGATCACCAACACACAGGTTATGTAGGATCAAAACATACATATTCATCGTTTTTCTCAGAAAGGGCAGTCCTATGATAATCATTTCTTAGAATCCATTTCCATATTCTCCTCCCCGTCCCGCATGCTCAGTGATTTGAGTTGGTGGTCCTCAAGGGGTCTCTGGTGGTCGTCAGTGGTCTCGCACCCGTGTCCGCTGGATGACCCTCTTCTTGTGGGCATGCGCAGTACCCTTGCTGTGGATGCACCTGTCCATAACGACTTCATAAGATTAATATCTCCGAACCTATTGTTCAGTTTGGTAGGGACTGTACATGGAACATAGCAGCATTGTACCTTGCCATGGTCAGTTAGCTTCATTACCTATTACCTTGGTTACAAACTAATTATCTCAACCTGATTCTATAGTTTCTGTTTCACGGCCCCTATCCTACGGTTACACTATGATTTGGATTTGTGCTGGAAACAGTGTTGATAATATAGAGATGTTTTTGTTATATAGAGATGGTTTTGTTGTTGCTGAGCAGTGCTTACACAGAGCCAAGGCCTTTTCTGCTTCTCACGCTGCCCCGCCAGCAGGATGGCTGGGGGTGCACAAGAAGTTGGGAGGGGACACAGACAGGACAGCTGACCTCAACTGACGAAAGGGATATTCCATACCATCTCACATCATGCTCAGCTTATAAGGAGCTTGGGGAAGAAGAAGACGAGGTCGGCGGTGTTCGGAGTGATGACGTTTGTCTTCCCAAGTAACCATTATGCGTGATGGAGCCCTGCTTTCCTGGAGATGGCTGAACACCTGCCTGCCCATGGGAAGTGGGGAATGAATTCCTTGTCTTGCTTTGCTTGTGTATGCAGCTTTTGCTTTACCTATTAAACTGTCTTTATCTCAGCCCTTGAGTTTTCTCACTTTCACTCTTCCAGTTCTCTCCCCCATCCCGCTGGCAGAGGAGTGAGCGAGCGGCTGCGTGGTGCTCAGCTGTCAGCTGGGGTAAAACCACGACACCACCATTAAGAATTTAGTTTCCGGAATTATTTTTTAAATATGACTCATAGGTCTCCTGTGAGGATCTGGACTGTGCAAGAGACAGAATATTTTCTTTATGACAAAAATATTCTCCTATCCTTTTCTGTGTTTTGTCCTTGATCAGTTATCCATGTGAGAGCATGAATAATGGTTGATTAGTTTCATGCACACAATTTTCATGAGGGTATGTGATGTGTTTAGTACAATATATCACATTTTAAAAAGTATATGAACAAGACGCATGGAAATTAATAGCTCTTTGAGGCACTGACATGAATTATGTTAAATATATAGGTGTCCTGGTTCTGGCTAGGATAGAGTTAATTTCACAAGGAGCCAGGGCAGGTGAGCCAAGCTGCTGGGGGGGTGGGGCTATTCCATACCATGGGATGTCATGCTCACCATAAAAGGGGGCTAGTCGGGGGGGGGGGGGGGGGCTTGGTGTGGCTCCAGGATGAGTTGAGTGTCCTGTTGGTTGGTTGTGGAATTGGTAAACTGTTCTCTGTTATCACCCATTGTTACTATCTGTTATCAGCACTGTTGTTGATTGTTTCCCTCTCCCTTGCTGTCCCAGTAAACTGCCCTTATCCCAACCCTCGAGGCTTTGCCGTTGTTTTTCCATTCTCCTCCCCATCCCGCCGGGGGAGGGGTGAGCAAGCAGTGCGTGGCACTTAGCTGCTGGCTGGGGCTAAACCATGTCAATAGTATTCATGAATTTTACATTTGCTGTGCCAGCAAGGTTTGTCTCTGATGGGTGTTTGTTAATATGGGGAAAATTTGCTTTTGGATTGAGTTTAATGCTGGAAGCATTGTTTGAGAAGAGAGGTGGAAAAGGGCTCAAGAAAGAACTCTTCAAGGATGTGTTTTAGTAGATGCTTTAATTATTTAACAATTTTCTGTATACATACCAGCATTTAATAGTATGTAATAGATAGGAATATACTGTCAGTGAGGGTTTCCTTTCTGCATTGTTAGATTCAGAGATGGTATTCAGGTGGCTAATTCAAATATACAGCCCAATTCTTGCAGGGTAGTTGTAGAGACATTTTTCTAGTGTGTTTTGCATGGTGGCTCATGTTGTGAAGAGTGTGTTGATTTGTGGTTTCCTGTACAGAGTAATTTGTATTGTCACTTTTTTCAGCCATGTTATCTAGAAAGATGATGTTCATATTCTGGTATGGGAAGGGCAGTAAATATTGAATGAGTGTCCTGGGTTCAGCTTGGATAGAGTTAATTTCCACCAGAAGCTGGATGGGAAACAGCCAGGACAGGTGACCCAAACTAGCCAAAGGGGGTGTTCCATACCATATGACAACATGCTCAGCATAAAAGGGAGCTAGTTGGGGAGGGGCAGCGTGGCTTGGGGATGGTGTGGTGAGTTGACCCTGGCTGGAGGCCAGGTGCCCACCAAAGCCACTCTATAACTCCTCCCCCTTAACTAGACAGGGGAGAAGAGGTATAAAAAAAAGCTTGTGGGTTGAGATAAGGACAGGAAGAGATCATTCACCAATTATCATCACAGGCAAGACAGGCTCAAATTAGAGAGGAAATTCATCTAATTTATTACTAAGCAAAACAGAGTAGAGCAATGAGAAATAAAATAAAATCTTAAACGATCTTCCCCCACCCCTCCATTCTTCCCAGGCTTAACTTCACTCGCAGTTTCTACCTCCGCCCCCTCAGCGGCACAGGGGAATGTTGAATGGGGGTTGCAGTCAGTTCATCACACATAGTCTCTGCTGCTCCTTCCTCCTCAGGGGGAGGACTCCTCACACTCTTCCCCTGCTCCAGTGTGGGATCCCTCTCATGGGAGACAGTCCTCCACAAACTTCTCCAACATGAGTCCTTCCCATGGGCTACACTTCTTCACAAACTGCTCCAGCGTGGATCTCCCATGAGGTGCAGTCCTTCAGGAGCAGACTGCTCCAGTGTGGGTCCCCCATGGGGTCACAAGTCCTGCTAACAAACCTGCTCTGGTGTGGGAACCTCTCTCCATGGGTCCACAGGTCCTGCCAGGAGCATGCTCTAGCTCAGGCTTCCCATGGGGTCACAGCCTTCTTCAGGTGTCTCCACCTGCTCCAAGGTGGGGTCCTCCACAGGCTGCAGGTGGAATCTCTACACCCCCTCATCCTTCCTCCATGGGCTGCAGGGGGACAGCCTGCTTCACCATGGTCTCTTCCAGGGGCTGCAGGGGAATCTCTGCTCTGGCACCTGGAGCTGCTCCTCCTCCTTCACTGACTGTGGTGTGTGCAGAGTTTCTTACATCTCACTTGTCTCTCTGGCTGCAAAAGCTCCCTCATAAGTTGTTTTTTTTTCCCTTCTTAAATATGTTATCACAGAGGTGCTACCACTGTTGCTGACTGACTCGGCCTTGGCCAGTGGCGGGTCTGTCTTGGAGCTGGCTGGCATTGGCTCTATCAGACACAGGGGAAGCTTCTTATAGAAGCCACTCCCATAGCCCGTGTGCTGCCAAAACCTTGCCACGGAAACCCAACATAGATGGTTGGGCTTTGGACGGGTCTGAGCGTGCAGTCTGAGTTGTACAGTCGTTGGCTGAGAAACTGCATTGTGTATCACCAGTTGTGTATGTTCTATTATAATCAAAGAAGCACAGAATGGTTTGGTTTGGAAGGGACCTCAAAGATCATCTAGTTCCAACCCCCCCCTGCTGCGGGCAGGGACACCCTCCACTAGACCAGGTTGCCCAAAGCCTCATCCAACCTGGCCTTAAACACTTCCAGGGAGGGGGCCTCCACAACCTCTCTGGGCAACCTGTTCCAGTGCCTCACCACCCTCACAGTGAAGAATTTCTTGTAACATCTAATCTAAATCAACCCTCCTTCAGCTTAAACCCATTACCCCTTGTCCTGTCACTACACTCCCTCATAAACAGGCCCTCCCCATCTTTCCTGTAGGCCCCCTTCAGGTACTGGAAGGTCACAAATAGATCTCCCCAGAGCCTTCTTTTCTCCAGGCTGAACAATCCCAACTCTCTCAGCCTGTCCTCATAGGAGAGGTGCTCCAGCCCTCTGATCAGCTTCGTGGCCCTCCTCTAGACTCGCTCCAACAGCTCCATGTCTCTCCTGTACTGGGGCCCCCAGAGCAGGATGCAGTACTCCAGGTGGGGGTCTCACGAGAGGGGAGTAGAGGGGCAGAATCACCTCCCTCAACCTACTGATCACACTTGATGCAGCCCAGGACACAGTTGGCTTTCTGGACTGCAAGCGCACACTGCCGGCTCATGTTGAGCTTCTCATCCACCAACACCCCCAAGTCCTTCTCCTCAGGGCTGCTTTCAATCCATTCCTCGCCCAGCCTATAGTCGTGCTTGGGATTGCCCCGACCCATGTGCAGGACCTTGCACTTGGCCTTGTTGAACTTCATGCGGTTCGCATGGGCCCACCTCTCCAGCCTGTCAAGGTCCCTCTGGATGGCATCCCTTCCCTCCAGCGTGTCGACCACACCACACAGCTTGGTGTCGTCGGCAAACTTGCTGAGGGTGCACTCGATCCCACTGTCCATGTTGCCGACAAAGATGTTAAACAGTGCCGGTCCCAGTACCAACCCCTGAGGAACACCACTCGTCACCGTTCTCCACTTGGACATTGAGCTGTTGACTGCAACTCTTTGAGTGCGACCATCCAGCTAATTCCTTATCCACCCAGTGGTCCATCCATCGAATCCATGTCTCCCCAGTTTAGAGACAAGGATGTCGTGCAGGACAGTGTCAAATGCCTTGCACAAGTCCAGGTAGATGACGTCTGTCACTCTTCCCTTGTCCACCAACACTGTAACCCCATCCTAGAAGGCCACCAAATTTGTCAGGCACGATTTGCCCCTAGTGAAGCCCTGGTGGCTGTCACCAATCACCTCCTTATCTTCCATGTGCCTGAGCATAGTCTCCAGGAGGGTCTGCTCCATGATCTTGCCAGGCACGGAGGTGAGACTGACCGGCCTGTAGTTCCCTGGGTCTTCCTTTTTTCCCTTCTTAAAAATGGGGGCTATGTTTCCCCTCTTCCAGTCGGTGGGAACTTTGCAGGACTGCCAGGACTTCTCAAATATGATGGAGAGTGGCCTGGCCACTTCATCTGCCAGTTCCCTCAAGACCTGTAGATGCATCTCATCAGGTCCCATGGAATTGTGCACCTTCAGATTCCTTAGATATTCTCAAACCTGATCTTCTCCTACAGTGGGCGGTTCCTCATTCTCCCAGTCCCTGCCTTCTGCAACCTGGGCAGTGTGGCTCAAGCATTTGCCAGTGAAGACTGAGGCAAAGAAGTCGTTGAATACCTCAGCCTTCTCCATATCCTGGGTAACCAGGTCACCCGTTTCATTCCGGAGGGGACCCACGTTTTCCCTCGTCCTCCTTTTATCACTGACATACCTATAGAAGTTTTTCTTGTTGTCCTTGACATCCCTGGCCAGATTTAATTCTATCAGGGCTTTGGCTTTCCTAACCTGATCCCTGGCTGCTCAGACAGTTTCTCTGTATTCTTTCCAGGCTACCTGCCCTTGCTTCCACTCTCTGTAGGCTTCCTTTTTATGTTTGACTTTGTCCAGGAGCTCCTTGTTCATCCATGGGGGCCTCTGGGTGTTTTTGCTTGACTTCCTCTTGGTTGGGATGCATCGCTCCTGAGCTTGGAGGAGGTGACCCTTGAATATTAGCCAGCTGTCTTGGGCCCCTCTTCCCTCCAGGGCTTTGTCCCATGGTATTCTACCAAGCAGATCCCTGAAGAGGCCAAAGTCTGCTCTCCTGAAGTCCAGGGCAGTGAGCTTGCTGTGCGCCCTCCTCGCTGCCCTGAGGATCCTGAATTCCACCATTTCGTGGGCACTGCAGCCAAGGCTGCCCTTGAGCTTGACGTCCCCTACCAGGCCCTCCTTATTGGTGAGAATAAGGTCCAGCATGGCACCTCTCCTCGTGGGCTCCCCTATCACTTGGTGAGGAGAAAGTTGTCATCAACACATTCCAGGAACTTCCTGGATTGCTTGCGCTCTGCTGTGTTGTCCCTCCAACAGATGTCGGGGTGGTTGAAGTCCCCCATAAGGACCAGGGCTTGTGAACGTAAGGCTGCTCCTATCTGCCTATAGAGGGCTTCATCTGCTCGGTCTCTCTGGTCAGGTGGCCTGTAGCAGACCCCCACTATGATGTCCCCTGTCCCAGCCCTCCCTTTAATCCTGACCCATAGGCTCTCAGTCAGCTCCTCATCCATCCCCAGGTGGAGCTCCATGCACTCCAGCTGGTCATAGAGGGCAACACCCCCTTCTCTTTTCCCCTGCCTCTCCTTCCTATGAAGCCTGTACCCTTCCATTCCAACACCCCAGTCATAGGAGCCATCCCACCACGTCTCTGTGATGCCAATAAAGTCATAGCCTTGCAGGCATGCACACGTCTCCAGCTCCTCTTTTTTTATTCCCCATGCTCCATGCGTTCGTGTAGAGGGATTTCAGTTGTGCCCCCGATGAGGCTGACTTATTGGCTGGGGTGGCTGGAATTCTTTTGATGTATTCTCCCAGTGTTTCCCTGTTGGTTCCCATTGCCTCTGGAGCCCCCAGCTCGTCTCCTCTAGGCTTCGAGCATGCTGCAGTGCATCCAGCATGTCTCTGAGCAATAGGCTGAGGGCCCTCGTCAGTGCCCCGTCCCTCCAACCTGGGCACATCGTCCCACAACTTGTTGCAGGCAAGCCTGATGTTATGCCCCTCCCCCCTTTGAGCCTAGTTTAAAGCTCTGTCATTGTTGTTATTTCCCTCTTCTTTTGCTGTCCCAGTAAACTGTCGTTATCCCAGCCCACAAGGTTTGCCTTTGTCTTCCCATTCTCCTCCCCATCCTGCCAGTGGGGGGGCAGGCCGGGAATGAGCGAGAGGCCACATGGTGCTCAGCTGCTGGCTGGGGCTGAACCATGACAGTCCTTATTGGTACCCAATGTGGGGCATGAAGGGTTGAAATAAATACAGATCTGACCTGAGCGTGTTAAAACAAAGTTGTTATTAGTATTTACTGCATTATTTAAACAGTCGCTGGTCACAATGGTGTTTTGTTTGGTCACGTGTCTTTGGTATGTAAACCCTTACTAGCTGTACATATTCCTTGCAATGCTGTTTATCACCTCTGTTGGAGGGGTCTGGATTCTCATTTTACTATACTGTGCGATATCAACTTATGATAAGATAACGTCATGAGCTTAAGCCGGTATTTGTATGGGGCCTTGCTGTCATGTCCGTACCTCGGATGACATCTCTCGGAATTGATTAATAATTGCACCCAATCTATGGGGAACACAGGGAGGATACTTTCTCCCACTCTTTCACCTCCTCTTTTTCCTTCAGGCTAGTCAGAGCAGCTTTTAAGAATTTTGAATACCCTTGGAATGTTCAAGCCAGCATATTCCTATTGTTATGTCTCCTGAATGTGTTTCAAGTCCTGTTCAGGGTTACAAAAAATTGTTTGAAGAATACCATGCAGAGATCTTCCCCAAGGCTGAATGGTCAGGGCTGGCACGGCATGTGGGAGAGTATGGGCAGGTATCTAGAGACCTTCTCACCCCCAATGGTTTGGAACTTCACCCCCGAACAACTACAGAACCCTGGTAAAGTGATAGAATATTTGAAAGGAAAATGCTGTGGGGATTCCAAGGAGGCATAACTTACTGTGCTGGGCCCTGGCCACAATCTACCAAACACTGCTCAATAGTAGACAGCACCATCGGGGGAAGAGAGGGAAAACAGACCCACAGGCACTGCAGCTACCCAAACCCCCACAATAGACATTGCGGCTACCCAAACCCCCGCAACAGGCACTGTAGCTGAGCCAAAAGACCAACCCATGCCGGTATCGGTCGCCCCTATACCCAAGAATAAATACACAAAGAAATCAGTTCGCTTAGTGAAGGATGATGATGAACTGGGACCATCATGAGAACAGGAAGAAGAGCCAGAACCAGAGGTAATCACCCGATCCCTGTCCCTGAGTGAGCTGCGAGACATGAGAAAAGATTTCAGCCGCCTTTCAGGGGAGCACATCATAACCTGGCTGCTCCAATGCTGCGATAATGGGGCCAGTAGCCTGGAACTGGAGGGCAGGGAGGCCAAGCAGCTAGGATCCTTGTCTAGGGAAAGGGGCATTGAGAAGGCAATTGGGAAAAATCCCACAAGCCCTCAGCCTCTGGAGGCGACTCCTGTCAAGTGTGAAGGAAAGGTATCCCTTCAGTGAAGATGATGTATGTTGGCCAGGCAAGTGGACCACCATGGAACAAGCTATCCAGTACCTGAGGGAATTAGCCATGCAGGAGATGGTTTATTATGACCCAGACAGCTCAGTTACCCACCAATCCTGATGAAGTCCAGCGCACGTGACCCATGTGATGGAAGTTTGTATGGAGCGCACCATCATTGTACATCACCTCATTAGCAGTGATGGACTGGAAAAGCGAAGAAGCGCCAACAGTGGATGAAGTGGCTGGCTGACTCCAGCAATATGAAGAGAGTCTTGACTGTGGAGAAAACGTCCCAGAAGCTCCAGCAACTTGAAGAGAATATGTCCTACTCCCTACCTGTACAGACCAGTATCTCAGCTATTAGGAATAAGTGTTCCTCTGCTCCGGAGAGAGCATATAGAGGATACACACAATGAGGCACCCTGTGGTTTTACCCGTGTGACCACATAGAGGACATGAGGAAGTGGGATGGACAGCCTTCCTCAACCCTACAGGTAGAAGTACATGAGTTGCAAGGCAAAACAGTCATAAAAGGGGATTCTTCCAGGAAAAATGCCACTCCTGTTTCTAGTGGGCAGTCCCCCAGACCGAACAGAAGGCCTACTCGTACCTATGATCGTCTTTGTCCTGGTTCTGGCAAGGATAGAGTTAATTTCCCAAGGAGCCAGGACAGGTGAGCCAAGCTGGCCGGGGGCTATTCCATACCATGTGACATCATGCTCCCCATAAAAGGGGGCCAGGCGGGGAGGGGCGGGTTCGGCGTGTCGGCGTGGCTCCGGGACGGGTCGAGCGTCCGGTCGGTCGGTCGTCGGATCGGTAAAATCGTTCTCTGTTATCACCATTGTTACTATCTGTTATCAGCACTGTTGTTGACTGTTCTCCCTCTCCCTTGCTGTCCCAGTAAACTGCCCTTATCCCAACCCTCCAGGCTTTGCCGTTGTTTTTCCGTTCTCCTCCCCATCCCGCCGGGGGAGGGGTGAGCGAGCGGCTGGGGCTAAACCACGTCAGTCCTTTTTGGCGCCCAACGTGGGGCTCGAGGGGTTGTGATAACGGCAAGTCTGACCCAAGTGTGTTAAAACAAAGTTGTTAAAAGCATTTATGATGTTATTGAAACAGTCACTGGTTATAATGATGTTCTGTTTGCTCACATGGCTCTGTTTTGTAAACCCATGTTTACTCTATGCAATCCCTGCGGTGCTGTTTATCACCTCTGGAAGAGGGGTTCGTGTTCTCATGTTGTTATATTGTGTGATAATGACTTATGATAAGATATCATTGACAGTCATGGGTCTGAGCTGGTATGTGTATGTAGCATTTAGGTCAGGCCCGTACCTCGGTCAGTATCTTTCAGAATTGATTAATAATTGGACCCAATCTATGGGGAAGACAGGGGGGGATACCTTCTCCCACTCTTTCACCTCCTCTTTTCCCTTTTGGTTGGTTACAACAATTTTTGAGTATTTTGAATACCCTTGGAATGTTCAGGCCAGTATATTCCTATTGCTAGGTCTCCTGAATGCTTTCCCACTCCTGTTCAGGGTTAGCAAAAATCTTTTCAAGAGTACCACCCAGGGATCTTCCCCAAGGCTGAATGGTCAGGGCTGGCATGGCATGTGGGAGAGTATGGGTGGGTATCTAGAGACCTTTTCACCCCCAATGGTTTGGAGCTTCACTCCTGAACAATTGCAAGACCCTGATAAAATGGTAGAATATTTGAAAGGAAAATGCTGTGGGGATTCTAAGGAGACACAACTTACTGCGCTGTGCTGGGCCCTGGCCACAATCTATCAAACACTGCTGGATAGTAGACAGCACCATCCAGAGGGAGAGAGCGGACCCACAGGCACTGCAGCTGCCCAGGCCCCTCCGACAGGCACTGCAGCTGCCCAGGCCCCTGCGACAGGCACTGCAGCTGCCCAGGCCCCTGCGACAGGCACTGCAGCTGCCCAGGCCCCTGCGACAGGCACTGCAGCTGCCCAGGCCCCTGCGACAGGCACTGCAGCTACCCAAACCCCTGCGACAGGCACTGCAGCTGCCCAAACCCCCGCAACAGGCACTGTAGTCGAGCCAAAAGATCAACCCAC
Organism: Balearica regulorum gibbericeps; assembly: GCF_011004875.1. Lineage (NCBI taxonomy): Eukaryota > Metazoa > Chordata > Aves > Gruiformes > Gruidae > Balearica > Balearica regulorum. The sequence goes on along the minus strand of NC_046219.1, from coordinate 7,654,535 downwards.
ACCAGTATCAGTTGCCCCTATACACAAAAAGAAATACACAAGGAAATCAGTTCGCTTAGTGAAAGATGATGATGAACCAGGGCCATCACGAGAACAAGAAGAAGAGCCAGAACCAGAAGTGATTACTCGATCCCTGTCCCTGAGTGAGCTGCGAGATATGCGGAAAGATTTCAGCCGCCTTCCAGGGGAGCATATTATTACCTGGCTGCTCCGCTGCTGGGATAATGGGGCCAGTAGCCTGGAACTGGAGGGCAGGGAGGCCAAGCAGCTAGGATCCTTGTCTAGGGAAGGGGGCATTGACAAAGCAATTGGGAAGAAGGCACAGGCCCTTAGCCTCTGGAGGCGCCTCCTGTCAAGTGTGAGGGAAAGGTATCCTTTCAGTGAAGATGTCGTATGTCGGCCAGGCAAGTGGACCACTATGGAGAGAGGTATTCAATATCTGAGGGAATTAGCTGTGCGGGAGATGGTTTATTATGATCCGGACAATGCACAGTTGCCCACAGACCCTGATGAAGTCCACTGTACCCGACCCATGTGGCGAAAATTTGTGCGAAGTGCACCATCTTCGTACGCCAACTCACTGGCAGTAATCGACTGGAAAAGTGAAGAGGCACCCACGGTGGACGAAGTGGCTGGCCGACTCCGGCAGTATGAAGAGAGCCTTTCCTCCTCCCTAGTCTCGGCTGTGGAGAAACTGTCTCAGGATGTCCGGCAACTCAAAGAGGATATATCGTACTCCCCACCTGTACAGACCCGCATTTCAGCTGTTAGGAGTAAGCGTTTTTCTGCTCCAGAGAGGGGATATAGAGCATACACACCACGAGGTATCCTGTGGTTTTTCCTGCGTGACCACGGAGAAGACATGAGGAAATGGGATGGGAAGCCCACCTCAACCCTGCGGGCACGCGTACATGAGCTACAAGGCAAGACAGCTGTAAGAAGGGACTCTTCCAGAAAGAATGCTGCTCCAGTTTCCACCGGGCAGCCCCCCAGACCAAGTGAAAGGCCAGATCGCACTTCTGATCCTCTTGAAGGGACCTCTAAGTCCTTTTTGCAAGACGTGAGTAGTGACTATGACGAGCAGGACTAGAGGGGCCCTGCCTCCAGCCAGGTGGAGGAAAGGGACAATAGGGTTTATTGGACTGTGTGGATCCGATGGCCTGGCACATCGAACCCACAAGAGTACAAGGCCCTAGTGGACACGGGTGCACAGTGTACCCTAATGCCATCGAACTATGAAGGGGTGGAACCAATATCTATTTCTGGTGTGACGGGGGGATCCCAACAGTTGACTCTGTTGGAGGCTGAAGTAAGTCTAACTGGGAATGAGTGGCAAAAGCACCCCATTGTGACTGGGCCAGAGGCTCCATGCATCCTGGGCATAGACTACCTCCGGAAAGGGTATTTCAAAGACCCAAAAGGTTACAGGTGGGCTTTTGGAATAGCTGCCTTAGAAGCGGAGGAAATTGAACCATTGTCTAGTTTGCCTGGTCTCTCGGAGGACCCTTCTGTTGTAGGGTTGCTGAAGGTTGAAGAGCAACAGGTGCCGATTGCTACTACAACTGTGCACCGGCGGCAATACCGCACCAACAGAGACTCCCTGGTTCCCATCCACAAACTAATTCATCAACTGGAGGGTCAGGGAGTGATCAGCAGAACCCACTCACCCTTTAACAGTCCCATATGGCCAGTGCGGAAGTCCAATGGCGAGTGGAGGCTGACGGTAGACTATCGTGGCCTGAATGAAGTCACACCGCCCATGAGTGCTGCCGTGCCGGATATGCTGGAACTTCAATATGAACTGGAGTCAAAGGCAGCCAAATGGTATGCCACAATTGATATAGCTAATGCATTTTTCTCGATCCCTTTGGCAGCAGAGTGCAGGCCGCAGTTTGCCTTCACTTGGAGGGGCGTCCAGTACACCTGGAACCGACTGCCCCAGGGGTGGAAACACAGCCCCACAATTTGCCATGGACTGATCCAGACTGCACTGGAAAAGGGTGAAGCCCCAGAGCACCTGCAATACATTGATGACATCATTGTATGGGGCAACTCAGCAGAGGAAGTTTCTGAGAAAGGGAAGAAAATAATCCAAATCCTGCTGCAGGCTGGCTTTGCCATAAAACGAAGTAAGGTGAAGGGGCCTGCGCAGGAAATCCAATTTTTAGGCATAAGGTGGCATGATGGGCGGCGTCAAATCCCAATGGATATTATCAACAAAATAGCAGCCATGTCCCCACCAACCAACAAAAAGGAGACACAGGCCTTCTTAGGTGTTGTGGGTTTCTGGCGAATGCACATTCCAAATTACAGTTTGATAGTAAGCCCTCTCTACCATGTAACCCGGAAGAAGAATGATTTTAAATGGGGCCCTGAGCAACGACAAGCTTTCGAACAAATTAAACAAGAAATAGTTCATGCTGTAGCTCTTGGGCCAGTCCGGGCAGGACCAGATGTGAAAAATGTGCTGTACACCGCAGCCGGGGAGAATGGCCCTACCTGGAGTCTCTGGCAGAAAGCACCAGGGGAGACTCGAGGTCGACCCCTGGGGTTTTGGAGCCGGGGATATAGAGGATCCGAGGCCCGCTACACTCCAACAGAAAAGGAGATATTGGCAGCGTACGAAGGGGTTCGAGCTGCTTCAGAGGTGATTGGCACTGAAGCACAGCTCCTCTTGGCACCCCGACTCCCAGTGCTGGGTTGGATGTTCAAAGAGAGGGCTCCTTCTACACATCATGCAACCGATGCTACGTGGAGTAAGTGGGTTGCGCTGATCACACAACGGGCTAGAATAGGAAGCCCCAATCGTCCAGGGATTCTGGAAGTGATCACAGACTGGCCAGAAGGGAAAGATTTCGGAATGTCGCCAGAGGAGGAGGTGACACGTGCTGAAGAAGCCCCACCGTATAATAAACTACCAGAAGATGAGAAACCATATGCCCTCTTCACTGATGGGTCCTGTCGCATTGTGGGAAAGCATCGAAGGTGGAAGGCCGCTGTATGGAGTCCTACACGGCGAGTTGCAGAAGCTGCTGAAGGAGAAGGTGAATCGAGCCAGTTTGCAGAGGTGAAAGCCATCCAGCTGGCTTTAGATATTGCTGAAAGAGAAAAGTGGCCAACGCTGTACCTCTACACTGACTCATGGATGGTGGCCAATGCCCTGTGGGGGTGGTTACAGCAGTGGAAGCGGAGCAACTGGCAGCGTAGAGGCAAACCCATCTGGGCTGCCCCACTGTGGCAAGATATTGCTGCCCGGCTAGAGAAGCTGATTGTAAAGGTACGTCATGTAGATGCCCACGTACCCAAGAGTCGGGCCACTGAGGAACATCAGAACAACCAGCAGGTAGATCAGGCTGCCAAGATTGAAGTGGCTCAGGTGGATTTGGACTGGCAGCGTAAGGGTGAATTATTTCTAGCTCGGTGGGCCCATGACACTTCAGGTCATCAAGGAAGAGATGCGACATATAGATGGGCCCATGATCAAGGGGTGGACTTGACCATGGATGCCATCTCACAGGTCATCCATCAATGTGAAACATGCGTTGCAATCAAGCAAGCCAAGCGGGTAAAGCCTCTGTGGTATGGAGGCCGATGGCTGAAATATAAATATGGGGAAGCATGGCAAATCGACTACATCACGCTCCCACAAACCCGCCAAGGCAAGCGTTATGTCCTCACAATGGTGGAAGCAACCACTGGGTGGCTAGAAACATATCCTGTGCCCCATGCCACTGCCCGGAACACTATTCTGGGTCTTGAAAAGCAAGTCCTGTGGCGACATGGCACCCCAGAGAGAATTGAGTCAGACAACGGGACTCATTTTCGGAACAACCTCATAGACACCTGGGCCAAAGAGCATGGCATTGAGTGGGTGTATCACATCCCCTATCATGCGCCAGCCTCTGGGAAAGTTGAAAGGTGTAATGGGCTGCTAAAAACCACCCTGAGGGCAATGGGTGGTGGGACTCTCAAACACTGGGATACGCATTTAGCAAAGGCCACCTGGTTAGTTAACACTAGGGGATCTGCCAATCGAGCTGGCCCTGCCCAGTCAAAATTCCCACGCCCAGTAGAAGGAGATAAAGTTCCTGTAGTGCACATGAAAAATATGTTGGGTAAAACAGTTTGGGTTATCCCTGCTTCAAGCAAAGGCAAGCCCATCTGCGGGATTGCTTTTGCTCAGGGACCAGGGTGCACTTGGTGGGTGATGAGAAAAGATGGGGAAGTCCGGTGTGTACCCCAAGGGGATTTGATTTTGGGTGAAAATAGCCAATAAATTAAATTGCATGATATTAATAGCGATATACTGTATCAATGACCATAAGAATCACCCAAAACTAATGAAGGATGGACTTTGAAACTGAGCAAAGTGCCACGATGATGGAACTAGAACTGCCTTCAACTGGTGCCCAGAAACTTCATCGAAAAAATCACATCTTTGGCATCCAGACTGTGAGCATGGACCATACCAGATACACCGGCTGTGAAGACTCCGGATGCAGCGTGCAACAATCCAGCTGCACGCACCATTGCTCCTGCTCTGAGAGACTGTAATGGCAGATGGAACCCAGAACCCTGGACTAAATGAACTCGACAGACATTTTAGAGCGATAGCCCATAGAGTAAGGCAATGAGTTCTGTAAAATAATCTGGGCATGACGTAGATGGTATGGAATAAGGGGTGGATAATGTCCTGGTTCTGGCAAGGATAGAGTTAATTTCCCAAGGAGCCAGGACAGGTGAGCCAAGCTGGCCGGGGGCTATTCCATACCATGTGACATCATGCTCCCCATAAAAGGGGGCCAGGCGGGGAGGGGCGGGTTCGGCGTGTCGGCGTGGCTCCGGGACGGGTCGAGCGTCCGGTCGGTCGGTCGGTCGTCGGATCGGTAAAATCGTTCTCTGTTATCACCATTGTTACTATCTGTTATCAGCACTGTTGTTGACTGTTCTCCCTCTCCCTTGCTGTCCCAGTAAACTGCCCTTATCCCAACCCTCCAGGCTTTGCCGTTGTTTTTCCGTTCTCCTCCCCATCCCGCCGGGGGAGGGGTGAGCGAGCGGCTGGGGCTAAACCACGTCAGTCTTGAAGGGACATTTTTGCAAGAAGTCATTCTGCAAGAAAGGAATAACGAATACGATGAGCAGGATTAGAGGGGCCCTGCCTCCAGCCAGGTGGAGGAGAGGGACAACACGGTTTATTGGACTGTGTGGATCCGATGGCCTGGCACATCAGATCCACAAGAGTATAAGGCTCTAGTGGACACTAGCGCACAGTGTACCCTAATGCCATCGAGCTATGAAGGGGCGGAACACATTTGTATTTCTGGAGTGACAGGGGGATCCCAACAGTTGACTCTGTTGGAGGCTGAAGTGAGTCTAACTGGGAATGACTGGGAAAAGCACCCCATTGTGACTGGCCCAGAGGATACATGCATCCTGGGCATAGACTACCTCCGGAGAGGGTATTTCAAAGACCCAAAAGACTACCAATGGGCTTTTGGTATAGCTGTCTTGGAGATGGAGGAAATTGAACAGTTGTCTACTTTGCCCGGTCTCTCGAAGGACCCTTCTGTTGTGGGGTTTCTGAGGGTTAAAGAACAAACAGGTGCCAATTGCTATCACAACTGTGCACCAGCGGCAATATCACACCAACAGAGACTCCCTGGTTCCCATCCACAAGCTAATTCATCAACTGGAGGGTCAGGGAGTGATCAGCAGAACCCTCTCACCCTTTAACAGTCCCATATGGCCAGTGTGGAAGTCCAATGGAGAGTGGAGGCTGACGGTAGACTATCATGGCCTGAATGAAGTCACACCGCCCATGAGTGCTGCCGTGCCGGATATGCTGGAACTTCAATATGAACTGGAGTCAAAGGCAGCCAAGTGGTACGCCAGGATGGATATCATGAATGCATTTTTCTCGATCCCTTTGGCAGCGGAGTGCAGGCCACAGTTTGCCTTCACTTGGAGGGGTGTCCAGTACACCTGGAACTGACTGCCCCAGAGGTGGAAACACAGCCCCACCATTTGCCATGGACTGATCCAGAGTGCATTGGAAAAGGGTGAAGCTGAAGTACGTCATGTAGATGCCCATGTGCCCAAGAGTTGGGCCACTGAGGAACATCAAAACAACCAGCAGGTGGATCAGGCTGCTAAGACTGAAGTGGCTCAGGTGGATCTGGACTGGCAACATAAGGGTGAATTATTGATAGCTCGTTGGGCCTATGACGCCTTAGGCCATCAAGGAAGAGATGCAACATATAGATGGGGTCGTGATCGAGGAGTGGACTTGACCATGGATGCTATCTCACAGATTATCCATGAATGTGAAACATGCGCTGCAATCAAGCCAGACAAGTGGGTAAAGCCTCTCTAGTATGGAGGACAATGACTGAAATATAAATATGGGGAGGCCTGGCAGATTGACTACATCACACTCCCACAAACCCGAACAAGGTAAGTGCTATGTACTTACAATGGTGGAAGCAACCACTGGATGGCAGGAAACATACCCTGTGCCCCATGCCACTGCCCGGAACACTATTCTGGGTCTTGAAAAGCAAGCCCTATGGTGACATGGCACCCCAGAAAGAATTGAGTCAGACAACGGGACTCATTTCCAGAACAGCCTCATAGACACCTGGGCCAAAGAGCATGGTATTGAGTGGGTGTATCACCTCCCCTACCATGCACCAGCCTCCAGGAAAATCGAACGATACAATGGACTGCTAAAAACTACCCTGAGAGCAATGGGTGGTGGGACCCTCAAACATTGGGATACACATTTAGCAAAGGCCACCTGGTTAGTTAACTCTAGGGGGTCTAACAATCGAGCTGGCCCTGCCCAATCAAAACTTCCACGCACTGTAGAAGGGGATAAAGTTCTTATAGTACATATGAAGAATATGTTGGGGAATATAGTCTGGGTTAGCCCTGCTTAAGACAAAAGCAAACCCATCTGCAGGATTGCTTTTGCTCAAGGACCTGGGTGCACTTGGTGGGTGATGCGGAAGGGTGGGGAAGTCCCATGTGTACCTCAAGGGGATCTGATTTTGGGTGAGAATGGACAATAAATTAAACTGTATGATGTTAATTGCTAAATAACCCTGTCATTGTGCATTATCATTGCTACAATTGCTATATGCTCTATCAACAGTATTACAGTAAGAATCACCCAAATTAATGAAGGATGAATGCTGCGATGATGGAACTAGAACTGGCCTTAGCAACTGGTGCCCAGCACCTTCCTTGAAAATCAACATCTTCAACCCACAGACCGCAAGCATGGACCATGCCAGATACACCAGCTGCGAGTTCTGGATGCAGCATGCAACCGTCCAACAGCACACATCATCACTCCTGCCCTGAGAGACTGTTATGACAGATGGAGCCCAAAGTCACGGACTAAATGAACTCAATGGACATCATAGAGAGATGGCATATAGACTAAGGGAATGATATCTCTGTGTGTATATATATATAAAAAAAACTCAAAGACAGGGAGAATGGTGGTGATTATTTGGGCAGTGTAGGATCTGAGCATGACATAGATGGCATAGAATAAGGGGTGGTTAATGTCCTGGATTCAGCTAGGATAGAGTTAATTTTCACCAGAAGCTGGCATGGGACACAGCCAGGACAGGTGACCCAAACTAGCCAAAGGGGGTATTTCATACCATATGACATCATGCTCAGCATAAAAGGGGGGCTAGTTGGGGAAGGGGTGGAGTGCCTCCAGGATGGTCCAGCTTTGGGACAGTTCTGAGCATGCAGTCCGAGTTGTACAGTTGTTGGGTGAGAAAACTGCATTGTGTATCACCAGTTTTGTATATTCTGTTATAATTACTGTTGTTGTTTCTCTCTCCCTTTGCTGTCTCAGTAAACTGCCCATGAGGTTTGCCTTTTCCCATTCTCCTCCCCATCCTGCTGGGGAGGGGTGAGCAAGCGGCCGTGTAGTGCTCAGCTGCTGGCTGAGGCTAAACCATGACAATTAGCAATGGAAATCAGTGGAGAATTTCAGGTATATACATTGAAACACCTTAATTTCATGTGATATACAGTTTTAGTACATACTAGCTGTTGAGATAACATAAAGCCTATATACCTATTTGAAGATTATGAAATAAGACACATGTAATGTTTTACTAAGCTACTGCCTTCCTGCCCTTCCCAAGCTGAGAATATCCTGCAGGGGTTAGGAAGGTAAAAAAGCCCCTATCTGCCACTGAATTCTGCTTCCTTATTACAACATTGGAGACTCATGGCACAGCACTGCAAGCTCTTTTCATCTCCTTGTCCCACAGAAATCAGATACAGAGCTTCAGAGAGCACTTATGAACCATCTTCACTTTTGTGACAAACACTCCCTCATACAGTGCAATGTGGAAGGAGTTCAAACCTTGTTGAAATGAAGACCACATCTATCTCTGGCTGCCATAGACAGCTCGACATACTTGTCCTGCCGCTCTATTGCCATGCCAAATAAAATACCGTAATCCACTGCTGGAAAACAAAACGTAGATATCCTCCTTTCACCTGTGTATGTTATAAAAAGCTTGACTAGATTTTGTCATGGAAAGACATATCGAAGTCAGTTCGCTGTAGATAGTGTTGGCACTAGTGTACACAATGAAGACCCCGAAGCTGACACACACTGTTGTGGAGAAGGCTCACATGAAAGCCAGGACCACTTTGCCTGAGTACCTAATCAAGAGCCTGAGTATTGGCTGGATACATCCAAGGGTACCAGGACAGGTATTCAATTTGCCCATCTTATGGGCTAATCAGGCTGGCAACCTTGAAAAAGGAACATCAGCCAATAAATCTCATTTTGCATGGTTAATATGTTGTTAATGTGAAAAGTTGCACAAGACATTTGTCCTTGTTCTCAGGTGAGGGAGTATGACTTGCAATGTTGCTGTGAGCATTTTAAATTTCTCTGCTCCTAACAACCAGCTGCATCCCTACAGATCTCTTATTTCCCTAACTGTTCATTTCAGTTGCCTTCATTTGTACATTCCAAGCAGCAACCACGCCAGAAGTTTCAAGAGCTAGTTAAAAATAATATCTCAACAAATATAATAGTATACTCACACTCAGATGTTCAGTGGAAAATACTCCTTTCTTTCCCTTGCTCTCCTCCCCCACCACATGCATTTTCTCTTTTCTCACCTCCCCCTCAACTGCTTGAGCTTAGAAGGGAGAACACCTGAAAATCTCACTATTGCAGCAAACAAGTCAAAGCTCTGTGTGTAAGATTGGCTTATTGCATACTGGTGTGGTGGGTTGACCTGTCTAATGAAGGAGGGGAGAAAAAGTACAATGAAAAAAACTTATGGGTTGAGATAAGGACAGGGAGAGATCATTCACTAATTATCATCACGAGCAAAACAGACTGAACTGAGAGAGGGAATTCATCTAATTTATTACTAAGCAAAACAGAGTAGAGGAATGAGAAATAAAACCAAACCTTAAAAACACCTCCCCCCACCCCTCCCATGTTCCTGGGCTCAACTTCACTCCCAGCTTCAACCTCTGCCCCCTCTCAGCAGCACAGGGGGATGGGGAATGGGGGTTATGGTCAGTTCATCATGTGGTGTTTCTGCCACTTCTTCCTCCTCAGGGGGAGGACTCCTCTCATCATTCCCCTAGCTCCAGCGTGGGGTCCCTCTCACAGGAGGCAGTCCTTCACGACCTTCCCCAACATGAGTCCTTCCCACGGGCTACAGTCCTTCATGAACTGCTCCAGCGTGGGTCTCTCCCATGGGGTGCAGACCTTCAGGAGGAAACTGCTCCAGCGTGGGTCCCCCACAGGGTCACAAGTCCTGCCAGCAAACCTGCTCTGGCATGGGCTCCTCTCTCCACAGGTCCACAGGTCCTGCCAGGAGCTTGCTCCAGCATGGGCTTCCCACAGGGTCACAGCCTCCTTCAGGTGCCTCCACCTGCTCCAAGGTGGGGTCCTCCATGGGCTGCAGGTGGAATCTCTACACCCCCTCATCCTTCCTCCATGGGCTGCAGGGGGACAGCCTGCTTCACCATGGTCTTCACCATGGGCTGCAGGGGGATCTCTGCTCCGGCGCCTGGAGCACCTCCTCCCCCTCCTTCTGCACTGACCTTGGTGTCTGCAGAGTTTCTTACATCTTCTCACTCCTCTCTCTGGCTGCAAAAGCTCTCTCTAACTGTTTTTTTCCCTTCTTAAATATGTTATCACAGAGGTGCTGATTGGCTTGGCCTTGGCCAGCGGCAGGTCTGTCTTGGAGCCTGCTGGCATTGGCTCTATCAGACACAGGGGAAGCTTCTAGCAGCTTCTCACAGAAGCCACCCCTGTAGCCCCCCCGCTACCAAAACCTTGCCACGCAAAACCAACAAAACTGGGTACCAGACCCCGCTTGTGGGACAACATGCCTTCCCAGCCATATTACACTTCTAGAGGAGATTAGACTGCTTCTGTTCCACCATGTACAGGAAACATCCTCATTGTGACTCACTATTCAATGTGGAAAGTATTTTACTTTTGATGTATTACAATCATCAACATGATGCTATAAAACTTAATAAAGACAGTTGAGGTATTTTAACGATAAAAGACTCTTGAACATACTAGTTTCAGAAAGAAAATGATTAGGCCTGCTAAACAATTACCAAATGTACAGGTATATGGACAGTAAGAATGAAGAGATTAACCTGAAAGAAAGCAAAGACTGCTTTTTTATTTTGTGCACTGCTCCATTATTTTTATTTTTCTCTCTTTTTACATGCAATGCTCTTAACTTCATCACCTTTTTTTTTTATCACCCTACCTGCTACTTTTCTTTCATCTAAGTCTTCTTACCACTCTTTCTGCCAGAACCCCCCCCCAACATGCAAACCATTCTTTTCCTATGAATGCTTTCTTCCTATATCGATTGCATGAAGAAGGAAATAACCTGGAGTGCAGTGCTGCATTCTGTCTCCTATTTTTGGGACTGGTGGGATGATTCACACAACTGGAGTGCTGCAGTGGGGTAGCCCTGTATGTTAAAGAATGTTTTGACTGTCTAGAGCTTGACAGTGGTGATGAAGGGGTTGAGTGTTTATGGGTAAGAATCAGGGGAAAGGCCAATAAAGCAGATATCATAGTGGAGGTCTGTTATAGACCACCCAACCAGGACGAAGAGGCAGGCGAAATATTCTATAAGCAGCTGGGAGAAGTCTCACAATCACTAGCCCTTGTTCTCATGGGGGACTTACCAGACATCTGCTGGAAATACAACATAGCAGAGAGGAAACAGTCTAGGAGGTTCCTGGAGGGTGTGGAAGATAACTTCCTGGCACAGCTGGTGAGTGAGCCAACTAGGGAAGGCGCCCTGCTGGACCTGTTGTTTGCGAACAGAGAAGGACTTGTGGATGATGTGATGGTTGGAGGCTGTCTTGGGCATAGTGATCATGAAATGATAAAGTTTTTGATCCTTGGAGAAATAAGGAGGGGGGTGAGCAGAACTGGCACCTTGGACTTCTGGAGGGCAGACTTTGGCCTGCTTAGGAGCCTGGTTGACAGAGTCCCTTGGGAGGCAGTCCTGAAGGACAAAGGAGTCCAGGAAGGCTGGACATTCTTCGAGAAGGAAATCTTGAAGGCACAGGAGCAGGCCATCCCCATATGCCGAAAGACGAGCTGGCAGGGAAGAAGGCTGGCCTGGCTGAACAGAGAGCTTTGGCTGGCACTTGGGGGAAAAAAGGAGAGGTTATGGCCTTTGGAAGAAGGAGCAGGCAACTCAGAGGGACTACAAAAATGTCATTAGGCTATGCGGGGAGAAAATTAGAAGGGCCAAAGCCCAGCTAGAGCTTAATCTGGCTACTGCAGTAAAGGACAATAAAAAATGTTTTTATAAATACATTAGCAGCAAAAGGAGGGCTAAGGAGAATCTCCATCCTTTATTGGATGCAGGGAGAAACGTAGTAACAAAGGATGAGGAAAAGGCTGAGGTACTTAATGCCTTCCTTGCCTCAGTCTTTAGCAGTAAGACCAGTTGTTCTCCAGGTACCCAACCCCCTGAGCTGAAAGACAGGGATGGGGAGCAGAATGAAGCCCCCATAATCCAAGGAGAAATGATTAGAGACCTGCTACACCACTTAGACACACACACAAGTCTATGGGGTCAGATGGGATCCACCCAAGGGTACTGAGGGAGCTGGTGGAAGTGCTCACCAAGCCACTTTCCATCATTTATCAGCAGTTCTGGCTAACCGGGGAGGTCCCAGTTGACTGGAGGTTAGCCAGTGTGATGCCCATCCACAAGAAGGGCTGGAAGGAGGATCCGGGGAACTACAGGCCTGTCAGTCTGACCTCATGCTGGGGAAGTTTATGGAGCAGACCATCTTGAGTGCCATCATGCGGCATGTACAGGATAATCAGGTGATTGGGCCCAGTCAGCACTGGTTTATGAAAGGCAGGTCCTGCTTGACCAACCTGATCTCCTTCTATGACCAGGTGACCCACTTAGTGGATGAGGGAAAGGCTGTGGATGTTGTCTGCCTAGACTTTAGTAAAGCCTTTGACACCATTTCTCACAGCATTCTCCTGGAGAAACTGGCTGCTGATGGCTTGGATGGGCATACTCCTTGCTGGGTAAAAAAAACAGTTGGCGGCCGGTCACAAGTGATGTTCCCCAGGGCTCAGTATTTGGGCCAGTTCTCCTTAATATCTTTATCAACGATCTGGATGAGGGGATTGAGTGCACCCTCAGTAAGTTTGCAGACGACACCAAGTTGGGTGGGAGTGTCGATCTGCTTGAGGATAGGAAGGCTCTGCAGAGGGATCTGGACAGGCTGGATCGATGGGCTGAGGCCAACTATATGAGTTTAAACAAGGCTAAGTGCTGGGTCCTGCACTTGGGTCACAACAACCCCATGCAATGCTACAGTCTTGGGGAAGAGTAGCTGGAAAGCTGCCTGGCGGAAAAGGACCTGGGGGTGCTGGTTGACAGACAGCTGAACATGAGCCAGCAGTGTGCCCAGGTGGCCAAGAAGGCCAACAGCATCCTGGCTTGTCTCAGGAATAGTGCAGCCAGCGGGACAAGGGAAGTGATGGTCCCCCTGTACTCAGTACAGGTGAGGCCGCACCTCGCGTACTGTGTTCACTTTTGGGCCCCTCACTACAAGAAGGACATCCAGGTGCTGGAGTGGGTCCAAAGATGAGCAATGAAGCTGGTGAAGGGTCTGGAGAACAAGTCTTATGAGGAGCAGCTGAGGGAACTGGGGGTGTTTAGCCTGGAGAAGAGGAGGCTGAGGAGAGACCTTATCACTCTCTACAACTACCTCAAAGGAGGTTGTAGCGAGGTGGGTGTTGGTCTCTTCTCCCAAGTAACAAGCAATAGGACAAGAGGAAATGGCCTCAAGTTGTGGCAGGGGAGGTTTAGATTGGATATTAGGAAAAATTTCTTCACCGAAAGGGTTGTCAATCACTGGAACAGGCTGCCCAGGGAAGTGGTTGAGTCACCATCCCTGGAGGTATTTAAAAGATGTGTAGATGTGGCACTTAGGGACATGGTTTAGTGGTGGCCTTGGTAGCATTAGGTTAATAGTAGTGTTAGGAAATTGGCGGCTTCAGCTGAGATGAAGCACTCTGAGCCCAGGTCAGACCAACAGAGCCTTTTAAGGAGACACTGGAGAGACACACAGACAAAACTCCTTCCATGGCATGTACTGAATTTAAATCTGAAATGACCAAATCTTTCATAGTCTCCACCTCATGCTGAGTGCACATCCAGCCGTATGACAGGGGGCAATTGCTTTTGGTCCCACAAAGGGTACACAAAGTAGTCACATGGCAGGATATGTCCATGCACACCAGGCAACCAGGAGGGTATGCTGTCATATTCACAGATTCACAGATTGGTAGGGGTTGGAAGGGACCTCTAGAGATCATCTAGTCCAAACCCCCTGCTAGAGCAGGATCACCTAGAGCAGGTTGCACAGGATCACGTCCAGATGGGTTTTGAATATATCTCCAGAGAAGGAGACTCCACAACCTCTCTGGGCAACCTGTTCCAGTGCTCGGTCACCCTCAGAGTAAAGAAGTTTTTCCTCATATCCAGATGGAACTTCCTGTGTTCCACTTTGTGCCCATTGCCCCTTGTCCTGTCACTGGGCACCACTGAAAAGAATATGGCCCCTTCCTCTTGACACCCACCCTTTAGATATTTATAAGCATTGATGAGGTCCCCTCTCAGTCTTCTCTTCTCCAGGCTAAACAGATGCAGATCTCTCAGCCTTTCCTCATATGAGAGATGCTTCAGTCCCCTCATCGTCTATGTAGCCCTCCGCTGGACTCTCTCCAGTAGTTCCCTGTCTTTCTTGAACTGGGGAGCCCAGAACTGGACACAGTACCCCAGATGTGGCCTCACCAGGGCAGAGTAGAGGGGGAGGATAACCTCCCTCGACCTGCTGACCGTGCTCTTCTTAATGCATCCCAGGATACCATTGGCCTTCTTGGCCACAAGGGCACATTGCTGGCTCATGCTTAACTTGTCCACCAGGACTCCCAGGTCCTTCTCCACAGTGCTGCTTCCCAGCAGGTCAGCCTTCCCAGCAGGTTAACAGATACCCATCCACCACATTCTGGGGCAAGGAGGGGAGCAGTCTAGGCACTTGCTCGTCCTGACAGCTCTGTCACAGCACTGAAGTGCTGCTGTGATTTGAGTAAAGTGTATGGGAAGGAGCTGGATGAAGGCCAGATCCTACAGGCATTCCCACACCACTCAAACACATGCGTGTACTGTGACTTACTCCATTACACCAGCAAGAACCTGATTTCTGAGGGGCCATTCTGTTGCTCCATCTGCAGCAGACCCTAAAAAAATGCAGAGACTGCAGGTGGCAATATTGTAAGGAAGAAATGGGTCTGTTAAGAAAGGTGGTGAAGGAAAAGGAATAGGGGAGGACTAGCTCTGCTGCAAGAGAAGATAGGGAAAGTTTGTGGCTGGATTTTTGTGGGAGATAAGCTGAAGTCTCCGTTGGATTCTGGGTTTCTTTGCCAAAGATATATTTTAAACATAAGGTTTGTCTGTGACTTTTTCTTTCCCTTAGACAATTCATTATTTTGGCCCACCTTCATCTAGTACTGCTTGTGCGTAAAGCAATCCTTCATATAGACAGGTCATAAATGTCAAGAAAGAGTTTATAATAGAAATTCTGAAACCAATCTAAGTGCCCAATGCTAGGAATTGCTCTGCGCCACTGTGTGCACCCAGCCCTTTGTAAGAAATCTGGCCCATTAAAACTCTTGTTTGTGGAAGATACACCTGTTCTGGCTCTCAGTGGCATCTGGGACATCATCAGAGCTGTTGATCAAGACAAACTACTGCTTCTAATGCCATTAAGCAGAAGACTTCAGTGTGGCAGCACTGTGTATTTAAGTACCAGGACATCTGCTCTTTCATGGAACAAGTTATTTTAATTAAGGAAGTATTCATAATGTCATGGGAGCTATTAAAAATAAAAGACATGTCAGTTGTACAACTCACAACTGACATGTGACTGTATCTGTATGATCAAGGTAGCATTTCCGGAGGCACTTTTACACTTTACCATCAGAGTTGTGAAGTTTTTACTAAATATACATACAGTATAAAATCTAAATGTTTTACAGTTCCAGGCAATTTAATGTAACTTAGTTTTTGGGTAGCTTGCTGTTATCAAAATCTTTCTCAATCTTGTTTTCAGAGAGAAAGGATAATCTTGTTAATTTGCTGATCTAGGATTTAGAAGCTCTGAACTCTGTATCCCTGTCTGCCACGGACCATTTGTAGCAGGAACACCGTAATCCCTCTAGCTTTGGATCGTATGCAACCTGGGACAGGGAACCTCGCTTATTTAGTATTTGCAGCATGGCAGCACTCGGTATGCCACTGTAATACAAATAATAGATACTGTAGTGTGAGAGGAACCTATCAAAGTTGTTGAACTCTTCTTGTGCCAATATTTGCTGAAACACTGCAGGAAACGTTGATTGACAGAAGCAGCTTGGTTACCCAGCATGGGGTTAGGCTGCAGCAGCAAGCCAAGTCCAGCCACTGCTTCTGTCAGTGGGGCTGTCTGGTGGCCGCTGTGATGTGACTAGCAGAGTGTGACCGGCCTCAGGGGACAGAAATAGCTTGTTGGATCTGATGAATGAGTCCTCCAGAACTGCTAGCCAACACCAGAGCTGCTGTGCTGCTCCCCTCTTTGCTGCTGAAGGCTGCAGGCAAACCACATACACCTAGCAGAGAAACAAGAAATAAATCAAATGAAAAGGCAGTTCGGCTTGATAAACTGGATAAGTTTCCACACTTGCAGGCTCGTGGCATCTAAATATGATGATAATAGCTTACGAGCAGAAGGGCAAAAAAATTATCATACATGTTTTCTTTAGCCATTCAGAACTCTCAAGGCTGGCACAGCCCTTTTGTAGACTTTGGCATGCCACCTACCTTACAAAAGCCTGCAATGCTGCACTTCATTGCTCAGGGGTGGTGAAGGGCACAATATGGTTGTGTTTTGCTGTTTTCTTCCCTGTAAGCCAGCCTCAAGCCTGTGAGAAACAAATATTTTGCCAATTTAGCCTGCCAATAAGAACAGGTGGTTGCACAGCTTCCTCTAAAAGGTACAAAAAGCACCAGTCAAGGAGGCAAGAAGGGATTAAATAAAATTCTGTGGGGACAAACTCAAGGACAGAAGCAGCTCAGGTGAATGGTTTTGTCGTCAGCACAATACAGCTCCAGGGCCCCATTACTGAAGGTACAAATGATAGCAAATCCAAACATGGGAACCACATTTCAGTGGGATACAAGATGCAGCACAGGCACAGCAAGATCTCTCTCATTTGTGATCAGTCTTAATAGCATTTATCGGTTTGTTTCCGCAAAGTGAACTTAAACATGAGTGCCAATATAAGGAAATTCTTCTCTGAAGTGCTGATCTGAGGCATTTGCATCATGTGCTAAGAATAGGTCCTATCTTCTCCCATCTCCCTACCCCATAAGCTTTTCCTCTTCACTAAAGCACATCCCATATTTGCTTTTCATATGATTCTCTCTCCACTCCCTCCTGCTTTACCACTATCTACCTTCAGTCTCTTCTACTACTGCTTTCAAATACAGAGACTTAGAATTAAAAGTCAGTCAAATTATTAAATATTCTGCACACAAATTTTAAGTGACAGGTGAACCAGATCAACCATCCATTTCTCTGACCCAACAGTCTGCAGGCTTGTTTTGTTAGATTTTCCATCTCCAGATGGTAGCTGTTTGCCCACTTTGCAGAATACAACTGAAGATTAGCACAGTATACTATTGTATATTCAGAGCAGATTTTCTTTCAGCTTTTCAGTTTCAGATCATTGTTTTCTCTGTGTAACCCAATTAGGGTAAACATCCTTAACTCTGCTATTTCTTGTAGACATTTGTAAGTATGCTCTCTCTGGTTTACCCAAGACGCTGGGTCCAAACGTTCTGCTAAATTTCTCTGTGAGGGAAATTTGGATGACAGCCATCTCTCTGCCAGGATGTAAATAACATCATATGCTCTCATTTAGCCTACTTGTTTTCCAGCCGCAGAGAACTCAGAGTTTTTGGGAGATGGGACATCAGGCTCTGTAGCTGGTCTGCTCAGATGCAGAGGAACCTTTTTGTCTTTGCAGCTGTGGAGATTTATAAAGAATCAGTTTTCCCATGTTTCTCTTCCCAGAAGACTTCTTTAAAGCATTATGACCAAGACAAATGAGACACCTCTTCTGCTTTTGTCCAACTCCTACAGAGTTGGAACATTTTCAGACAGACATGTCCCACCTGACAAAGCAATCTGTAGCTACTGTGCAACCACACAGAAAACACAGGAGTAATATGAAGGCCCTTTAACCCTGGGTGTAAGGACATTAGTAAAATACTAAGAAGCTGAATGAGGACGAGAGGATGGCACAAGATGTCTTAGCCTCATACCAGTGTCTCCATGTACACACACTATCAAAATTTGATACTCAATAACATGATTTGTTTCAGTAAGTAGAAGGATCCAAGGAAAGCAGGCAGGCTCTATAGCATAAACATCTGTCCTGGTTCTGGCTAGGAGAGAGTTAATTTCACAAGGAGCCAGGACAGGTGAGCCAAGCTGGCCAGGGGGCTATTCCATACCATGGGACGTCATGCTCACCATAAAAGAGGGCTAGCCAGGCAGGAGCAGGTTCGGCGTGGCTCCGGGACGGGAGCGTCAGTTGGTCCTCGGTCCTCGGATCGGATCATTGTTTTCTGTTATCACCCATTGTGACTATCTGTTATCAGTACTGTTGTTGATTGTTTCCCTCTCCCTTGCCATCCCAGTAAACTGCCCTTATCCCAATCCAGGAGGCTTTGCCTTTGTTTTTCCGTTCTCCTCCCCATCCTGCCGGGGAAGGGGTGAGCGAGCGGCACGTGGTGCTCAGCTGCCGGCTGGGGCTAAGCCACGTCAACATCCCAAGAACAGAGTACATCTTTCCCTTTCCCAATACAGGGACTAGTTGTGGTTAATAACTATGTAACTTGTCAGTAAAATAACAGGAGCGCTGTATGAAGGTTATCAACAATTCTTTCTCCTTTCCCTGCCCCCAAGTTTGCTAGCCCCCAAAAACCTTTTTTCTTTCTTTTCTAGAAAAGGTGGACCCATCACTTTGAGTTTTATCCCTTGCTAGTATATTAAGGGGTTTGCTGGGTAGAGGACAGTATAGCTTAGTTGTGAAGTATCTCTTAGCATGGAAAAGCCCTATGAACTTAAATTAATTTTTCTTTCCTTGAAATTAGGGAAGATAAAGCATGCTGAAGTATTAACTGTCACATTTCAGATATGTAGAATTAGAAAACTGATTCTGTGTCATAAAAGAAATGCCAAGATTAAAAGGAAATAAATAAAACAAATGCAAATATTTAAGGTCCTACATTCTGACATTAATTATTTATTAATTATTTATGTTATGACTTTAATTAATCTAATATGTTATGTTATGACTTTAATTATTTAAGTGCCCTGATCTTCAAAATTGATGATTGTCCAGTTCCTCCTTAAATTCTAAGACACTATATATTATTTAGTAATGATTTATCTATTGTTCTTATTTATTTATTTAAAATAAACACGATAAGTATAATCTCACTGTAGATAGTAGACTTGCTTAAAAGTGAAATTTAATATTAATTGCAGAATTTAATAAACTTTAATTAAACAAAAAGAAATTTATTAGTTAAAAAATTTTCTTTTTAAAATGTATCAGTGCTAATCACAGAAAAAAATATTTCAAGATGCTAATATGTCTAGAAACATCGGAATCAATGCTACATAATCCTTATTTCATTATGATGTCATATTTTTAATATGCCCTATAGAGGCACCTGTCTGTAAAGAGAAATATTTTGCTCTCCCTGTTGGGAGTGCTCTTGTTGGAGCTTGTTTTGAGCTTTGAAGCTCACCCAGGTGGAAAATAGGATACCTTATGATTTTCTCTTGCTCACAACTCCACTAAGATCACTTCAGAACTTTCACTCCAGAGCATGGCAATGTCATGCTTGGCTTTGCTGAGAATGTGAATAACCAGCCACAACAGCCTGGAATCATTTCTGCTTCATAAAGAAAACATGAATGATTCATGTTTACAACATGTGGGGAAAAAAACACAGCTACATGCTAAAAGCTTAAATATCTAAGAAATTACTGCAGCTGATGGCCGCCTAAGTTTAACACTGACTGTAGGTAAATGACATACTCCACACCAAATGCAGTCTGTTTACAATTTCAGACACGCTTGAAGCACTGGTGGGAATTTATTTTTTGAAATTTGCCTAGCAGACAAGGCCCAAGAGTGAGGAAGTGGTAGAGCTGTTGTTCTCAGCCCAGGAGGCTGCAGAAAAAAATAGTTGCTGAGTCAGACAGAATTTCCCCTGAGGACTCTGGCTACAGCCCAGCCTTTAGAAGACCTGCCAGTTCACCTAAGGGTAAAATCAAAGCTTTAAAAAAGCCTATGCAGCTTACAAAGAGGGAATCTCATTATTAGGACAGCTTTTTGATATTTTAAGTTAGATCTGTGGCAAAGAAATCTCTGGAGTCTTGGAAAATCTGTACGCGCAATTTGTATAATATCTTTCTGAACTCAGCCACCACTGACACAGCCAAGAGCTCCGAGCAGCTTGGCTGAATGCTGCTGTACCTACTCCTGTTACCATGGAAATGGACATTGGCAAAAATAGGATAAGACCTTTAAAGTAATTATCAATATAATTAGCACTTTCACCTTTTTGGAGATTGGCTCCCCCCAATTGATGGTTGGACTTGATGATCTTATGTCAAAGTGGAGATGTCCAATGATCAATGTCCAAGTGGAGAACAGTGACGAGTGGCGTTCCTCAGGGGTCAGTACTGGGACCAGCACTGTTTAACATCTTTGTCAGCGACATGGACAGTGGGATCGAGTGCACCCTCAGCAAGTTTGCCGACGACACCAAGCTGTGTGGTGTGGTCGACACGCTGGAGGGAAGGGATGCCATCCAGAGGGACCTTGACAGGCTGGAGAGGTGGGCCCATGCAAACCGCATGAAGTTCAACAAGGCCAAGTGCAAGGTCCTGCACGTGGGTCGGGGCAATCCCAAGCAGGACTACAGGCTGGGCGAGGAATGGATTGAAAGCAGCCCTGAGGAGAAGGACTTGGGGATATTGATTGATGAGAAGCTCATCATGAGCCGGCAGTGTGCGCTTGCAGTCCAGAAAGCCAACCGTGTCCTGGGCTGCATCAAAAGAAGTGTGACCAGCAGGTCGAGGGAGGTGATCCTGCCCCTCTACTCCGCTCTTGTGAGACCCCCACCTGGAGTACTGCATCCAGCTCTGGGGGCCCCAGTACAGGAGAGACATGGAGCTGTTGGAGAGAGTCTAGAGGAGGGCCACAAAGCTGATCAGAGGGCTGGAGCACCTCTCCTATGAGGACAGGCTGAGAGAGTTGGGATTGTTCAGCCTGGAGAAAAGAAGGCTCTGGGGAGATCTATTTGTGACCTTCCAGTACCTGAAGGGGGCCTACAGGAAAGCTGGAGAGGGACTGTTTATCAGGGAGTGTAGTGACAGGACAAGGGGTAATGGGTTCAAGCTGAAGGAGGGTCGATTTAGATTAGATGTTAGAAAGAAATTCTTTACTGTGAGGGTGGTGAGGCACTGGAACAGTTTGCCCAGAGAGGTTGTGGAGGCCCCCTCCCTTGAAGTGTTTAAGGCCAGGTTGGATGAGGCTTTGGGCAACCTAGTCTAGTGGAAGGTGTCCCTGCCCATGGCAGGGGGGTTGGGAATAGATGATCTTTGAGGTCCCTTCCAACCCAAACTATTCTATGATTCTATGATTCTATGATCTTAGAGGTCTTTTCCAACCTTAAAATTCTATGATTCTGTAATTCTATGAAATAGTGAAACCGTCCAATTCAGACTCATCAATACAGCAATTAGTGTCTAAAGAGGCATCAATTAACATGATCAGTGTGGGAATGACAAGAAAGGAAGGCATTGCTGGAGCTGGGAAACAGTGGATTCCTGTGACAACTTTTGCTTATTACTAATAAGAAACTCTTCTCCTTTGCTATGAGTAACTGTTCCAGTTTCACCCTTAATTAATTCAGTCAAGAGAAAGGGCACTAAAGTGAAGAGAAGTTCCCAGGTGATGGCTCAGTAAAGTTTGCAGAAGGAACTGAGGAAGGGGAGGGGAAAGAATTCATTATAGCAACAAATTTTGAGATAATAGAGAGGAAGAAACCTCAACAGACATGCTGTACAGCAGCCATACTGGGAAATCTAAGTACCAGTGTTTTTATTATTACACAGCAATTGTCTGAATGAAACGCATCAGACAAATGCTCATCATAGCACTGCTACCCAGCAATTATGCACACCACCAATCTTTCACCCAGGCAGGAAGTGCATCCCTTAGTACATTGTGATCTGCATCAGTTTCTACAACATTTCAAAAGCCATCAAAGGTCTCTTGCCTTTCCCAGCAACATCCCTTTTACTTACAGAGAAGTCAGAAGGGAATTTTAGTTTCTGATATATAAATAATTTCATACTGTTTCACTAAAAACACAATAGCCTGCTTGTATTCAGGTTGGATTCAGAACTCACCTTCAGTGACTAGTGAAGTGACTGCATAATTATTACTACTTCTAACAACATAAACATTTGGCTCAATATAGCCTAAAATGTTTTTGCTATGGTTATTTAGCAGAAAGAAGATGCACTTTCAGAAGAAACAGATGAATGTTCTGAAGATAGCTAGGGCAAGATAGTAGGCATACTTTTGTAGTAGAGTTCTTGCTTTACTAGTGGATTTTGACAATCTCTAAACATATGTTGTGATTTAAAAAAAAAAAGATATTAATTTCCTTTGTTTATCTCATACTATTCTTTCAGAGTCTCATGAGACTGTGGGCTGCCTATGGACAGGGCTGGGCAACAGAGATGAGCTCCAGGTAGAGCCATCTGAAATGATGCCGTGTCCCTAGGGATGTCTTTTGTGCAAGTCCTACTTGCTAGTACATCCGTCCCCCCTCATCTGTTCCCTTTGGAGTGTCTTGTTACTTAAGTGTTGTCATACAGCCTAGTCACTGCACAGCAGAGCAAATAAAGTTTCTTTGTACCTCCTGCCCCAATCAAAAGGTAGCAAGATTCAACAGCACTAGGTGGTCTTTCACTTTGTTAGCTAAATATTGTTTTTTGCTTTAAGCTATGCATTGTACAGCTGTTTCTCATACATCTGGATTTTCAGGATCCTTTAAGATGACAAGTAGCTTTCTTGTACTTATTCAGTGCATTAATTTTTCTTAAAGACACTGAAATCCAAAGTTGTTGTTATTCTTATACATTATTGTTGTTATTCTTATATTCTATATATAGAAATACTGTTGAGACAAAAGATTATATCATTCAGATGCATTTGTCATAGACTGTCTCTCTGCCTACTGCTGTTAATTATTTTCAAACGAATGTGAGGATCTAAGTTCTTCCATTAAGGGCAAAACATCACTGTGTGGGGAACACTTCTCTGCTTTCACAATGATGACATAGACCTAACTGGCTGGACAGCTTCCTTCCAATAGAGAGCCCTTGAGATAGATGCACATGTGTGACATACATTTTATCATGGCTTGTTTCAGAGAAGACCAATGGCAAGAGTGGTGAAGATCATCCAGGCAGAGAGTGTTGGAGGGAACTGTCATGCTACGTGACTCCAGCAGGAAGTACTGTTGCTGCTAGGGACTGTGTTTTCCTCCGATGCTCAATTTGGACAATGACCATATCTGCCCCAAATGCTCTGAGAAACTTGCAAGATTCCTGGGCTCTTTAGCTGCTACCCTGAGCCCTCCTGAAAGGCTCTCATTCCCCAGAAAAATGAGACAGCCAAAGCTCTTGGTAACAGCTTTACTTTCTTCAAAGTCTACTGCCAAATTCCTTCACTAACTAGCTTAAAAAAGTTAAATGCATACAGAAAACTCACTGATGTTTGCATTAACCAAGTAATTGTCTGTCCTGGTTTCAGGAGGGATAGAGTTAATTTTCTTCCTAGCAGCTGGTGTAGTGCTGTGTTTTGGATTCAGGATGAGAACAATGTTGATATAACACATTGACGTGGTTTAGCCCCAACTGGCAGCTGAGCACCATGTGCCGCTCGCTCACCCCTCCCCTGGCAGGATGGGGAGGAAAATGGGAAAAACAAAGGCAAAGCCTCGAGGGTTGGGATAAGGACAGTTTACTGGGACAGTAAGGGAGAGGGAAACAATCAACAACAGTGCTGATAACAGATATTCACAATGGGTGATAACAGAAAACAATGATCTGAGCTGATGACTGACCGACCGGACGCTCAACCCGTCCCGGAGCCACATCGAACCCGCCCCTCCCCGACTAGCCCCCTTTTATGGCAAGCATGACATCACATGGTATGGAATAGCCCCTGGCCAGCTCGGCTCACCTGTCCTGGCTCCTTGTGAAAATTAACTCTATCCTTGCCAGAACCAGGACATTATCCACCCCTTATTCTATACCATCTACACCATGCCCAGATTATTCACAGATATCATTCCCTTATTCTATGGGCCATCCCTCTAAAATGTCCATCGAGTTCATTTAGTCCACGGCTTTGGGCTCCATCTGCCATTACAGTCTCTCAGGGCAGGAGCAATGGTGCGTGCTGCTGGATTGTTGCACGCTGCACCCGGAGTTGTCACGGGTGCTGGATCTGGCATGGTCCATGCTCACAGTCTGGGCGTCAAAGATGTGATTTTCAATGAAGTTCCTGGGCACCAGTTGCTGAAGTCAGTTCTAGTTCCATCATCGTGGCACTTGGCTCAGTTTCCAAGTCCATCCTTCATTAGTTTTGGGTGATTCTTATGGTCATACCATTGATACAGTATATAGCTATTAACATCATACAATTTAATTTATTGGCTATTTTCACCCAGAATCAAATCCCCTTGGGGTACACACCGGACTTCCCCATCCTTTCTCATCACCCACCAAGTGCACCCTGGTCCCTGAGCAAAAGCAGTCCTGCAGATGGGCTTGCCTTTGCCTGAAGCAGGGATAACCCAGACTGTCTTCCCCAACATATTTTTCATGCACAGTACAGGAATTTTATCCCCTTCTACAGGGCGTGGAAGTTTTGATTGGGCAGGGCCAGCTCGATTGGCAGATAGCCTCGGGTTAGCTAACCAGGTGGCTTTGCTAAATGTGTGTCCCAGTGTTTGAGGGTCCCACCACCCATTGCCCTCAGGGTAGTTTTTAGCAGCCCATTGCACCTTTCAACTTTCCCAGAGGCTGGTGCATGGTAGGGGATGTGATACACCCACTCAATGCCATGCTCTTTGGCCCAGGTGTCTATGAGGTTGTTCCGAAAATGAGTCCTGTTGTCTGACTCAATTCTTTCTGGGGTGTCATGTTGCCACAAGAATTCCTTTTCGAGCCCAGGATAGTGTTCTGGGCAGTGGCATGGGGCACAGGGTATGTTTCCTGCCATCCAGTGGTTGCTTCCACCGTGGTAAGTACACAGCGCTTGCCTTGGCGGCTTTGTGGGACTGTGATGTAGTCAATTTGCCAGGCTTCCCCATATTTATATTTCAGCCATTGTCCTCCATACCAGACAGGCTTTACCCGCTTGGCTTGCTTGACTGCAGTTTATGTTTCACATTGATGGACGACCTCTGAGATAGCATCCATGGTCAAGTCCACCCCTCGATCACGACCCCACCTATAGGTTGCATCTCTTCCTTGATGGCCTGAGGTGTCATGGGCCCACCGAGCTATAAACAATTCACCCTTATGCTGCCAGTCCAAATCCACCTGAGCCACTTCAATCTTGGCAGCCTGATCCACCTGCTGGTTGTTCTGATGTTCCTCAGTGGCCCGACTCTTGGGTACATGGGCATCTACATGACGTACCTTTACAACTAGCTTCTCCAGCTGTGCAGCAATATCTTGCCACAATGGGGCAGCCCAGATGGGTTTGCCTCTGAGCTGCCAGTTGCTCTGTTTCCATTGCTGCAACCACCCCCACAGGGCATTTGTCACCATCCATGGAGTCAGTACAGAGATCGAGCATTGCCCGCTTCTCAGCTGGATGGCTTTCACCTCTGCAAACTGGCTCCATTCACCTTGTCCTTCAGCAGCTTCTGTGACTCGCCGTGTAGGACTCCATACAGTGGCCTTACACCTTCGATGCTTTCCCATGATGTGATAGGACTCATCAGTGAACAGGGCATATGGTCACGCAGATAAAACCACAGGATACCTCGTGGTGTGTATGCTCTATATCCCCTCTCCGGAGCAGAGAAACGCTTACTCCTAACAGCTGAAATACGGCTCTGTGCAGGTGGGGAGTAAGATATATCCTCTTTGAGTTGCCGGACCTCCCGGGACAGCTTCTCCACAGCTGAGAAGGGGGAGGAAGAAAGGCTCTCTTCATATTGCTGGAGTCAGCCAATCATCCACTATTGGTCCCTCTTTGCTTTTCCAGTTGATTAATGCCAGTGAGTTGGCGTACGATGATGGTGCACTCCGTACAAACTTTCGCCACATGGGTTGGTTACACTGGACTTCATCAGGGTCTGTGGATAATTGCACATTGTATGGATCATAATAAGCCATCTCCTACACGGCTAATTCCCTCAGGTACTGGATACCTCGTTCCATGGCGGTCCACTTGCCTGGCCGACATACGACATCTTCACTGAAGGGATACCTTTCACTCACACTTGACAGGAGTCGCCTCCAGAGGCTGAGGGCCTGTGCCTTCTTCCCAATTGCCTTGTCAATGCCCCCTTCCCTAGACAGGGATCCCAGTTCCAGTCTACTGGCCCTGTTATCGCAGCATCGGAGCAGCCAGGTAATGATGTGCTCCCCTGGAAGGCTGCTCAAATCTTTCTGCATATCTTGCAGCTCCCTCAGGGATAGGGACTGGGTGATTTCCTTGTGTATTTCTTTTTGTGTATAGGGGTCGACTGATACTGGTATGGGTTGATCTTTTGGCTCGGCTACAGTGCCTGTTGCAGGGGCTTGGGTATCCGCAGTGACGCTACGTCTGTTGTCTCTCCTCCCTGATGGTGCTGTCTACTATCAAGCAGCATTTGAGAGATTGTGGCCAGGGCCCAGCACAGCGCAGTCAGTTGTGTCTCCTTGGAATACCCACAGCATTTCCCTTTCAAATATTCTACCACTTTATCAGGGTCTTGCAGTTGTTCGGGAGTAAAGCTCCAAACCAGTGGGGGTGAGAAGGTCTCTAGATACCCACCCATACTCTCCCACATGCCATGCCAGCCCTGACCATTCAGCCTCAGGGAAGATCTCTGGGTGGTATTCTTGAAACAATTTTTGCTAACCCTGAACAGGACTTGGAAAACATTCAGGAGACCTAGCAATAGGAATATACTGGCCTGGACATTCCAAGGGTATTCAAAATTCTCAAAAATTGTTGTAACCAACCAAAAGGGAAAAGGGGAGGTGAAAGAGTGGGAGAAGGTTCCCCCCCCCCCCCGTCTTCCCCATAGATTGGGTCCAATTATTAATCAATTCTGAAAGATATTGTCCGATGTACGGGCATGACAGAAACGCTACATACAAGTACCAGCTTAGACTCATGACCGTCGATGATATCTTATCATAAGTTATTATCACACAATACAACAATATAACAGGAATCCCTCTCCCAGAGGTGATAAACAGCACTGCAGGGATTACATAGAGTAAACACGGGTTTACAAAACAGAGCCACGGGACCAAACAGAACATCATTGTGACCAGCGACTGTTTCAGTAACATTATAAATGCTTTTAACAACTTTGTTTTCACACACTTGGGTCAGACTTGTCGTTATCACAACCCCTCGAGCCCCACATTGGGCGCCAAAAAGGACTGACATGGTTTAGCCCCAGCTGGCAGCTGAGCACCACACGGCCACTCGCTCACCCCTCCCCCGGTGGGATGGGGAGGAGAATGGGAAGACAAAGGCAAAACCTTGTGGGTTGGGATAAGGACAGTTTACTGGGACAACAAGGGAGAAGGAAACAACAACGGTACTGATAATGGAATATTCACAATGGGTGATAACACAAGGCAGTTTACCAACCGGATGCTCAGCCCACACTCAGACCATCCCGGAGCTGCGTCGAACCCGCCCCTCCCCGATTAGCCCCCTTGCATGGTGAGCATGACATCACATGGTATGGAATAGCCCCCTGGCCAGCTTGGCTCACCTGTCCTGGCTCCTTGTGAAAATTAACTTTATTCTAGGCAGAACCAAGACACGCCCAAATCACTACACTTGTATCAAGATAACAGTGCAATCGGGCTTATCCTAAGATCTCAGAGTGGGCCAGGGTGGGGGTGGTAGGGGGAGCGGGGGGAGCTGAGCCACCACAACCTGGCAAATCTTTGTGTGCATGCCGAAGAGCAGAATGGAGCACTCATCTTTTACAGACACTCATGTCAGCATCATGAAGAAATATTTACATTGTGAGCAGCTAATAGTAATCTTTCATAATTACTGCTTATTAACATCTATGTACTTTTGAAGCATGGTAGAATCATAGTTTTAGTGATACTGTTGAAATAACTAATGCAATGGTGTTCTGGTTTTGGCTAGGATAGAGTTAATTTTCTTCCTAGTAAATGATATTGTGCTGTGTTTTGGATTTAGAGTAAGAATAACGTTGATAACACACTGATATTTTTCTTGTTGCTAGACAATGTTTACACTAAGTCAAGGACTTTTCATCTTCTCATACTGCCCTGTCAGTGAGGAGGCTGGCAGTGCACAAGAAGCTGGGAGAGGACACAACCAGGACAGCTGACCCAAACTGACCAAAGGGATATTCCATACCATATGACATCATGCTCAGTATATAACTTGAGTGAGGCTGGCCAGGAGTTTAGACCATGTCTCAGGAACTAGCTGGGCATCTAAAACACAGTCCCAAATGACAGGTCAACCTAAATCTGATTTTTGAAAAGTTACCATTAAACTATATATCTCTTTATCATGTAAAACTAGACTACTAAATCATGGAGCTTTGTCTATAATATAAGTGTACTTTAAAATTCAAAAAGATCATGTGCTTCACCCAGTAGATGTAAAGACCTTATTTTGGTTTACTTAGAAGTATAACTATCTAACTTCTGAAACAGGAAGAATTGAAAAAGAATTTAGAAATATACATCTATCAGACAACTATGCTGTATGCAAAAGGGGTACAGAGTTACTAAGGGAGTCTAAACAAGAAGAGATCACAGGTTTCAGAATTAATTTATTTTTAATTTGCAGTGACCAAATTGGGAAACCATTTGTTACAGGCGAAAAGCAGGTGTGGATCCATCAGGGATGAGGCACAACACTCAGCAGGTGAAAGCTTTGGCTTTATTGAAAGTGTAGTGTTACCACAGTGGGAGCCCTGGGACACTGACGCTAGTCAAAATGGTGACCCGATGTAGCAGAGCCCTGCTCAGGAGTGAAGCTCAAGGGAAAGCACTGCAGGGGTGGATAATAAAACTTGCACTGATTAACATATACATATGCAATGTCTTGTTTTGCTCATTAGTGAACTCACTGATGTAATGCAGGTGCTGTTGTCCAAATTCTGAGATCCACAGCTAAATGCACAAATAACCTTTTCTGAAAATTTGGTACAGTTACACATCTCCCCCAGAAAACGCCTGGAAAGCATAGATGTGCCTGTTGACTCAAAGTGAAAAAGATGAAAATGCAGACATTCTGGAAGAAGTATTAGATGCTGTAATACCACTGGTATGGGCATCAGGGAAACCAGGATGAGCAAAAAACATTACTCCAGTCAGAACTGAACTGAAATCTGGAGCCCAGCCAGTAAGAAGGAAACAATGCCCTATCAAATTAGAGGCGCGGAAGGGATTAGAACCACTCATTAATTCTTTTTTAGAATATGGACTATTACGGGAGTGCCAGTTGGAATTTAATACCCCCATTTTGCCAGTAAGAAAGTCTAACTCTCAAGAATATAGATTAGTACAAGACTTGAGGGAAATTAATACTCGGACAGTCGATGTCCATCCTGTGGTACCAAACCCATATATATCACTTGCTTCCATCCCTCAAAGTAACATGTATTTTACAGTTTTAGATTTAAAAGATGCTTTCTTTTGCATTCCATTGGATGAAGAGAGTCAGCTCATCTTGCTTTTGAATGGGAAAGCCCGACTACTGGATGAAAGACTCAACTATGTTGGACTGTATTACCACAAAGATTCAAAAATAGCCCAATGTTATTTGGTAACATATTGGCAAAAGAATTGGAACAATGCCAAAATAATAATGGGCGCATAACTTTGTTGCAGTATGTTGATGAGTTATTAATTGCTCAAGTAATTACAGTGAATGTTTAGAAGCTACAATTAGTCTACTGATTTTTTGAGACTTGCAGGATATTGTGTTTCTAAGAAAAAAGCACAAATAGCAAAAGATAGAGTCCAATATCTGGGATTTGAAATTATGCAGGGACAGAGGAGACTGAGTGCGGAGCGAAAGGAAGCAAGTTGCAGAATTGCTGTACCAACATCAAAGAAACAACTGAGAAGATTCTTGGGCATGGCTGGATGGTGTCAGTTGTGGATTCCTAATTTTGGATTGATTGCTAAACCACTATATGCTGCCACCAAGGGTCCAGAAGGGCTGTTGGAATGGACTGTTGAATGCCAAAAAGGGTTTGATGAAATCAAGAAAAGGCTTATGGAAGCTCCTGCATTAGGACTTCCAAATATAGAAAAACCCTTTCAGTTATACGTGCATGAGAGGCAACAAGTGGCCTTAGGAGTCCTAACTCAATTGTTGAGAAGCTGGAAGAGATCTGTGGGGTATTTCTCCAAACAGTTAGATGATGTCAATAAAGGATGGCCTGCTTGTTTGAGGGCTGTTGCTGCAGCGGTGATTTTAATTGAAGAGGCCAGGAAACTGACTTTGGGACAACCTATGACTGTGTGTGTACCCCATGCTGTGATCTCTCTCCTAGAAAACAAAGGACATCACTGGATTTCTCCTAGCAGATTAGCCAAGTACCAGGCTGTGTTGCTGGAACAGGATGATCAATATCTACTACTTTAAATCCTGTGACTTTGTTGCCGATTTCAGAATAAAATGGATTACAACATGATTGCTTGACAGCAATCGAGCAAGTTTATTCCAGCCAACTGGATTTCGATCTAGAATTATATATGTGCTGGATATGCAGTAGTGACCAGAGACCATGTTATCCTATAATACTTCAGCCCAAAAAGTGTAGTTGAGTGCTCTAACTAGAGCTTTAGAAATAAGTACTGGAAAAAGAGCTAATATTTACACAGACTCAAAATACGCATTTGGAGTTCCCCATGTTCATGGAGCAATTTGGAAATAAAGAGGACTTTTGACCTCACAAGGAACTCCTGTTAAATATGGAACTGAGATTATGAAGTTACTACAAGATGTATTACAGCTGAAGAAAGTTGCAATAATTCATTGTCGGGCACAACAAAAAGGGAATAAATCAGAGAGCTGATACAACTGCGAAGGAAGCAGCCCTGAAAAGACTGGATCCAAAAAGGAAGATCAGTTAGCTAAGCAATTAGATTGTACCAAAAGTGACACCTTTAAAGCAACTCCTAATTCCTGAAAGAACAATGGAATATATGTTAAAGAAATTACACCAAGAAACACATATGGGCTCTGACACATTAGTCCTGGCTGCTAAAAAATATGTTATAGGGCCAAAAATGCAAAGTATTGTTGACATAGTACTAAAAAAAAGTTCAACATGCTGTGCTAATAATCCAAATGTGGAGAAGAAAATACTAGGGGGAAATGTAAAATGAGGAATAACACCCAGGGAATACTGGCAAATAGATTATTCAGAATTACCTAGATGTAACCTGTATAGATATTTGTTAATTTTAATAGATACCTTTTCTGGTTGGCCTGAAGCTTTCCCCCGTTGCACCAATAAGAAAAGAGAAGTAATTAAGGTAATGTTAAAAGAAATAATTCCTAGATTTGATGTCCCAGAAGGAATATCTTCTGACGATGGACCTCACTTCATAACCGAAGCGGTGCAAGGAGTATAAAAAAAAAATAAATAATTTTTTTTGAACATAAAATGGGATCTCCATGTTCCATGGAGACCTCAATCGAGTAGGAAAGTAGAAAGAATGAATCAGATCAAATGCACCTTAAAGGATGGGAAATGATTAAAGAATACTTAATTTCTCTTTTGCAGATTTTATCTTCTTTACATAGGTATTTAAATCAGAGAGCACTGTTGCCGTTGGACACCCCTGTTCATCCCTTTCAGCCGGAAGACCTTGTTTATATTTGGACTTGGAAGGAAAGAGTCTAATTACTAGACAAATGCCTCAAACATATGTATTAGTTGTGCAAAATAGGATTTCAGTAAGTCTCAAAGGGGGGAAATTGTTACAGCAAAATCAAATGTATCCAAGACTATTGCTGCTAAGGACGACCATTGTATAGTCAATTATCACCTAGCACCCATCTCTGCGCAGACATGAAATAAATAAATATCTTGGCTCTGTGTGTAAGATTGGCTTATTGCACACCGGGTACTGGACCCCGCTTCTGGGACAACACCATAATTTTAGGAGAAGAGATCAGACACTCTGCAGAAGCAGTTGCCACTGTTACAGCAAAATCAAATGTAACCAAGACTGTTGCTGCTAAGGATGACCGTTGTATAGTCCTACCACTGTGTTAGTTAATGTTTATCCAAACAACGTACTAATGAAGATGTGATTGTCAAGAAGTAGAAGCGTAACTGACAAATTGTTAGTTTGACCAACAAGCCTTGAAGAATCATTTGGACTTGCCAAAAGTACCAGGAAACCAGGGGAAAGGTAATTCTGGCAGGGGGAATTGTGACCACCCACCCACGGACCACCTACCCCAATTATACCACCTACTCAAAAGATAAAGGTGGAGAAAAGAACTGAGCACATGTTCTAGTTTGCATGCTAGATGAAGAAATCTAAACCAATCATTTAATAGAACAACAATGCATATGTATTAGAAAGATGAATATGTTAGTGTTTTATGTATAAATAACCAGTGATTTGGAGCTTTGGTGTGCTGTCTTGGGACAGACACCCATATCTGTGCAAACATGCAATAAAATACCTCTGCTCTGTGTGTATATTGGCGTATTGCACACCAGGTAAATGAACCCCAGTTTTGGGACAACACCCCTGGAACAACTGGAGAAGGTTATCTGATATATTACATGACACCAGGATAAATAAGATTAAAGATCTTATTATATATCTGGAAAAAAAACCATGTGTTTCAAATAAACTTGTATTCCCTTCCTTCACCATCCCACAGCAATAAATATTTTAAACTTCAATCTCTTATTTATATCCTGTTTATAAACATGCACAACCTTAAATTTTCTTACTAATATCTCATTTACTCTAGTCCATACTCCTGGTGATATCTTTTCATATTTCCACTTTTAAAAGTTAAACATCATGATATCAGATTTCACTGTCAAGGAAGGATTAACTCTGAAGTTGAAGATTACAGTCATCTTCCTGTTTACTCCTATAATTACTACCTCACTAAAGTGTCATTCTGCTTTTAGTTTCAACACATCTTCCAATAAAGTACACATTGTTGTCATTTGGCAAGTTGCTTTCCTGCCCTTGTGAGCAGTGTGAGAGTGAGCAAGCAGCTGTGTGGTGCTCAGCTGCCGGCTGGGGTAAAACCATGACACCTTGTCATTAAATACAATGCTCCTTTCTTAGTGCGTGACAGCTACATTTGCATCTGTCAGCCTGACATCCTTTTATTCACATCTCCAAGTGTTACAGATAGAGGAGAAGCCACATGGATATCTAGCACATTTTTCTTGCTGTAGCAGCCTTGTCAATAGTTGTTCTCACCAATAACTGTCAACCCTGGCTTTGATGTGTTGTGGGTTCGCTTCTGGGAGATAGTTCTAACTTCTTCATTCAATCTTTGAGCGTACAGTTGTTTG
The DNA here is from genome assembly GCF_011004875.1 of Balearica regulorum gibbericeps. Classification (NCBI taxonomy): domain Eukaryota; kingdom Metazoa; phylum Chordata; class Aves; order Gruiformes; family Gruidae; genus Balearica; species Balearica regulorum. The sequence goes on along the minus strand of NC_046219.1, from coordinate 7,620,996 downwards.
AAATAACTGCCTTGATGGTTTCTTTAGCTGAGAAAGAGTATCTATATGTCTTTCAGGCTTTTGTTTTACAACTCTTTCCACAATGCAAGATTTCAGGTCTAATTGAGAACTTACTTAGAGGTAGCACTAATGCATATCAATTAAATAATATGATGGGCTAAAGTAAATCTAGCCCTTACACAAAACATGTTATTTTCTCTTTTCAAAGTTAACTACAAAGTTACCTTAGCAGACATTTAAATATTTGATGATCCTCACAGTTCATTTATTCTGTTAATGCAAGCTGACTAGACAGCTCACTTAACAAGCTTACCCTTGTACACCAAATTTATGTTTTACCTAAGCAAGTGTATAATTCCCCTTAAGTTTTCCCCTAAAAAAAACCCTGACCCACTGCATTGCAACCCAGACATCATGTTATCTTTCTATTCAGACTGAACAGACCATTTAGGAAGAACTTTTCCCTTTTTGTCTTCATGGCAGACAGGTTCCTAGGTACAGCTCTACTGAAAACTTATCACGCTGGATAGCAGGTGGTATAACAGGAGTACTAAAATTAAACCAATTTGTGATTTATGCAATTTCTATCAAAACTCAAGCAAACCCAGTGTCATCTCTAGGGAATGAGAAGAAAGTCAGTCACCTTAAGCTTCATCCATGCTTCTAAGAAGTACTATGCCGCTGGAAAAGTGTGGTTTGGTTCTTGAGAGCCATCCTAGACCAGAAGTTCCTCCTTCAGGTTAAGGGGTACTGCCTGAAGTCTCCAGTAGAGTAAATGTGCATACAGTGCAAAAAGTGCATACAATAACCTGAAGGACAAAAAGATGGCGATTTACCAGTAAATCAGAAGATGTTCAGGTGTGTTTTTTGTCTAGATGCAAATTCATGCTTGCTCAGTCTTTCCCTTGCTCACTAAGTTCCATAAGAAATGTTGGAGGGGCCTATGGCTGGGCTTACCATGCCTGACAGGAAGGAGAATGAGCATGTCCCTGTAGGAAGAGAAAAGGCATAAGCATACTTGGGCATAAGCACATTCATAATGTGAATATATTTATACAGACAACATATCTACAACACCTTTAACTTCTGATGATTTTCCTTTCCTGTAGAGAATGTGAGCTTATTATTTGTATAAAAATAAAAATTCATTCTAAGTGCCAAATGCTATAAACACTATTAAGTTTAATTGCATTATATTCATAAATATTTTACAGAGAGCTGCAATCTTATGGGTCTTAATTCTGAATTTTCAATAAGATAAAATTCTTTTACTTCCTGACTAGTCTCGAAATATAAAAATATACTTTTTAAAAATTATCAAGGTGACTAAAATGCATTCCTCTCAGTGCTTTCTCTCAAAGTACCATGTGCCATATACATGTGCTTTGTGACAGTTCTCATCAATGTTTTAGGCCAAAACTCTTTCATGTTTAGAGTATAGAATCAATTAGCCCTTGTAAAAATCTTCTATTATTGACTATATTCATAACATTTTATACAGTATATGGTTGTATAAATCTGACAGATTTTGGCTGTAACTTATTTTGGATGTTGAGCCATGACTGGTTCTTAGCAAATAATTTAATAAAAGAATAAGGAAAAACCCAAATTGATCAAATCTTTGCCAAGTGCTTCTCCTAGGTTTAAAGCATAAATCTCAGCTAACGTGTGGTGGGTTGACCTTGGCTGGATGTCAGGTGCTCACCAAACCTTTTTATCACTCCCCCTCCTCATCAGGAAAGGGGAGAGAAAATAAGATGAAAAACTCGCGGGTCAAGATAAAGGTAGTTTAATAAAGAAAAGCAAAGGTCACACAGGGAAGCAAAGGAAAACAAAAATAAATTATTCTCTACTTCCCATCAGCAGGCGATGTCCAGCCACTTCCTGAGAAGTAGGGCCTCAATACATGTAGCAGTTGCTCTGGAAGACAAATGCTTTAATATTGAATCCCCCCGTCCTCCTCCTTTCTCTTAGCTTTTATTGCTGAGCATGAGGTCATATGGTATGGAATATCTCTTTGGTCAGTTTGGGTCAGCTGTCCTGGCTATGTCCCCTCCCAAGTTCTTGCCCACCCCCAGCCTACTGGCCTTTGGGGGTGAGGGGGGATTTTGGAGAGGCAGCCTTGATGCTGTGCTAGCATTGCTCAGCAGTAGCCAAAACACTGGTGTGTTATCAACACCTTGCTAGCTACCAAGACACAGCACAGCACTAGGAGGGCTGCTATGGGGAAAATTAACTCCATCTCAGCCAGAACCAATACAATACATTGACTAAATTTCAGACGAGAGCAACACTTTAATGAAGAGGAGAGGGAGGGGGAGAGGATTAGTTTTTGGCCTGATAGTGAGCCCAATCAGACAGTATTAGCTCTACAAAAAGAAATCACCTGTTAAAGCCTAACTGAAATCTGGAAATCCAAAGGGGACAACTCAATGAAGCAACTAACTATGGCTAGTTAAAAGTCCTGTTTGTAACAATAACTTGGGAATATTACTCAGTTTCTACTTTCTACAGAGTAAAATACTGCCTTCTTCAACCAGAAATCAAAGGATAAGGTTATCCTCTGTCATGTGAAAAAAACATTTATCTGCTCAGCTTTCTTATAAAAGCTTGTAAATCTCACAATTATTCATTTAAAGGAAACCATTTCAGGTTAATTTTTTTCCTTAATTTAAAAGTTGTCTATTTCCTTTTGCTTTCTATAAGTGACTTTGAAGGGTAAAACTCCTCAGCAGTGAGTTACATTGGGTAGTTTTACACCTCTGCCCTGCATAAACATGCAACAAACTTTTTTGCTAAGATAAGATTTATGGAATCATAGAGTTTTAAAAGGAAAAAGGCCCATGAAATCAATCTGATATGTATATCACCAGCCATTCCATTTATTCTGAATGAAGTCTAATGCATTGTGTTTGGTGAAAGCATATCTCCTAGAAGCGCTTTCACTTTTCTTGATTTGAAGACATTAAGAGCTGACGACTCTATCAATTTTCTGAGCGGTTTGGTCCAGTATTTAGTCTCCTTCACTGTTAAAAATGTTGTTATTTTCTCTTTGAAATGACTGGCCTCAACTTCCAGCTGACATTTTCTGACTAGACTAAAGAAAATTTTAATATGTAATGGCAGTACCTAGTGACTTTAACTAAGTCCTCACAGAATCTTTTTTTTTTTTTTTTTTTTTTTTTTTTTTTTTTTGGCTAGGATGAAAGGATAAAGCTTTTAAAAGTCTGTCTTTGAAAGTTTTCTCCAGCTCTCAGGTAAGCTCTGTGACTCTCTTCTGCTCTTTCTCCAATTTCCATCCATACTGGATCATACAGCAGGTTGATCTGGTACAGTATCCTATCTCTAACAGTGGCTAAAAGCAAATGCCTAAGACAAGTATGAGTAGGGCTGCCATATATGATATTTTCTCTGACCTCCACCCTCTACTTTGCAGGGACTTCCTGAGGAGGAAAATGGTTTTATGTATTTAAATACTTTCCATATTTTACTCATGTAAACCTATCACCTCTACAATATCCTTGGCAAGGAGTTCCACAGCTTAACTCTAGTCTACCTACAGAACCACCTGTATTTATTTGGAATAACAAGTCCTACTAGCATCAGTTAGAAATGCGGTCATCAAAACTGCATGCAATTGCTGTGCTCATTTTACTGCTGCCATATACAGAAATAGCATCAGTAACCTGCTCATATGCAATATTCTTGCACTCATCCATCATGAGATTGCTTAACCATTTTTGCCATAGTCTCATAATAATTCAGATTGAATTGACTACTATAACCAGCCTCAAGATACTTTCAGAAGTCAGTATGTTATAGAATACAGCCCACCAAGCTGTAGTTTTAACCTACCTACATTTTTAGTTACTACAAGCATGTTATATGTTACTTTGCCAATGCTACAGAATTTTCTAGGCTGAATGCCCAAAGCTTTCAAACAATCCAGATAATTCTGTGTGACTGCTTTTTTTGATTACTTGCAAATTTTATCACCAGTGATTTTATATTACTGGCCTCTACTGATCCCTGAAAAACTGTTCAATGGTAATTCTACACCAAGAAGTACTCTCTGAGAACACTTAGTTGTTCTTAAACCATTTTAGATATTCTCTATTGATACCATATAGCATTATTTCAAATGAAAATATACAGCAATAAGTCAAATACTCCTTACGTAAATCTCTCTACAATCACTTTCATCAGGCTTGTAATGACCGTAAATGATTATATCATGCTTGTCTGACAAAGCTTCTTTCACATCTGTGGTGGGTTGACCCTGGCTGGAGGCCAGGTGCCCACCAAAGCTGCTCTATCACTCCTCCTCCTCAACTGGACAGGGGAGAAAAAATATAATGAAAGGCTCATAGGTCGAGATAAGGACAGGGAGAGATCATTTACCAACTACCATCACGGGCAAAACAGACTCAACTTAGAAAAAAAAATTCATCTAATTTATTACCAAGAAAAAAGAATAGAGCAATGAGAAATAAAACCAAATCTTAAAACACCTCCCCCCACCCCTCCCTTCTTCCCAGGCTCAACTTCACTCCCAAATTCTCTACATACTCCCCCTAAGTGGCACAGGGGGATGAGGAATGGGGGTTACAGTCAGTTCATCGCATGTTATCTCTGCCATTCCTTCCTCCTCAGGGGGAGGACTCCTCACACCCTTCCCCTGCTCCAGCATGGGGTTCCTCTCATGGGAGACAGTCCTCCAAGAACTTCTCCAACGAGTCCTTCCCACGATCTACAGTTATTCACCAACTGCTCCAGCGTGGGTCTCTCCCATGGGGTGCAGACCTTCAGGAGCAGACTGCTCCAGTGTGGGTCCCCCACGGGGTCACAAGTCCTGCCAGCAAACCTGCTCTGGCGTGGGCTCCTCTCTCCATGGGGCCACAGGTCCTGCCAGGAGCCTGCTCCAGCATGGGCTTCCCACAGGGTCACAGCCTCCTTCAGGTGCCTCCACCTGCTCTGGCGTGGGGGTCCTCCACGGGCTGCAGGTGGATATCTGCTCTACCATCATCCTCCATGGGCTGCAGGGGGACAGCCTGCATCACCATGGTCTTCTCCACAGGCTGCAGGGGAATGTCTGCTCCAGTGCCTGGTGCACCTCCTCCCCCTCCTTCTGCACTGACCTTAGTGTCTGCAGAGTTGTTTCTCACACATATTCTCACTCCTCTCTCGGGCTGCAAAAGCTCCCCCTAAGTTGTTTTTTCCCTTCTTAAATATGTTATCACAGAGGCGCTGATTGGCTTGGCCTTGGCCAGTGGTGGGTCCGTCTTGGAGCCGGCTGGCATTGGCTCCATCAGACACAGGGGAAGCTTGTAGCAGCTTCTCACAGAAGCCACCCCTGTAGCCCCCTCACTACCAAAACCTTGCCACGCAAACCCAAAACATCATAAAACCACTTGCACTGTATTAATTAAACTCGTTTAATTCTTCAGCAATAGAACCATATTTATTCTTTCCCACTGTTTTGCTGAAGACAGATTTCAAATTATGTGACCTATAGTCACATATTCACTCTTTTTGAACACTGGAACTCATTAGCACTCTTCTAGTATAATGGCATATGCCCCATATCCCAAGATTAACAGCACTAGGAAAAAAAAATCCCCCCTCCCCCCTTAATTCTTGTAAGTTCATAGAGTGCAAATTATTCAATCCTACTCATGTAAAAATATTTCTTTTTAGTAGGTGGTCCTTAATATCCCTCTCAGTTAATAATGGATTGGAAAGTACCTCATCGTTCTCATATGATATGATTACATCATTTTGCTTTTTATATTATTATTATTTATATTATTTTATTTATTTCTTTATAATTTTTAACAGTTTCTTAGTTTATAACTATTTCCTACTCCTGACTCCTCACTTCTGTTTTGTTTATTTTTAATTGCTGTTTTTACTGGTGGACAAATTGGTTCTTAGTCAGAATTGTTCTCTTTTTAAGGTGCAAAACTGTGGGATTTTTGCCAATTAAATTTTAAAGACATAACACTTCTCGTTCACAATTTTTCTTCCAATTAATTTTACTCATTGCCTCTTACCACTGATATCTTTAGCCTTTTTAATCCATCAGGAATATAGTGCAAGCAAGTATTGTCTGAGTCTATCCCTCTGTTAATCAATACTGAACAAAATTAGGTCATAATTATGGGTTTCTAGGCAATCAATAAGTTTCAGTTCATTTAATTTCTTCATCTTTATCTATCCTAATTAGGACTAAAATAGATTGATTGTTATTTGGTACCACATCATTTGTATCATCTACACTTTTTACAATGGCTAATGATTATTAGCTATACACAATTTCTAGCATAGGCCCCACAAACTGAACTTCCCCCATAACATCGCACTTTTTCCTTGCACCATGGGAAACTATTATTTAAAAATATATTCATGAAGAAAATAATGGTGAAACAAAAAATAATCTCCAGATGTCAGGAAGAAGCACAAGTATTCAAGCAACAAGCTGGTGCATAATCTCATGTTCTTTGGCATGCAGCTAAAAAAATAAGAAATCTATTCAGAGACAAACATGTCTTGTTTATAATTCATAAAACAATGAAAAGCATTCACAGTAGTCTTTCATAAATCAGTATGCATTAAGCTACTGTCTTTTTCCTGCTATCTTCCTCTGACATTCATCCCAACCCTTCTACAGCTATTGTCAGAACACCCTGCTCCAACTTCATCCTTCCACCTACTACTTACTTTCCTTTCCCTTTGACATGTGGACCACATAACCTCCTGACGTCTATCTGCTCTAATCCCTCCCAGTAACTGTTTCAGTCCTCAACACCCCCAAACATGTAACTCCCACTCAGCACATCCCCAGCTGCCAGCTCTGTCCTTACCACTCACTATGCAATCAGCTCTACACTTCTGGAAAACCCCTTCAGGAGTCTCCATTTAACTCAACCACCCTCCACTACCTGGGGGAGGGTACTGAAGGTATTTGTAAATTGTTTCATTTTTCAGAGGGGAAGCTGAGATCTTGACCTTGCAATTCACTTCTTGTTGCAGTAATTCTACTTCTCCCATATTAAGTGACTACAGCCATTAGAATCAGTTGCTGTCTGATTATCTGCTAAAATAGGGTTTAACAAAATTGTTAAAGATGATCAGCAGTTGACTGATTAAAATGAGGAAGGTTTTTTTCTGCAATGTTGTTATATTAATAGCATACAATAGAGAGCTATTTGTATAGGAAAACTAACTGTAGTAGTATTAAAAGCTCAAGTGACAGAGTCAATACTCCACTCACCTGATCTCTGCAAATATGGACTCCCTAAGTCTTAATGCTCTCTTTATTAAGTCAGCAACCAATAGCCACCATAGCTCAGAGAGCAAAATTTAAACTTTTTCTTCAGACTGCTTTTACCATTCAAGTTTGACCACATGGCTTGCAAGCAATCCAGAGACAACCTACATGCTGGACCTACATCAGACAACTAGCAGCAGGGGCTGCTGAGGCTCTTACCTGGCCATCTTGTGACCCAGTTGCACGGCCAACCCATTCTATCTTTTGCAGTGAAGCAGCAGAATAAGAAAGCCATTATTTGTTAACCACTTCCTGAGTGGTTAAGACCACCCTCTCCTGAGTCTCCCATTTTACCCTTTCCCTTTTATTTGAAGCTTTTGTTGTGAAGTCACCCAAAGTCCAATTTGAATTTCTGACCCAGGAAAAAGATTAATCCTAAATACTTCAGTATCTTAGTTACTATATACTGTATAATACACACTCTCTAAAGAACAGGAAAATAAACAATTAAATTATCATCATTAGCATCAGTACTGTCCTAAATCTAAGTTTTAATTGTTATCATCATATATTTTTGTTTATAATTACTGCATTTGCAATTATCTACCTTGATCTGAGACTGCTGGTTGTGGGAATTGCACCTAAGAGGTTAAAAACACTGGTGTCCACTTATCTCTTATACAAACATTGTGGATGGAGAGCCGCCAAGGTTGGTAGGAGAAGCAGCCAAAGGAGGGAGTCTTACGGTGGCAAGATGGCCCTGTTTTGGCTAGAGAATGCAGAATAAACAGGTAGATGGTTTCTACGCAGAATCTTGAAGGCCACAGTGCCCGGAGTGAGACCTTTTGCTTCATTATCCATGAAATGAATGTTAAAGTTAACACCCCTAAATATGCTAATGAGCTAAAATGAGTACATGCTAAACATATATGACTATAGTACTCAACTTTCCACCCAAATCATGTTAAATGTCACCCCTGGGAGGGAACAGCTAAGGTTAGGGTATAAAGCATATTGAGGAAGTTACCCCCATGGGGGGAGAAAAGAAATTGAAGACCCCGAAGAGGCAGTTGACAGGTTGTGCTCCTTCTCCTCCACCCAAGACAATGACACCTTCTTGGTAAGCAATTGTGATTTCACCTTTTCGGTGAGAATATCTGGGATAGTATTTTCCTAGCATTATAATTATAATCATAGTCATATATTAGTGCTATTGCAGTGAGTGCATTTATCAACAGCATTCTGAACTCTTTATATCTGTTGCTTTTATAAACTTTCTATTAGTTTCAACTTTGCAAAACTGAGTCAGAGCAAGTCCTTTGGGGGCTCTGACAGGCAAACATTGACTCTGATAAGTGGCTACACACATAATCCTGTAGACATGAACCGTTGACCAAGTCTGGGACTAAGACTGGACCTAGCCGCACCTAGGCTCCTCTCTGAGAAGGAGTTTAGAAAGCAAGGGGGTCCTTTCTGAACCTCGTGACTCAACGGGAGGGCCTCCCTCAGCCACACATCAAACTTTACCTTTTACGTGACACTGGTTTATGCAGAGAAAGGTCACCCTCATGTGGAAATCTGCCTAGCAACTGTAAAAAGAAATACTGCATTTTGCTTCTTAATAAAGCTTCTGTTGCTTAGATTTGCAGATTATTTTTTGGAAAGTATCACTTAGGAGATTTTTTTACATTTTAGTTCATCTGAGCTCTCATTAAAGTGTGAAAGGGAAAAACCTTTGATAAGATAGGATTATAACATTTTAAACACATGTTTAAAATGAAAGCAAAATATATCCAAATCCAATCAGAACATAATGGAAATGAATCTAGGCAAAATTAACAGGTATTATGATAATCTTGCATCAATCAGTTTCCTTAGCTTTCTTTCATAGCTGTTTTGAATATCATTCAAGAGATTCTCTTATATGCGATTTTCATGTATCACATTTTCATGTCCCAGAAAAACTGGGGTCTAAAACAGTAACTGACTATGAGAATTAGGATTTACTTATGTGCTCTGGTAAGAATACACAGTTAATATGTTTTGGCTACAAACCTTTATGTTTCCTCACATGCATAACTAGTATGGTTCAAAAATAAGTCCTGTCAAATTTTCCATTTGAGAAATCAGTCAAGTTCCTTTTTTTTAAATTTTTCTCCAATTTAAATGCTTTAAAAGAAAAACACAAAAATAGTTTCAACTGAACATTCATGATTGGGTTTTTTTTCCTCTGAAACACATAGATTTGACCCAAAGTGAATGCTTTCAGTTTTCTTTTGCTAGAAAAAGAGGAATAAGTCTTTTGAGTTGACCAGGAACTGTAGTTTTCTTACTTTGCAGTTGAACAAACAAACAAAAATACCAACCATGTTTACAGCTACAGTTCAAATGTCTAAAGTATATTAGGTAGTAACCAAGTTTCTAAATGATACAAGAATTCAACATGCATCAGAATGAAATCTAAAAGTATCACACAAGTATCTCTGCTGTAAAGAAGTCTGGGGCAGATTCTCAGTCCTGAAATTTATCAGGAATCTAGACTGAACCTAAACCATGATTAAATCAAACATACTTCCTCTCCATCAAAAACATTCGTGAGCCATCAATACAATAGAAAAATAGAAAATAAAAAAGAATCTGTTTATTTTATTGCTGCTAGTGTCCTTTTTCCTCCCTCTGTTGTGGTTTAGCCCCAGCCAGCAACTAAGTACCACATGGCCGCTCGTTCATTCCTCCCCCCAGGTGGGATGGGGAGGAGAATTGGAAGAAAAAGGTAAGACTTGTGGGTGGGGATAAAGACAGTTTAATAGGACAGCAAAGGAAGAGGAAGATATAACTAACAACACTTATAAAAGAATATACAAAGCAGGTGATACACAATGCAACTTGCTCACTGTCCGGAAACCAATGCCCAACCTTTCCCTGAGCAGCAGCCCCTGCTCCCTGCCCAGCTCCCCCTTTATATGCTGAGCATGATGTCATATGGTATGGAATACCCCTTTGGCTAGTTTGGGTCACCTGTGCTGGCTGTGTCCCTTCCCAGTTTCTTGTGAAAATTAAACTCTATACCAGATGAAAACCAGGATACCCTCCAGTTTTAAAATTCATTCACAAGACATAGTTTAAGTGCATCTATTAAAAGAGAAACAAGGCATCAACTCCCCATACTAATTAGCATTATTTCATAAAAATTCAAAGAAATTACCATCTAAATTTCTCAGCTTCTGCAGCACTCAGATTTTTTTCCTGTGTTCAATGTTGTAGTCCTATGCAATTTAAAAATCACCTTTTACTTATACAATTTAAAAAATCATCAAAAATTAATCCAATTTCCCTAGAATAATACATAGTTAAGATATGAAATACACTGACAGTTCCAGCTCATTCCATACTTATATGCCATTACAAAGGAACCATAACCTTACTGAACACATAATCTCTTACTCCATAGGAAAGCTCTGTGGCTTCGTTTACTCTCCAAGAAATTCTGAAGCATATCCATCCAATCCAAAGACTGTCCAGGTTTCAAAATAAGGTTTCTGTATTTCATCCCAGCATGATAAAAGGTAAAGCAGAAGATGTTAATATTTCTTACCTTGTAAACTGCCTCTTTTATGTATTTGATGTGTATTTAAAAATCTACGCATGATTAAACATCTTTTCTCCTTCAAGATTTTCTTAATACCAAACCAGAAATCATAGAATCACAGAATCATTTTGGTTGGAAAAGACCTCTAAGATCAAGTCCAACCAATAACCTAACACTTCCAAGTCCACTACTAAACCATGTCCCTAAGCACCACATCTACGCATCTTTTAAATGCATCCAAGGATAGTGACTCAACCACTTCCCTAGGCAGCCTGGTCCAGTGATAACCCTTTCGGTGAAGAATTTTTTCCTAGTATCCAATCTAAATCGCCTCTGGTGCAACTTGAGGCCATTTCACAGAATCATAGAATGGTTAGGGTTGGAAGAGACCTCAAACAACATCTAGTTCCAACCACCCTGCCATGGGCAGGGACACCCTCCACTAGACCAGGTTGCTCAAAGCCTCATCCAACCTGGCCTTAAACACTTCCAGGGAGGGGGCATCCACAACCTCTCTGGGCAACCTGTTCCAGTGCCTCACCACCCTCACAGTGAAGAATTTCTTTCTAACATCTAATCTAAATCGACCCTCCTTCAGCTTGAACCCATTACCCCTTGTCCTGTCACTACACTCCCTGATAAACAGTCCCTCCCCAGCTTCCCTGTAGGCCCCCTTCAGGTACTGGAAGGTCACAAATAGATCTCCCCGGAGCCTTCTCTTCTCCAGGCTGAACAACCCCAACTCTCTCAGCCTGTCCTCATAGCCTCCAGCCCTCTGATCATCTTTGTGGCCCTCATCTGGACTCTCTCCAACAGCTCCATGTCTTTCTTGTACTGGGGCCCCCAGAGCTGGATGCAGTACTCCAGGTGGGGGTCTCACGAGAGGGGAGTAGAGGGGCAGAATCACCTCCCTCAACCTACTGATCACACTTGATGCAGCCCAGGACACAGTTGGCTTTCTGGGCTGCAAGCGCACACTGCCGGCTCATGCTGAGCTTTTCATCAACCAACACTCCCAAGTCCTTCTCCTCAGGGCTGCTCTCAATCCATTCCTCGCCCAGCCTGCAGTTGTGCTTGGGATTGCCCTGACCCATGTGCAGGACCTTGCACTTGGCCTTATTGAACTTCATGCGGTTCACATGGGCCCACTCTCCTCTCGTCCTATCGCTTTTTACTTGGGAGAAGAGATCAACAACCACATGGCTAAAACCTCCTTTCAGATAGTTGTAGACAGCAATAAATAAGGTCTCCCCTCAGCCTCCTTTTCTCCAGACAAAACAACCCCAAGTTCCCTCAGCTGCTCCTCATAAGACCTATTGTCTAGACCCTTCACCAGCTTTGTTGCCCTTCTTTGGACACACTCCAGCAGCTCAGTGTCGTTCTTGTAGTGAGGAGCCCAAAAGGGAACACAGTACTCAAGATGCAGCCTCACCAGTGCTGAGTACAGGAGGATGATCCCTTCCCTACTCCTTCTGGCCACACTCTTTCTGATACAAGCCAGGATGCTGTTGGCTTTGGCCACCTGGGCACACTGCTGGCTCATGTTCAGCTGTCTGTCAACAAACACCCCCAGGTCCTTTTCCTCCAGGCAGCTTTCCAGCTACTCTTCCCCAAGCCAATAGCATTGCATGGGGTTGTTGTGACCCAAGTGCAGGACCCAGCACTTAGCCTTGTTGAATCTCATATAGTTGGCCTCAGCCCATTGATCCAGCCTGTCCAGATCCCTCCGTAGAGCCTTCTTACCCTCAATCACTCCCACCCAACTTGGTGTCATCTGCAAACTTACTGAGGGTGCAATTGATCCCCTCATCTAGATCATTGATAAAGATATTAAAGAGAACTGGCCTCAGTACTGACACCTATGGAACACCATTTGTGACCAGCTGCCAACTGGATTTAACTCCATTCATCACAAATCTTTGGGCCCGGCCATCCAGCCAGTTTTTTACCCAGCAAAGCGTACACCTGTCCAAGCCATGAGCAGCCAGTTTCTCCAGAAGAATGCTGTGGGAAATGGTGTCAAAGGCTTTACTAAAGTCCAGGTAACCAATATCCACAGCCTTTCCCTTATCCACTAAGTGGGTCACCTTGTCATAGAAGGAGATCAAGTTGGTCAAGCAGGACCTGCCTTTCATAAACCAATGCTGACTGGGCCTGATCACCTGGTTGTCCTGTACATGCCGCATGATCTGCTTCATAACCTTCTGTTCTGGTTAGGATAGAGTTAATTTTCACAAGGAGCCAGGACAGGTGAGCCAAGCTGGCCATGGGGCTATTCCACACCATGTGACCATCATGCTCACCATAAAAGGGGGCTAGTCAGGGAGGGTGTGGGTTCTGTGTGGCTTCAGGATGGGCTGAGTGTTGGGTCAGTTGTTGGATTGGTAAATTGCTTTCTGTTATCACCCACTGTGAATATGTGTTATCAGCACTGTTTTTGATTGTTTCCCTCTCCCTTGCTGTCCCAGTAAACTGCCCTTATCCCAACACCTGAAGCTTTGCCTTTGTTTTTCTATTCTCTTCCCCATCCTGCTGGGGGAGGGGTGAGAGAGCAGCACATGGTGCTCAGCTGCTGGCTGCAGCTAATCCATGTCAGTCCTTTTTGGTACCCAACGTGGGGCAAGAAGGGTTGTGATAACAACAAGTCTGACCCAAGTGTGTTAAAACAAAGTTGTTATAAGCATTTATAATGTCATTGAAACAGTCACTGGTCATAATGATGTTCTGTTTGCTCACATGGCTCTGTTTTGTAAACCTGTGTTTACTCTATGTAATCCCTGCAGTGCTGTTTATCACCTCTGGGAGAGGGGTTCGTATTCGCATATTGTATTGTGTGATAATGACTTATGATATCATCGATGGTCATGAGTCTAAGCTGGTACTTGTATGTAGCGTTTCTGTCATGCTCATACCTTGGTCAATATCTTTCAGAATTGATTAATAATTGCACCCAATCTATGGGGAAGATGGGGGGGGTACCTTCTCCCACTCTTTCACCTCCCCTTTTCCCTTTTGGTTGGTTACAACAATTTTTGAGAATTTTGAATACCCTTGGAATGTTCATGCCAGTATATTCCTATTGCTAGGTCTCCTGCATGCTTTCCAAGTCCTGTTCAGGGTTAGCAAAAATCTTTTCAAGAGTACCACCCAGGGATCTTCCCCAAGGCTGAATGGTCAGGGCTGGCATGGCATGTGGGAGAGTATGGGTGGGTATCTAGAGACCTTCTCACCCCCAATGGTTTGGAGCTTCACTCCTGAACAATTGCAAGACCCTGATAAAGTGGTAGAATATTTGAAAGGGAAATGCTGTGGGTATTCCAAGGAGACACAACTGACTGCACTGTGCTGGGCCCTGGCCACGATCTATCAAACACTGCTTAATAGTGGGCAGCACCATCAGGGAGGACAGAGAGACAACAGACCTAGCGGCACTGTGGTTACTCAAACCCCTGGAACAGGTGCTACAGCTACCCTAACCTACGCAACAGACACTGTACACAAAAAAAAATACACCAGGAAATCGGTTCGCTTAGTGGAAGATGATGATGAACCGGGACCATCATGAGAACAGGAAGAAGAGCCAGAACCAGAAGTGATCACCCGGTCCCTGTCCCTGAGTGAGCTGCGAGATATGCTGCGAGATAGCCGCCTTCCAGGGGAGCACATCATTACCTGGCTGCTCCGATGCTGCGATAACAGGGCCAGTAGACTGGAACTGGGATCCCTGTCTAGGGAAGGGGGCATTGACAAGGCAATTGGGAAGAAGGCACAGGCCCTCAGCCTCTGGAGGCGACTCCTGTCAAGTGTGAGTGAAAGGTATCCCTTCAGCGAAGATGTCGTATGTCGGCCAGGCAAGTGGACCGCCATGGAACAAGGTATCCAGTACCTGAGGGAATTAGCCGTGTAGGAGATGGCTTATTATGATCCATACAATGTGCAATTATCCACAGACCCTGATGAAGTCCAGTGTAACCAACCCATGTGGCGAAAGTTTGTACGGAGTGCACCATCATCGTACGCCAACTCACTGGCATTAATCAACTGGAAAAGCAAAGAGGGACCAATAGTGGATGATTGGCTGACTCCAGCAATATGAAGAGAGCCTTTCTTCCTCCCCCTTCTCAGCTGTGGAGAAGCTGTCCCGGGAGGTCCGGCAACTCAAAGAGGATATATCTTACTCCCCACCTGTACAGACCCGCATTTCAGCTGTTAGGAGTAAGCGTTTCTCTGCTCCAGAGAGGGGATATAGAGCATACACACCACGAGGTATCCTGTGGTTTTATCTGCGCGACCACGGAGAAGACATGAGGAAATGGGATGGGAAGCCTACCTCAACCCTACGGGCACAAGTACATGAGCTGCAAGGCAAGACAGCCATAAAAAGGGACTCTTCCAGAAAGAATGCTGCTCCAGTTTCCACCGGGCAGCCCCCCAGACCGAGTGAAAGGCCTGATCGCACTTATGATCCTCCTGAAGGGACTTCTAAGTCCTTTTTGCAAGAGGTGAGTAGCGAATATGATGAGCAGGATTAGAGGGGCCCTGCCTCCAGCCAGGTGGAGGAGAGGGACAATAGGGTTTATTGGACTGTGTGGATCCGATGGCCTGGCAGGTCAGACCCATAGGAGTACAAAGCCCTAGTGGACACTGGTGCACAGCGTACTTTAATGCCATCGAACTATGAAGGGGTGGAAGTGATCTCTATTTCTGGAGTGACCGGGGGATCCCAACAGTTGACTCTGCTGGAGGCTGAAGTGAGTCTAACTGGGAATGACTGGGAAAAGCACCCCATTGTGACTGGCCCAGAGGATACATACATCCTGGGCATAGACTACCTCCGGAGAGGGTATTTCAAAGACCCAAAAGACTACCAATGGGCTTTTGGTATAGCTGTCTTGGAGATGGAGGAAATTGAACTATTGTCTAGTCTGGCCGGTCTCTCGGAGGACCCTTCTGTTGTGGGGTTGCTGAGGGTCGAAGAACAACAGGTGACAATTGCTATCACAACTGTGCACCGGCGGCAATACCGCACCAACCGAGACTCCCTGGTTCCCATCCACAAGCTAATTCATCAACTGGAGGGTCAGGGAGCGATCAGCAGAACCCTCTCACCCTTTAACAGTCCCATATGGCCAGTGTGGAAGTCCAATGGAGAGTGGAGGCTGACGGTAGACTATCGTGGCCTGAATGAAGTCACACCACTGATGAGTGCTGCTGTGCCAGACATCCTGGACCTTCAATATGAACTGGAGTCAAAGGCAGCCAAGTGGTACACCACAATTGATATAGCTAATGCATTTTTCTCGATCCCTTTGGCAGCAGAGTGCAGGCCACAGTTTGCCTTCACTTGGAGGGGCGTCCAGTACACCTGGAATCGACTTCCCCAGGGGTGGAAACACAGCCCCACCATTTGCCATGGACTGATCCAGACTGCACTGGAAAAGGGTGAAGCCCCAGAGCACCTGCAATACATCATTCTATGGGGCACCTCAGCAGAGGAAGTTTCTAAGAAAGGTAAGAACATAGTCCAAATCCTACTGAAGGCTGGCTTTGCCAGAAAACAAAGTAAGGTGAAGGGGCCTGTGCAGGAAATCCAGTTTTTAGGAATAAGATGGCATGATGGGCGGCGTCAGATCTCAATGGATGTAATCAACAAAATAGCAGCCATGTCTCCAATGACCAACAAAAAGGAGACACAGGCCTTCTTAGGTGTTGTGGGTTTCTGGTGAATGCACATTCTGAATTACAGTCTGATAGTAAGCCCTTTCTACCATGTAACCCGGAAGAAGAATGATTTCAAATGGGGCCCTAAAAAATGACAAGCCTTTGAACAAATTAAACAGGAAATAGTTCATGCAGTAGCTCTTGGGCCAGTCCAGGCAGGACCAGATGTCAAGAATGTGTGCTCTACACTGCAGCCAAGGGGAATGGCCCTACCTGGAGTCTCTGGCAGAAAGCACCAGGGGAGACTTGAGGTTGACCCCTAGGGTTTTGTATTTGAGGACGCAGAGGATTCAAGGCCCACTACACTCCAACGGAAAAGGAGATATTGGCAGCATATGAAGGGGCTTGATCTGCTTCAGAAGTGATTGGTACTGAAACACAGCTCCTCCTGGCACCCTGACTGCTGGTGCTGGGCTGGATGTTAAAAGAGAGGGTGCCCTCTAGACATCATGCGACCGATGCTACATGGAGTAAGGGGGTTGCACTGATTACACAGCGGGCTCGAATAGGAAGCCCAAATCAGCCAGGAATTCTGGAAGGGATCATGGACTGGCCAGAAGGGAAAGATTTCAGAATGTCACCAGAGGAGGAGGTGACACGTGCTGAAGAGCCCCCGCCTTATAATAAACTGCCAGAGAATGAGAAGCCATATGCCCTGTTCACTGATGTGTCCTGTCGCATTGTGGGAAAACATCGGAGGTGGAAGGCCGCTGTATGGAGTCCTACACGGCGAGTTGCAGAAGCTGATGAAGGAGAAGGTGAATCGAGCCAGTTTGCAGAGGTGAAAGCCATCCAGCTGGCTCTAGACGTTGCTGAAAGAGCGTAGTGGCCGATGCTCGACCTCCGTACTGACTCCATGGATGGTGACAAACGCCCTGTGGGGGTGGTTGCAGCAATGGAAACAGAGCAACTGGCAGCTCAGAGGCAAACCCATCTGGGCTGCCCCATTGTGGCAAGATACTGCTGCACAGCTGGAGAAGCTAGTTGTAAAGGTACGTCATGTAGATGCCCATGTACCCAAGAGTCGGGCCACTGAGGAACATCAGAACAACCAGCAGGTGGATCAGGCTGCCAAGATTGAAGTGGCTCAGGTGGATTTGGACTGGCAGCATAAGGGTGAATTGTTTATAGCTCGGTGGGCCCATGACACCTCAGGCCATCAAGGAAGAGATGCAACCTATAGGTGGGGTCGTGATCGAGGGGTGGACTTGACCATGGATGCTATCTCAGAGGTCGTCCATCAATGTGAAACATAAACTGCAGTCAAGCAAGCCAAGCGGGTAAAGCCTCTGTGGTATGGAGGCCGATGGCTGAAATATAAATATGGGGAAGCCTGGCAAATTGACTACATCACAGTCCCACAAAGCCGCCAAGGCAAGCGCTGTGTACTTACCACGGTGGAGGCAACCACTGGATGGCAGGAAACATACCCTGTGCCCCATGCCACTGCCCAGAACACTATCCTGGGCTCGAAAAGGAATTCTTGTGGCAACATGACACCCCAGAAAGAATTGAGTCAGACAACAGGACTCATTTTCGGAACAACCTCATAGACACCTGGGCCAAAGAGCATGGCATTGAGTGGGTGTATCACATCCCCTACCATGCACCAGCCTCTGGGAAAATTGAACGATACCATGGACTGCTAAAAACTACCCTGAGGGCAATGGGTGGTGGGACCCTCAAACACTGGGACACACATTTAGCAAAGCCACCTGGTTAGCTAACCCGAGGCTATCTGCCAATCGAGCTGGCCCTGCCCAATCAAAACTTCCACGCCCTGTAGAAGGGGATAAAATTCCTGTACTGTGCATGAAAAATATGTTGGGGAAGACAGTCTGGGTTATCCCTGCTTCAGGCAAAGGCAAGCCCATCTGCAGGACTGCTTTTGCTCAGGGACCAGGGTGCACTTGGTGGGTGATGAGAAAGGATGGGGAAGTCCGGTGTGTACCCCAAGGGGATTTGATTCTGGGTGAAAATAGCCAATAAATTAAATTGTATGATGTTAATAGCTATATACTGTATCAATGGTATGACCATAAGAATCACCCAAAACTAATGAAGGATGGACTTGGAAACTGAACAAAGTGCCACGATGATGGAACTAGAACTGACTTCAGCAACTGGTGCCCAGGAACTTCATTGAAAATCACATCTTTGACGCCCAGACTGTGAGCATGGACCATGCCAGATCCAGCACCCATGAAAACTCCGGATGCAGCGTGCAACAATCCAGCAGCACGCACCATTGCTCCTGCCCTGAGAGACTGTCATGACATGGACATTTTAGAGGGATGGCCCATAGAATAAGGGAATGATATCTGTGAATAATCTGGGCATGGTGTAGATGGTATAGAATAAGGGGTGGATAATGTCCTGGTTCTGGCAAGGATAGAGTTAATGTTCACAAGGAGCCAGGACAGGTGAGCCGAGCTAGCCAGGGGGCTATTCCATACTATGTGACCGTCATGCTCACCATAAAAAGAGGCTAGTCGGGGAGGGGTGTGTTCGGCCTGGCTCCAGGATGGTCTGAGCATTGGTTTGGTGGGTTGGTGGTTGTATCGGTAAATTGCTTTCTGTTATCACCCATTGTCAATATCTGTTATCAGTACTGTTGTTGATTGTTTCCCTCTCCCTTGCTGTCCCAGTAAACTGTCCTTATCCCAACCCAGGAGGCTTTGCCTTTGTTTTTCCCATTCTCCCCCTCATCCTACTGGGGGAGGGGTGAGCAAGCAGCTGCCTGATGCTCAGCTGCGGGCTGGGGCTAAACCACATCACCTTTCCCGGCAATGAAGTCAGACTGACAGGCCTGTAGTTCCCCGGATCCTCCTTCTGGCCCTTCTTGTGGATGGGCATCACACTGGCTAACCTCCAGTCAACTGGGACCTCCCCTGTTAGCCAGAACTGCTGATAAATGATGGAAAGTGGCTTGGTGAGCACTTCCACCAGCTCCCTCAGTACCCTTGGGTGGATCCCATCTGGCCCCATAGACTTGTGTGTGTGTCTAAGTGGTGTAGCAGGTCTCTAATCATTTCTCCTTGGATTATGGGGGCTTCATTCTGCTCCCCATCCCTGTCTTTCAGCTCAGGGGGTTGGGTACCTGGAGAACAACTGGTCTTACTGCTAAAGACTGAGGCAAGGAAGGCATTAAGTACCTCAGCCTTTTCCTCATCCTTTGTTACTACGTTTCTCCCTGCATCCAATAAAGGATGGAGATTCTCCTTAGCCCTCCTTTTGCTGCTAATGTATTTATAAAAACATTTTTTATTGTCCTTTACTGCAGTAGCCAGATTAAGCTCTAGCTGGGCTTTGGCCCTTCTAATTTTCTCCCCGCATAGCCTAATGACATTTTTGTAGTCCTCCTGAGTTGCCTGCCCCTTCTTCCAAAGGCCATAACCTCTCCTTTTTTCCCCCAAGTGCCAGCCAAAGCTCTCTGTTCAGCCAGGCCAGCCTTCTTCCCTGCCAGCTCGTCTTTCGGCATATGGGGATGGCCTGCTCCTGTGCCTTCAAGATTTCCTTCTCGAAGAATGTCCAGCCTTCCTGGACTCCTTTGTCCTTCAGGACTGCCTCCCAAGGGACTCTGTCAACCAGGCTCCTAAGCAGGCCAAAGTCTGCCCTCCAGAAGTCCAAGGTGCCAGTTCTGCTCACCCCCCTCCTTATTTCTCCAAGGATCAAAAACTTTATCATTTCATGATCACTATGCCCAAGACAGCCTCCAACCATCACATCACCCACAAGTCCTTCTCTGTTCGCAAACAACAGGTCCAGCAGGGCGCCTTCCCTAGTTGGCTCACTCACCAGCTGTGCCAGGAAGTTATCTTCCACACCCTCCAGGAACCTCCTAGACTGTTTCCTCTCTGCTATGTTGTATTTCCAGCAGATGTCTGGTAAGTCCCCCATGAGAACAAGGGCTAGTGATTGTGAGACTTCTCCCAGCTGCTTATAGAATATTTCGCCTGCCTCTTCGTCCTGGTTGGGTGGTCTATAACAGACCTCCACTATGATATCTGCTTTATTGGCCTTTCCCCTGATTCTTACCCATAAACACTCAACCCCTTCATCACCATCATCAAGCTCTAGACAGTCAAAACACTTCCTAACATACAGGGCCACCCCACCACCTCTCCTTCCTTGCCTATCTTTTCTGAAGAGTTTATAGCCACCCATTGCAGCACTCCAGCTGTGCAAGTCATCCCACCATGTTTCCGTGATGACAACTGTATCATAGCTTTCCCGCTGCACAATGGCTTCCAACTCCTCCTGTTGCATTGGTGTAGATGCACTTGAGTTGGGCTACTGATCTATCACCATTTTGAGGGGAGAAGCCCTAATTCCTACCTGACCTTCCGTGGTTTCTAACCCATCAACAACCCTTGCGTCTTTGCTGTCGCATGGCTCTCCATCTCCTACCTTCACTGAGATGGCAGACGGAAGGACCTCGCTAGCACACCATCCCACAAACATTGGTGTGCCGCCCCCAGGCTTATCTCTAGCGAGCCTGCTTTTATCCCCTTCCCCCTTCAAATCTAGTTTAAAGCTCTTTCAATGAGCCCTGCTAACTCCGGTGCAAAAATCCTTTTCCCCCTTTGAGACAGGTATACCCTATGTGTCGCCAGCCGGCCTGGTGTCGTGTAGACCGACCCATGATCAAAAAAAAATCCCCAAAATCCTGCCAGTGACACCAGGCTTGGAGCCAGGTATTGATAAGCTGGCTCTTCCTGTTTCTCCCCTCATCATTCCCTGCAACTGGAGGGATAGAGGAGAACACTACTTGTGCCCCTGATCCCTTAACCAGTTGTCCCAAGGCCCTAAAGTCTCTCTCGATTGCCCTTGGACTTCTTGTTGCAACTTCATCGCTGCCTACCTGAAAAATCAACAATGGATAATAATCTGAGGGCCCTACCAGAGCTGGAAGCTTTCTCTTCTTGTCTTCAAGAAGTGGGTCCGGTGCCCTAGGAAGTATAATTTAGATCTGCTGGAAGAACTCAAGACAGCAAAAGTTTAACCTATTCTCTAAGAAATCCTTTTTCTTGTCGTTTTACAGTTTTGGAAGTTACAATCCCAACTTTTCTGGAAGACATTCTATAAGGCATAATAAACACACAATCTCCATCCAGTGATGGATTATCCCTGTGACTGACTGGCAGGAAAAGGGAACCTAACATTCATTTGCTCTTAATTGATGATTTCTCTTTTTTTAATCTCTGCTTAGAGAACAGAGATGATAGTTCAGAGATAGCACTGAGGCATGGCACATATACACATATTATATGCATAGTAGTATATATAATATATACAAACACATCTAACTCCCCTATTAAAGTATCTTAAAAGGTAATGGAGACTTAATTGAGGGTTTGTTTCAGGAAGAAACATTATTGCTTTAGAAGGAATAGATTCCTTTAAAAAGAATGAACCAAACTTCTGAGACAACAGTAAGTAATGAGGACTTTCTTAACAAGAGGTCATATTTTAAAGAACATATCTGGAGAATTTGGGGTCTCTGAGACATGACTATCATGACTATTTTGCATGCAGATGTCCTAGATACTTTTGATATTGAATAAAAGTATGTTCTTCCTTTTAGTCACTGTATATGCACATATATACTTCCCCTACATGACAAAGCTATGAGATCACAGAACTACACCACTTCCTGATAGCTGTACTACAAAAACAAGCAAAGGTCTTTTTAGCTGATGGACTTCCATGACTTAATTGCATTACCAATTGCATTGACTGAATTAACAGCTTGAAAAAATTAAAATGGAAAAAAAATAAAAATCACTGAAGCATTGTTTATATTTCTCTATTTGTGTCAGTTTCCTGAATATTAGCAGAAAATTAAGATATTGTTCCTTTTAGTTTTGTAGTGGGTTGACCCTGGCTGGGGGCCAGGTGCCCACCAGAGCCACTCTATCACTCCCCTCCTTCACTAGACAGGGGAGAAAAAGTATAACGAAAAGCTTATGGGTCGAGATAAGGACAGGGAGAGATCACTCACTAATTATCGTCATGAGCAAAACAGACTGAACTGAGAGAGGGAATTCATCTAATTTATTACTAAGCAAAACAGAGTAGAGGAATGCGAAATAAAACCAAATCTTAAAACACCTCCCCTCACCCCTCCCATCTTCCCGGGCTCAACTTCACTCCCGGCTTCAACCTCCGCCCCCCCTCAGCGGCACAGGGGGACGGGGAATGGGGGTTACGGTCAGTTCATCACACGTTCTTTCTGCCGCTTCTTCATCCTCAGGGGGAGGACTCCTCTCATCGTTCCCCTGCTCCAGCATGGAGTCCCTCTCACGGGCTACAGTCCTTCATGAACTTCTCCAACGTGAGTCTCCTCCACGGGGTGCAGACCTTCAGGAGCAAACTGCTCCAGCATGGGTCCCCCACGGGGTCACAAGTCCTGTCAGCAAACCTGCTCTGGCGTGGGCTCCTCTCTCCATGGGTCCACAGGTCCTGCCAGAAACTTGCTCCAGCGAGGGCTTCCCATGGGGCCACAGCCTCCTTCAGGTGCCTCCACCTGCTCTGGCGTGGGGTCCTCCACAGGCTGCAGGTGGAATCTCTACACCCCCTCATCCTTCCTCCATGGGCTGCAGGGGGACAGCCTGCTTCACCATTGTCTTCACCACGGTCTTCACCACGGGCTGCAGGGGGATCTCTGCTCTGGCGCCTGGAGCACCTCCTCCCCCTCCTTCTGCACTGACCTTGGTGTCTGCAGAGTTTCTTACATCTTCTCACTCCTCTCTCGGGCTGCAAAAGCTCTTCTTCTAACTGTTTTTTTCCCTTCTTAAATATGTTATCACAGAGGCGCTGATTGGCTTGGCCTTGGCCAGCGGCGGGTCCGTCTTGGAACCGGCTGGCATTGGCTCTGTCAGACACAGGGGAAGCTCCTAGCAGCTTCTCACAGAAGCCACCCCTGTAGCACCCCCCCCCCCCAAAACCTTGCCATGCAAACCCAACACAAGTTTAAAAGTGTTATTTGAGTAGACTTGAGTCTTTGCTGATGTCTGTCCGGAGTCAGTACATTGCTCTAGGGAGACCAGAGATAGTTTCAGATAATGGGCAAGAACTGTGGAGTGTGACAACTAATGAAGTTAGAATTAAGTGCTAGCTGAAGAACTTTTATAGATACAGTCTCTGAAACTAGTTTCTGTAACAGTTGCTCAAAACAGGAAGAGAGGTTTTATTCTAA
The DNA here is from genome assembly GCF_011004875.1 of Balearica regulorum gibbericeps. Lineage (NCBI taxonomy): Eukaryota > Metazoa > Chordata > Aves > Gruiformes > Gruidae > Balearica > Balearica regulorum. The sequence continues at coordinate 7,597,215 of NC_046219.1, read as the reverse complement.
CAGGAAGAGGTAAGCCAAATTTCTAAAAGCCCTAGTCATGATAGCATAACTGTTTTCCTTTCCTGCTGTTCTGAACACTAGTCCAAATCTAGATATAATGAAATATGAGTAACTACAAAATTCATACTGGTATCTAGTATTTGTTTTTAAAAGATTGCTTGTCCTGTCTTGTGGAACTCTATTACACTTACACAGAATGCAAATAAGAAAAACAAGTTGAAAGAGAACCCATTTGAGACGATAGCATTGCTCTGAGGAAGGAGGGCAAATCTCCACAGAGTTACCCCTGGAGTTATATCAGCATCCAACCAAAGTGTGTGTCTGCACACATGTGCAAGAGCATGAGTGAGACACACACACGAATAATCACTTTTCTTCTTCACTTCTTAGCTTGGATAGCAAGGTTCACATTAAAAGAGGCACTAGTTGCCTTTTAGCTGAAACACAGCAAATATCCACTTGCTCCTAGCATAATTAAATTATTCTCAAAGCCTCTCATACACAAATTCTGCTGGATGCAGAAGAGGCCAAAGAATTACACAAGGGAAAAAAGCCCAGTAAGTCTAGAACCTGTTAATTATTTGAACTTCAAAAGCCACTTGGGGAAAAAAGCTAAAGAGGAAAAGAAATTGTGAGTTATGCTGTGCTGTGAAAGAGGAAGCTCAAAATAAATTAACTTTTCTAAATAACAACTACATAAAAATACCACACACTTGAGGTACTATTAATGGAAACAGAGCATTATTATCACACAGCTTTCACAGCAGAAGAATATGCATCTGCTCTTGCAATGGAGAATATGGTTTTTCAGTCTAAAATTAAAGAGGAAGGCATTAGTCAATGCAACACAATGTCTTAAATGTCATAAAATAATATTAAATATATGACCCTATGTAAGAATTGTATTAAAATCCAAGTGCTCTTGGAAATTTTAAGCTGATTGACTATCACCGATGAACAAAATAGATTACTCAGTAGTTATTTACTGCATTCTCTACTGGTGGGAATCAATGCTTCAATTTTTTTAATATTGTTGATTTTACCTTTTAGGTTATGACAGAAATACAAATGTTTCAGTGCTGTCTTATGACAAGGATATAATTTTTAAATTGTTATAAAATTTTGTTATATTACCTCAAAGTAAAAAATAAACTTCAATTATACACTTATAAAATTGTTTATTGTATTACAGTCTACTGCACTGATTCAAAGATTTTACTTGAACAATTTAGCCTATTAAGCTTTGTCCTAAGTGTCTTCATTCAAAAGGCATATCGTTAACATATAGCACAATTTTTTGATAAAGTAATACATGGCCTGAAATAAATGAATCCAAGCAGCTTTAGCCATGAAAGGTCTCCAAATCTGATACTCAGTCACTGATAGAAGAATCTTCCTTCTGAAAGCCAAGCATATTAGAGCTTTTTATTTTATTTAGTATCATCAATCACTTCATGTTTAAAAAGCCCCACACTAATTCTGAAGAAAAGTTTTGTGCAGTTAAAAATCTTCATAAAAATATATTACAATAAAACATTTCAAATGCTAAAAGAAAAAAAAAGAATTCTCAGTTTCTGAAATGCCCTCTCTAAGAGCTGTAGATATTCTGTTTCCATCCTTCACTGGGGAATAGATGCCCACAGGAGGACTGCCTTTTGAACTTACTTTCATGCAGGGTTAAAAAAAAAAAAAAGGATGTATAATTGTCATGGTTTAGTCCTAGCTGGCCACTAAGTACCATGCGACCACTTGCTCACTTCCCTCTCCCTGGTGGGATGGTGAGGAGAATCAAAAGAAAAAGGTAAAACTCATGGGTTGGGATAAGGACAGTTTAATAGGACAGCAAAGGAAGAGGAAAATAACAACAGTACTTATAAAAGAATATACAAAATGAGTCATACAAAATGCGATTTGCTCACTGCCCAGAAACCGATGCCCAACCTGTCCCTGAGCAGCGATCTCTCCTCCCCAGCCAGCTCCCCCCCTTATATACTGAGCATGACTTCATATGGTATCAAATATCCCTTTGGCTATTTTTGGTCACCTGTCCTGGCTGTGTCCCCTCCCAGCTTCTGGTGAAAATGAACTCTACCCCAGCTGAAAACCAGGAAATATTCCACCACTTATTCTATACCATCTATGTCATACTCAGATCCTACATTTCCCAATTAACCACCACCACTTTTCCAGCCTTTGAAATATATCTATATACACATACAGATATCACTCCCTTAGTCTATGGGCCATCCTTCTAAAATGTTCATTGAGTTAATTTAAAACATGACTTTTGGGCTCCATCTGTCATAACAGTCTCTCAGGGCAGGAGTGATGATATGTGCTGTTAGTTTATTGCATGCTGCATCCGGAGCTCGCAGCTGGTGTATCTGGTGCAGCCCACACCCACAGTCTGCGGGTCAAAGATGTTGATTTCAAGGAAGTTACTTGGCACCAGTTGCTGAAGCCAGTTCTAGTTCCATCATCATGGCACTTTGCTCAGTTTCATCAAAGTTCATCCTTCATTACTTTGGGTAATTCTTACTGTAATACCACTGATACGGCGTATAGCAATTGTAGCAGTGATGACATACAATGGCAGGGTTATTTAGCAATTAACATCATACAGTTTAATTCATTGTGACTCATCGTGTAGGACTCCATACAGCGGCCTTCCACCTTCAATGTTTTCCCACAATGCAACAGGATCCATCAGTGAGCAGGGTATATTGATTCTCATCTTCTGTTAGTTTATTATAAAGTGGGGCCTCTTCAGCACGTCACCTCCTCCTCTGGTGATATTCCGAAATCACTCCCTTCTGGCCAGTCCATGATCACTTCTAATATTCCTGGGTGACCGAGGTTTCGTATTTGAGCCTGCTGTGTGATCAGTGTGACCCACTTACTCCATATAGCATCAGTTGCATGGTGTGTAGAGGGGATCCTTCCTTTGAACATCCAGGCCAGCGCCGGCAGTCGGGGTGCCAGGAGGAGCTGTGCTTCAGTACCAGCCACCTCCAAAGCAGCTCAAACCCCTTCATATGCTGCCAATAACTCTTTTTCACTTGGAGTCTAGCGAGCCTCAGATCCTCTGTATCCCTGACTCCAAAACCCTAGGGGTCGACCTCGAGTCTCCCCTGGTGCTTTCTGCCAGAGACTCCAGGTAGGGCCATTCTTCCTGGCTGCAGTGTAGAGCACATATTCTTTACATTTGGTCCTGCCTGGACTGGCCGAAGGGCTACTGCATGGACAATTTCCTTTTTAATTTGTTCAAAGGCTTGTTGTTGCTTAGGGCCCCATTTGAAATCGTTATTATTCCAGGTCACCTGATAGAGAGGGCTTACAATTGCACTGTAATTTGGAATATGCATTCTCCAAAAATCCACAACGCCTAAGAAAGCTTGTGTTTCCTTTTTGCTAGTCACTGGAAACATAGCTGCTATTTTGTTGATCACATCCATTGGGATCTGACAATGCCCATCATGCCATCTTATTCCTAAAAACTGGATCTCATGTGCAGGTCCCTTGACCTTACTTTGGTTTTTGGCAAAAACAGCTTTCAGAAGGATTTGGACTATGTTCTTCCCTTTCTCAGAAACTTCCTCTGCTGAGGTGCCCCATACAATGATGTCATCAATGTATTGCAGGTGCTCTGGGGCTTCACCCTTTTCCAGTGCAGCCTGGATCAGTCCATGGCCAATGGTGGGGCTGTGTTTCCACCCCTGGGGCAGTCGATTCCAGGTGTACTGGATGCCCCTCCAAGTGAAGGCAAACCGTGGCCTACACGCTGCTGCCAAAGGGATCGAGAAAAATGCATTAGCTATATCAATTGTGGCATTCTACTTGGCTGACTTCCACTCCAGTTCATATTGAAATTCTAGCATGCCTGGTACAGAAGCACTCAGTGGTGGCGTCACTTTGGTCATGACATGATAGTGTGTTGGGTTTGCGTGGCAAGGTTTTGGTGGCAGGGGGGGCTACAGGGGTGGCTTCTGTGAGAAGCTGCTAGAAGCTTCCCCTGTGTCTGATAGAGCCAATGCCAGCCGGCTCCAAGATGGACCCACCGCTGGCCAAGGCCAAGCCAATCAGCGCCTCTGTGATAACATATTTAAGAAAGAGAAAAACAGTCAGAGAGAGCTTTTGCAGCCAGAGAGAGGAGTGAGAAGATGTAAGAACATCTGCAGACACCAAGGTCAGTGAAGAAGGAGGGGGAGGAGGTGCTCCAGGCACCGGAGCAGAGATCCCCCTGCAGCCCGTGGTGAAGACCGTGGTGAAGACAATGGTGAAGCAGGCTGTCCCCCTGCAGCCCATGGAGGAAGGATGAGGGGGTGTAGAGATTCCACCTGCAGCCTGTGGAGGACCCCACGCCGGAGCAGGTGGAGGCACCTGAAGGAGGCTGTGACCCCGTGGGAAGCCTGCACTGGAGCAAGCTCCTGGCAGGTCCTGTGGACCCATGGAGAGAGGAGCCCACGCCAGGGCAGGTTTGCTGACAGGACTTGTGACCCCATGGGGGACCCATGCTGGAGCAGTTTGCTCCTGAAGGTCTGCACCCTGTGGGAGAGACCCACGCTGGAGCAGTTCGTGAAGGTCTGCACCCCGTGGGAGAGACTCACGTTGGAGAAGGTCGTGAAGGACTTTCTCCCATGAGAAGGGACTCCATGCTGGAGCAGGGGAACGATGAGAGGAGTCCTCCCCCTGAGGAGGAAGGAGCGGCGGAAACACCGTGTGATGAACTGACCGTAACCCCCATTCCCTGTCCCCCTGTGCTGCTGAGGGAGGCGGAGGTTGAAGCCGGGAGTGAAGTTGAGCCCGGGAAGATGGGAGGGGTGGGGGGAGGTGTTTTAAGATTTGATTTTATTTCTCACTCCTCTAGTCTGTTTTGCTTAGTAATAAATAAGATGAATTCCCTCTCTAAGTTCAGTCTGTTTTGCTCGTGATGATAATTAGTAAATGATCTCTCCCTGTCGTTGTCTTGACCCATAAGCTTTTTTTTTTCGTTGTACTTTTTCTCCCCTGTCTAATGAAGGGGGGGAGTGATAGAGCGGCTCTGGTGGGCACCTGGCCCTCAGCCAGGGTCAACCCACCACAGATAGTCTACTGTTAACCTCCACCCTCCATCAGACTTTTGCACTGGCCATATGGGACTGCTACAAGGTGAGTAAGTCTTGTTGATGAATCTTTGTCTCTTCAGTTGATGAATCCATTCATGGATGGGAGCCAGGGAGTCTCGGTTGGTGCAGTATTGTCGCCAGTACACCATTGCGGTAGCAATTGGCACCTGTTATTCTTCAGTCCTCAGCAACCTGTGGAGAATCAGGCTTATTGGTGCCACTGTGAGTTGGCAGAAAGTAATGGGGTCTGACTTGAGCGAGAGTGCAGATTGAGCAACGTGGTTGCCTTGCACTGGCAAGCACCAGACCAGCGCAAAAACAAGAGTTACATACTTATCTTGCAAAGAACCAGACAGATGTGACGGCTTGCAGTCTAATGCTCGCTTGAATCAACTGAGTGACACCTGGGGTGAGACAGAGGCCTCACAGCCTGATGTTGCTTCAGTAAAACAAGATAAGACCCGCACCCCTCTGTACAGAACACCTTTATTCTCAAAGCTACTCCATCCTTGATCAACAATGCAACAAGAAGAGCCAGTCGGCACACAACGCAATAATTGACTTAGTCCCACCTTGCCAAAAGTATAAATCTGGCATTTAGAATCCTCCATTTTGAGGATGATAACTCCAACTATCTGGACAGGTTGACAGGCCTGGACCTCTCTCCTCCCCAAGCAGGAATGCCTCTTTGGTAAGATTTGTGCCTCCGACTCTGTCAGATGTTACCCTGGGAAAGTATCATTAACAAAAGCACTGAACTGTTAACTGGAGCTCGATTTCTGCAGTAAGTGCATTTATCAATGGCAATTCCGAACTTGTTATATCTGTTGCCTTAATAAATTACCTATCTTTTTCAACTTTGCGAAACTGTCTCAGTGAAAGTCCTTGAGAGGGCTCTGACAGGCAAACGTTGACTCTGATAAGTGGCTACACACATAATCCTTTAGACGTGAACCGTTGACCAAGTCTGGGACTAAGACTGGACCCAGCCACACCTAGACTCCTCTCTAAGGAGTTTAGAAAGCAAAGGGGTCCTTTATGAACCTTGTGACTCAACGGGAGGGCCTCCCTCAGCCACGCGTCAGACTCATACTCTTAATGTGACACAACCTCAAACCAGAAGGGTCCTCTGAGAGATCAGGCAAGATAGATGTCCTGGTTTCGGCTAAGATAGAGTTAATTTTCTTTCTAGTAGCTGGTATAGTACTGTGGTTTGGATTTAGTATGAGAATAATATTGATAACACACTGATGTTTTTAGTTGTTGCCAAGCAATCAAGGACTTTTCAGCTTCTCATACTGGCCTGCCAATGAGAAGGCAAGGGGCACCCTAGAAGCTGGGAGGGGACACAGCCAGGACTGCTGACCCAAACTGGCCAAAGGGATATTCCATACCATATGACATCATGCTCCATATATAACTGGGGGGTGAGGCAATACTGAAATGTGCCCTGAGGCAGCCAGTCCCTGGGTGGCAGGGTGCATGGAAGGATTTGGGCAGGTTCCTAGGATGGTTATCACCTCCCATAGCCTGGGACTTTACACCTGAACAGGCAAGCAACCCTGGCAAACTGACATGCCACCTGATAGAAGGGTGCCTTGCCTACCCCAATGAAAACCAACAGCTTCTAGCACTGTGCTGGGGCCTGGCCTGTGCTTATCAAGCCACAGTTCAGTATTCTCAGTGGACTGTGGTTGAGGCAGGGACCCAAACTGCATCTGAGGACACCCTGGTTGAGATAGGGACCCAAACAACAACAACAACAGTAATTGCCCCAGTAATGAAAAAGAAACAATGGACAAGGAGGTCAACAGGTCCATATCACTGATTAGTAAGGGAGGAGGAAGAAGAGGAGGAGAGGTTTGATCAGGAAGCTGGTCCTTCAACAAAGAAATGGGAGGAAGGGGTGAGAGAAATCAGTCAGGAAGTAGAAACTACTTGGTCTCTGACCTCATCAGAACTTTGAGACATGCAGAAAGATTACAGATGCCAGCCAGGTGAGCAGATTGCTGCCTGGCTGCTTTGATGCTGGGATAATGGGGCTGACAGTCAGCAATTGGAAGGTAGGGAAGCCCAACAGCTGGGATCCCTTGCTAGAACCTGGGGAACTGAGAGAGGAATTGGAAAAGAGGCAGCAATTTGCAGTCTCTGGAGATGGTTCCTCTCAAGTGTGAGGGCAAGACCTTGTGAACTCCCCAGGAAAGTGGATTATTGCAGATGAAGGCATCCAGCACCTGAGAGAGCTAGCAGTGTTGGAAGTCATCTACAGTGATCTAGACAACATCGAGGTCTCCAAAGATCCAGAGGATGTCAAGTGCATACGGGCCATGTGGAGGAAGGTGATTCAAAGTGCCCCAGCGTCATATTATAACAGCTTGGCAGCAATGTATTGCCCAGATATGGACACACCAACTGTGGAGAGAGTGTCACCTTGGCTCCAAAACTTTAAAGAAAATCTCTGTATCTCCTCATCCCTAGACCCAGCACCTTGGCTGTTAGGGGTACCCCACGAAACCAGTCCTCTCCTGCTCCAGTCAGAGGGAAAGGGAGCCCCAGGAATATGCTGTGTGGCGCACTCTGGTTCTTTCTGCGTGACCAAGGGAAGGACATAAGGAAGTGAGATGCTGAGTCCACTTTTAAGTTGGAAGCCTGTGTACGTGAACTGAGAGGGAAGACAGCTTTTAAGAAGGGGTCGACCAAGAAGGCTGTCAGCGTAGATGCTGCAGAGACACAAGAAGGTAATCAGTGATCTCCCAGACATAGAAGAACTGAAATCACATCCCCTGGGACTGCTGTGAGTTGAAGAACAGTAGGTACTAATTGCTACCAGGACGGTGCATCTGCAGCAATATCACAGAATCACAGAATGATAGGGGTTGGAAGGGACCTCTGGAGATCATCTAGTTCAATCCCCCCCCCAGCTAAAGCAGGATCACCTAGAGCAGGTTGCACAGGATTATGTCCAGGCAGGTTTTGAATACCTCCAGAGAAGGAGACTCCACAACCTCTCTGGGCAACCTGTTCCAGTGCTCGGTCACCCTCAAAGTGAAGAAGTTTTTCCTCATGTTCAGATGGAACTTCCTGTGTTCCAGTTTGTGCCCATTGCCCCTTGTCCTGTCACTGGGCACCACTGAAAAGAGTCTGGCCCCATCCTCTTGACATCCAGCCTTTAAGATATTGTGTTGGTTTTGCGTGGCAAGGTTTTGGTAGCGGGAGGGGGGGGGGGGGCTACAGGGGTGGCTTCTGTGAGAAGCTGCTAGAAGCTTCCCCTGTGTCTGATAGAGCCAATGCCAGCCGGCTCCAAGACGGACCCGCCGCTGGCCAAGGCCAAGCCAATCAGCGCCTCTCTGATAACATATTTAAGAAAGAGAAAAACACTTAGAGAGCACTTTTGCAGCCCGAGAGAGGAGTGAGAAGATGTAAGAAACTCTGCAGACACCCAGGTCAGTGCAGAAGGAGGGGGAGGAGGTGCTCCAGGCACCGGAGCAAGATTCCCCTGCAGCCCGTGGAGGGAGGATGAGGGGGTGTAGTGATTCCACCTGCAGCCCGTGGAGGACCCCACGCCGGAGCAGGTGGAGACACCTGAAGGAGGCTGTGACCCCGTGGGAAGCCCGCACTGGAGCAAGCTCCTGGCAGGACCTGTGGACCCATGGAGAGAGGAGCCCACGTGGGAGCAGGTTTGCTGACAGGACTTGTGACCTCGTGGGGGACCCACGCTGGAGCAGTTTGCTCCTGAATGTCTGCACCCCATGGGAGAGACCCACGCTGGAGCAGTTCATGAAGGACTGTAGCCCGTGGGAGAGACTCACGTTGGAGAAGTTCGTGAAGGACTTTCTCCCATGAGAGGGACCCCATGCTGGAGCAGGGGAACGATGAGAGGAGTCCTCCCCCTGAGGAGGAAGGAGCGGCGGAAACACCGTGTGATGAACTGACCGTAACCCCCATTCCCTGTCCCCCTGTGCTGCTGAGGGGGGGGCGGAGGTTGAAGCCGGGAGTGAAGTTGAGCCCGGGAAGATGGGAGGGGTGGGGGGAGGTGTTTTTAAGATTTGGTTTTATTTCTCATTCCTCTACTCTGTTTTGCTTAGTAATAAATAAGATGAATTCCCTCTCTAAGTTCGGTCTGTTTTGCTCGTGACAAAAATTAGAGAATGATCTCTCCCTGTCCTTATCTCGACCCGTAAGGTTTTTTTTTTCACTGTACCTTTTTTCCCCTGTCTAATGAAAGAGGGGAGTGATAGAGCGGCTCTGGTGGGCACTTGGCCCTCAGCCAGGGTCAACCCACCACAGATATTTATAAGCATTGATGAGATCCCTCCTCAGTTGTCTCTTCTCCAGGCTAAACAGATGCAGATCTCTCAGCCTTTCCTCATATGAGAGATGCTCCAGTCCCCTAATCATCTTTGTAGCCCTCCGCTGGACTCTCTCCAGTAGTTCCTTGTCTTTCTTGAACTGGGGAGCCCAGAACTGGACACACTACTCCAGATGTTGTGGCCTCACCAGGGCAGAGTAGAGGCCAGGTTGGCTTTGGGCTACCTGGTCTAGTGGAGGGTGTCCCTGCCCGTGGCAGGAGGGTTGGAACTAGATGATCTTTGAGGTCCCTTCCAACCCAAACCATTCTATGATTCTATCATATGATGAATACTTTTTAATATTATCTGTTTACAGGTAATTTTTACAAGAATCCATGCCTTATGAAAGGATGCCCTAAACTACTATAGGTCAACACACATCTGAAGTCAATGATTATTCAGCTGTGTGATTACATGGTGTACCCTTGACCATGGTCATGATTTTTTTTGCAGCACTCAGCCATCACTGTTGGGGGGGAGGGGGGTTGATGGTTTTGGGTTTGTTTGGGTTTTTTGTTTGGTTTGGTTTGGGGGTGTTTTGTTTGTTTGTTTTTTAATAAAATGATATAAATGGTAGAAATGTCCTTTTGGGAGGAAACTAAGTGAAGAAAATCACCCCATCTGTTCTCTCCAAGTCAAACCTCACATCTCCATTCCTCATTTGTGATAAATGCTTAAGGGAAGCCACACAGAATACTTGCCAACACAGAGATAAAAAGAATGCTATTACCCTATGCCCCGTGATGCTCTGCTTCTGGCAAAGAATACTCTCTAAAATTCTGCAGCTTCATGAAGATCTTTATGCTACCAAGCAGTACATCTAGGAGTGTCAATACCGTAATACTGAGTAAAAAATATTTGTAATAATCAGAATTTTCACATATTGTTTTTCCACTGGACAACCCACAATTCCTTTTTTTTTTTTCTGAGCTAAGACTAGTGTGATAGAAAAAGCACAACTTCAACATGATAGAAGTGAAAAATGCAGATATCGTCACTACATTAACATATTGTGCTAACTGTGCTGCAAGGCTCAGAAATAGAAAGGCTGAGGAAAAAAAAAAAGGAATACTCTAATCTCTATAAAAACACACTGCTATCATTAGAGTAACAGTTAAGGACAGAGGATTGTGAAAAGTCTCACTGAGTTATTTAGGCATTGTGAGGTATCTCCCAGCCCCTCCATCAGGCATATTTGAAAAATGGAACTGTCATATTCCTGAAAATCTCCTGGGCCCAAACCCAGCAAAGATTTTAGGCAGAAGAAGGGAATTCACAAACACTAATTTTAAGTCCTTAAAGCCAGTGAATATTGGCTCCTTCTAAAGCTAAGAGAAAGATTCTTTTGGGAAAAAGGAGAAAACTAAGTTAATGTTCTTCATCCTTCTCTTGATGACTACACATCTATCCATACACTTTACAAGACATCAATGTTAAATAGCTTCAAGTCTTAATATTAGCCTTTATCTGCATCACAGACATGCTTAAGTCAAGGATGATGCACATTCAAGAAGATCTGCCAGGTCTTTAAGGATAAGCAACTGTATAAACCCTCACAGGCACAGGAATCAAGGGTGCTCTGTGGTCATCTCTGAACTTCAGTCTGGTCAGGATGCTTTATGTCATCCTGTGTTTGATGAACAACTTTCTCAACAGAAGCACTAATTTTGAATGTACTACACACATGAAATTTTGGGACTTTCCAGAAGTTTTAGAATGGTCATGGTTGATTATTTTATATACCTATACTTGTTTTGGACAACCACACTACCCTATTCCATGAAGAAATCTTCAGGCAGAATAAAACCCAAAATCTACTTGGAATATCGTGAACAAAAACTGCAGTAGCTGTTTACATGAGGCTGAATTTCCTGAGGGCATGTGAGTGGAGAAGATTGGCAACATCCTTAAGCATGCCTCTGCTAGCCAACATGTGCAGATGTTAGGAGTAATAAAATTTAAAATTATAGTTTCACTACCAAATTCACCTTTATACCAAGTTTCAGACCCCAAAATAGAAGTTTTCTAAAGAATAAGATCTGGAGCATATTCAACAGCATAAACCTATGCAGGAACTTTTTCCCCTAATGTGTGTGGAAAAGAAATAGACTAGATGATTATTTTCAATTGCTTTTTAAAAATTTAATACAAAAACCTCACACATCTTTCACCATCAACAGTTCTTAAATAAAGCATAATTTAGGAAGAATCCTAAACAGTTGTTAACTTATAAAAGTTTAGTCCTCATTAAAGGGAGCAGAATCATTCAGTATGTCGCTGAGATCTAGCAGATTTAGTCATCTTTTAGTGGATTGACTGTATTATAAATAACATGGGAGTGTGAGGGGCCTCATTCTCCTCATTGCATTTTAACCTGACCCTTGTGTAGGATCATGAAACTGAATTCATATATCTGGACTATTAAATCCTCAGTGAGGCCATGAAAAACCTAATTTAATCAAAATGTTTTACTGGCTTGTTTAAACTACTAAAATTATTTCGGCAAAACATTTGTTTGTGGAAATCCTTTTTTTAATGTGCTCCTGGCACCTGACTTTTCAAGTAAGTTTCTAACAGGAGAAGGTTTTAGAAATTTAGCAAAAAAATAACAAGAACTTTGTGATTTGGAAATAGCAAGACTCTATCAGTCTGGCACTATTGGCAATTTCACATCTGTTCTACAGCAAAAAGTGCTGCTATTTTCATCGTTATTATGAAGTTGATATATGCTCAGATCTTAGTGCAGGTCACATCTCTGGAAAACTATTACTAAAACATGCTTGCATGGTGCAGTTAAGCATAGAAAAATCTCTAAAATTAAATGGAGATTTAAGCAACAGTTTTAACTGTTATGAAAGCCAAATATTGCTGCAAAGGAAAATGAGGTAGAAAAGCATCAAATGAAAAAGATTTTTTTAAAAAAAAGATTAAAATAAAGTAATAATAGTGAATAATAGCAATCAGTTTTCACTAGCTACTATTAGAAATTCCTGTAAATTAAAAATAGATATACAGATATGGTAGATTAACCCTAAATATATCTGTGTATACTATACTGGGGGATAGGAAAAATCACAGCAAATAAAAAATACACATCAAACCATTTAATTAATAGCAACAGAGCAGGGGAAGAAAAAAAAATCAAGGCACTATATGCCAACACACAACAGAAGGTCCTCAAAATGGGGCTATTAAATACCTACGCAAACATGTAAACAACAATACCCAGCTAGAGGAGAACACTTGAAAATGTGCCTAGAAAACACAACAATAGAAGACAATGGTATTGGAAGGCACTTTAATAAGATGCTGCAAATATTATTCTGGTTCCTGGCCAACACTGCAAAAAGCACAATGACTCCAAGAAACAGGGCTCCAATGTATTATCAGCATCACAAGAAGGTTAAAAATCAGTGAGTTGAAAGTGAAGATTCACATTTGGAGAATGAACAAATGTATATATTTTAGTTGTTCACATTAGATAGTTTCCTTGTATTATCTTTCAATTACACTTCTGGAAAATTATTACTAAATGTCACTAGATGCATTTGAATTAAAACAAATGTTGTTCCTGTTTGAGCTCCAAAATAAACAGTACAAATGAAGAATACAAGATACCTGTAGGTGCTCAATTAGAAGAAAAGCTAAACAGAAACACAAAGGGATAGAAGCTAGTTCAACAGCAAATGTATCTTTTGACTTAGTTTTATTTTGAGGCTTAAGCAGCATACGAGGAGGAGTATACAATATAGCTGTCTATAATTGGCAGATCAAAAGAGGTAATTTCAGAGGTCACTCCATTATATGTTCTCAATAACTTTTATAACTTAAAACTCAGCTTTAAAATTTAAAATTCTCAACAACTTCAATAAAGCACAACTTTGGACACAAATTCAAATGCAGTATAAGCCAACCTAAATACATTGTCATATTGCCTCTTTTCTTCCTCTCCACTTGGTGATGCTCTGGGCAAACCAGTTCAGGGAGCTTAGCCAGCAGAAAACAATTTTATTTTTCCTGACGGGTTTCCTTCTGCTGGTTTACCTTCCTTGTACCAGTCCATTGGAAAATTAGACAAGTGTCAAAGCTATTGCAATGGAGAGAGAAGGAAACACACCTAGACATGAGAGGCAAAGAGTGGGAACACCAAGTTACATTGGCTTAAATTTCTGTGGAAATATAGTCTCAGTTTTTATAGCTATGTGTCACTGGAAAGATTTGACTGGTATGGACACAGGAGAAAAACCACAGTGATGGGGATCTTGAAAAGCATTGTGCATACTAGCTTCTTTAGATAAAAGTTTTTCACTGCTGGAATTTTATCCACGTTTCCACAAGTTATACAGATATTATGATTTACCTGCAAATAAAAAAATCTTCTGAAAGACGTCTTCTCTCATGCTCATCTCCCCATCAAAATTAGAAAGCTTTTTGTCAGCTTCTGTACTTGCTAAGCATACTTCTTTGTCAGATGAGACATGCTGGGGAAAATCCAACATGCTGCTTTCCACTGTTTAAATAAAAGGCAACGAACACTTACACAGAAGGCTAGAAACACTTTAAGGATAAGGAACTTTTCCCTTGCTTCTGATATTTATAGAAGACATAAGAAACAAGTGCCCAAAGCAACCTGACACTTCAGATCAGGCATGAAACAAATAAAGTGATTATAGCTAATGTAAAAATGAATGGGTGAAGGGAAAAAACTGCATACCATTATAACAAATAGACATTTTACAAAAACTATCCATTACCCAAGTATAATTATCTCACCTTCATACTTCTACAAAGTGTATATAAGGTGTATAAATTTGATATATGATTTTTGAAAGATGAACCATTTGTAAGTGAAGACTGACATTGTTTCATAGCTGGCACAGATGCTTGCACGTTAGCATTTAAATTGAAAAGCTCTGAATCTTTCAAACAGGGCCATCTGTCCTGAAGTTATTTCTACATTGATATGAGAGAACAGTGTCAAATCCCCATCTTCTCTTCTGTGTTTAAGGAGAAACAATAAGGCAACCAAAAAAGATGCTGTCTACGTATTCTGAACTTCTAGAGATCAGAAGCTGAGTAATAATACTTTTTTAGAATATACTTCTGAATTAAGTAAATCCTTAGTTATTAAAGGAATATTGCATCTTTATAATGATATTGAAGTGCTAAAATAGAAATGAGTCATTATGACCAGCTGAATTAACTTAATTCAAAACCAACTATAATTGTACTCCCCTCTCCAAAAGCACATTTTAGAGTAACAATATCTTCAGATGATACATTGGTACAATTAAAACTGAATCTGACAGGAAGCTGTTCAGATGAAGATTACTCAGTCTTTCTGCCAGCATCAATTTCAGTCAATTCACTGGATGTGCCCAAACTGTAATTCTAAGTAATGTGAAAGACACAGACTAATATTACAGTACAATCATTTGAGCTGCAGCCTGGTCTCTTTTGCTAGGCGAAGATTTTGCTCCAAGCCAAGGTGGCTATATTCAGCACTTCTGTTGCTATTGCAGATTTTTTAGAGGATTTAAGAGAACCTGATATTTTATTACACTGACTACATTTTGAGAGTCATGCAGTTACCATGTGATAGGTTTTTCAAAACAAAGCCACCACAGACATATTTTATTGTTCCCATCTCCTCTGACTGATAATTATTAACAAATTAACTGAATGACCTGTGCTTGACCATTAAACTCTATCTGTATATGGGCATACCTTGATAATTCATTCAGAACAATCTAGATGTGACTGCATGACCAATATCTCTCCTCGGATTCTTCAAGGCCTTGCAGGCCATAACATAAAAATGAGCAAGTAGTCTTCTTTCAAAAAAGCATTAAAAAATTGTCCCATTCTCAGCCATCACCTTTTCTCTACTAAGAGCATATCACCCTCTCCATTGTTCCATTTGACTTGCTTGTCTCAGATTCTAGTGTCTGAAGAAAGGTGCTGCTTGTCAGGCTTAAATGTAATATGTGTACCACAAATGCTGTAATCTATACCGTTGCACATTGTCCCCTAGTGGTTGTACACAGTTGGAAAAGAAAATGTAACTGCATAGAGCATCACATTCAAAAAGAAATCAGGTGACCACTGCAGTTCTCCACATGTATCAAAAAGATCTACAGCACAGTTTGGCTAATCCTTATTGTGGTGGGTTGACCTTGGCTGGATGCCAGGTGTCCACCACGCTGCTCTATCACTCCCCTCCTCAGCAGGACAGGGAAGGGAGAAAAATAAGATGGAAAAAAACCCTCATGGGCCAAGATAAAGGCAGTTTAATTTAGCAAAAGCAAAAGGTCGCGCACAGAAGCAAAAGAAAAAACCAAAAGATTTATTCTCTGCTTCCCATCAGCAGGCTATGTCTGGCCACTTCCCAGGAAGCAGGGCTTCAGTACACATAGCGGTTGCTCTGGAAGACAAATGTCATAAATAATGAATGCCCCCCCCCTCCCCCCAACTTCCTCCCCTTTTCAGTGCTTTTTATTGCTGAGCATGAGGTCATATGGTATGGAATATCCCTTTGGTCAGTTTGGGTCAGCTGTCCTGGCTGTGTCCCCTCCCAAGATCTTGCCCACCCCCAGCCTACTGCTGAGAGGGGGAGAAATGTTGGAGAGACAGCCTTAATGCTGTGTCGGCACTACTCAGTAATAGCCGAAACACTGGTGTGTTATCAACACCTTGCTAGCTACCAATACACAGCACAGCACTATGAGGGCTGCTATGAGGAAAATTAACTCCATCTCAGCAAGACTCAATACAGGAATAAAACCCATATAGTGATTTGTAGATTATGAAGACCAAGAACTACAAAGATGCACACCAAAAAAAAATAAAAATCATTTGGTCATGTTCATTATAACAAATAATTTTATATTTATGCAGGATGTCTGCCACAATCAGCCATGGGAGAAAAACTTCTAGTTGTTACTCACTTGAAAATTTACTTCTTTAATTGTTGTAGATTTTATATAGACAGTTTCACTCTATTGTCAGAAGAGGCACCTAAGTTTACTGTAATTTATGTACTATTAATCCTGATTATATAAATAAACTATATTTCAGCTTTGACTAGCAGAAAAATTTACACACATAACTGATCTTAGTTGTGCTGTGCAAGCAATGGCTGCCTTTTCACTAATCTTTTTGAAAAAAAATTTTAAAAGTAACTTATTTGTATTCATTGCTCCAAGTTAAGAAGGTACTGGCTTCAGAAATACAGGCTTCCACCCTCCCACACCAGCAAACCAACACTGAACTTTGTTGTATGAAGGAGAAAGATACAGACTCAGGCAACTGACTGAAGCGGGGCTAATAGAAACCCACATATAGTCAACAAGATGTCCGTCTGGGGAATACAGTAATAGCTCAGTTATATATAAAGTAGTTGCTGAGGGAGATGATAATTTGATAGTAATTAAAAGACAGCTTGCATTCAAGGAGTAAAACTTGCTGCAGTGTTTAGTATTATAGGATGATCTTTGGCTGGCAGAGACTTACTATCTGCCACCCCATTTCAGTTGCATAATTTAAAAAAAAACCCCAAAACATCTGTTGTTATGGTAATAATGACAAGTTGGAATTTTTAACCATAACTAAAGAAATATAAGAACACGCTGAATAGGGGAATCTAATTAGCGTAAAACAATTTAAAAAAAAAAACCAGAATATAACTTGGCAACACTTGAGTCAGGCCCCACAAACTCAGGCTTCGCCTGTCTCATGCTCCAGTACAAAAGAAAACTATTAATAAAATAGTTGGAATGCAGAAGCAGGATAAGAGAAGCCGTAAATTAGGGAATAGTCCTTGGGTATGAACTAGAAAAAGACACAAAGTTTGAGGCATCCTGATAAAGGGGGCCCAATATGCCAACAAGCCTGGGACCATCTGGGCAGGACGGATAACAAGGTTGCTGAGCTTGCAAAACGGAGATAATGAAGAAGAGGTCACCCAACTCTGTACACTGAAGAAGAGGAGAAAGAGGAAGATTTGAGGAGGACGACCCCTGACGACCACCTGAGAAAGAAACTGCGCAGGCGTATCAGGACATTAGCATATATTCAGGAGTTCCCGGAATAATAATGAATATGTATTAAATTTATCGGAAACCTAATGAATATGTAAACTCTTTTGTAATATAAATCACGTACAATTTGTTTCTCGTCGAGACGCACGTTCGTGGAAATATCCCGGTGCGACTCCCAGCGCTGCAATAAAGGATACCTGCTTAATAGTCACATTGGCTATTGAGTGAATTTTCTTTGATTCAGATTGGCGACCCAGATGGGACCCTCTCTGCCCGGCTGCAGGACCCATTGAGATTGGGACTCTCTTGGGTACCCCCGGGGATTTCTCCGGAGAGACTCCTCTCCTCAATCGGATCACTGCGGGGACAGACAAGGACCATCTATTGAAAGGTATTCTTTAAAATATTTTGCTTTTATTTTTATTTGTTTAAGTAACTGTCTGGAGGTATTGGTTGTTTAGGAGTTTAACAGTTACTACTCTGTTTTTGGAACCGGTTGTCTGGTGGCTCCCCGTAGGTCATTACGTTATAACGCAGGGTTGAGCGTATGCGGGACTGCTAGCGTCTTATTCGCATACATTGGAACAGTAACTGTCTGGAGGTATTGGTTGTCTCGGAGTTTAACAGTTACAGTTACACACACACACGCACTTGAAAAGTAACTGTCTGGAGGTATTGGTTGTTTAGGAGTTTAACAGTTACTGTTACACACACACATGCACTTGAAAAGTAACTGTCTGGAGGTATTGGTTGTTTAGGAGCTTAACAGTTACAGTTTCAAGAAATTTTTCTTTTTTTCTTTCTCAAGTATAACTTGAGGTGTTTGAATTTGTGTGAGTGTGTGAGATGTACAATCATGTACGAAGCAAGTGTGGAGTCCGGATCTGCGGTTCTGTTATCCCGCGAGGGAAACAGCCGGAGAAGGATGAAGCGAATGATTAATGATACCCTTGTGGGTAATTATTTAGATTAATAGTAGCATTGACGTGTAAGTTTGGATGTCCTTTATTGCCGTGTTAAAAGACTAACTAAAAAAAATCTGAACGATGCAGCCCCTGAAGTAGAATTGTTGATAAATGTGGGAATCAGAATATTGCTTTTGACACCCTAAAAATATTGTGAATCAATAATTATTTTTGAATGTTTATGATATAAACAGAGATTGTGAATTCAATCTGGGACAGACATAGAGTGTGCTAAGTGTAAAGTGTGGACCCCTTGAGAAAAAGGAGTGTGCTACCGAAATAGTAAAGATTGTTTGTGGTTGGCGAGATAGTAAAATGGGAAGTAATCAGAGCGGAGAAGTTTTGAAAAACAGCCCAAGAATAAGAATTTGGAATATAATACAATGTTACAATTGATGTTGTTTTGTAGAAGGGAGAAGAAATAGGATGAGGTACCTTATGTTGATTTGGTTTTCACCTTGTGAAATCATCCAGAGTGGCTGAAGGACTGTGGGTTTACCCTGCAAAACCCCCTGGCATTGGCATCAGCATTAGAAAAGCAGGAAAAGGCAGCGGGAGGCTGTGAAGGTGTTGCTCTGCTTGTAGTATGGGGCAACGGGGTTTGAAGTGTGAGTGTGATGAAGAGGATGATTTGGAATTAATGAAAGATGTTGGAGGTTGCATGGATGGTTTTTGATAACAGGGAGAAAGGGAAGGAAGTTAGAAAAGAACAACAAGAAAATGAAAGAGCGGAGACAGGCAGGGAGAGACAGGGAAAGAGAGGGTAACCTGAGAGCTGCACTGCAGGAAGCGTCAGCAAACAGTAACTTCAGGGGAGGATGGCAATACTATGGGGGAGAGGCGGGGCCCCTCCAGCACAAAATACCAGCAATACCTTAGGAGATCATCAATGTGCATATTGTAAAGAACTGGGACATTGAAAATGGGATTATCAGAAATTTAAGGACCGTTTTAGGGGTCCTGTTCCTATCAGTCCAGAGGTTCTGGAGGAGGCACGATACAATCAAGAAGCAGCTCCCTTTCCACGTCAGTTCCCCTGAACTAAGTCCTGAAGGGGACCGGGGGAAACCTCCCCAGCAGAACCCCCGGCTACAGTAGAGCTGGGAAAAAGGAAAATAGATTTTCTTGCAAATACCGGGGCAACTTATTCTGTTAAATACTTATCAAAGAAAATTGAGCGATGATACAGTAAACATTGTGAGTGCCACAGGGAAAGCAGAACAGCGTGCCTTTTCCATCCTTTAAATTTTAAGCTCGGAAAACAATGGATAACTCACCAATTTTTATATATGCCTGAATGTCCTATACCACTCTTGGGACAGCACCTATTGAGTAAATTGGAAATGCAGATCACCTTTAAAGATGGGGAAGTTCAATTATTAATCCCTGAATCTAAAGCCATCGAGGCAAGAGTTTTTATGTTGCAGGAACAACCTAAGACTAACCAAGGAATTCCCGAGGAGGTGAAGAATACAGTGACACCTTTGACATGGGCTAATGAGGTCCCGGGTAGATCCAGAAGAGCGGAACCCATAAGAATTATCCTTAAACCTGGAACAAATCCGGTAAGACAAAATAATACCCATTAAAAATAGAGGCCAAAAAGGAATTAAAAAGGTTAATATTCAACTTTATAGAATACGGGTTGCTCATATAATGTGAATCAGAGTATAATACCCCAATTTTACCGGTGAAGAAACTGGATGGGAAGAATTATCGGCTAGTACAGGATTTAAGAGCAATAAATAAGATTGTAGATGATTTGCACCCAGTGGTTGCAAACCCCTATACATTATTAACTCAATTGAAAAATGACCAAATTTGGTTTACCGTACTGGACCTGAAGGATGCATTTTTCTGTCTGCCCTTGGCAGCAGAGAGTCAGAAGCTGTCGGAAAATCCTGAAACAGGCAGAAAAACACAATTAACTTGGACGGTGTTACCTCTAGGACTTAAGAATAGCCCTACTATCTTTGGGAACCAGTTGGTCCGAGAACTCGAAACATGGACTCCTCCATCTCAGACAGGGACTTTATTACAATATGTGGATGATTTACTAGTGGCTACAACTACTAAAGAGGACTGTGTCCAATGGACGGTGAGCTTGTTAAATTTTCTAGGATTGAGTGGGTACAAAGTTTCCCAGCAAAAGGCCCAAGTGATTCAGCAACAAGTCACTTACCTTGGATTTGAGATCTCAGGAGGACAAAGAGAACTCGGTAAAGGTCGAAAAGAAGCTATTTGCCACACGCCATTGCCGGGAACAGCGAAAGAACTTAGGACCTTTTTAGGTATGACAGGATGGTGCAGATTATGGATATATAATTATGGACTCTTAGTGAAACCCCTGTATCAATTACTAAAAGATAATCAGTTAAAGTTGACCTGGACGGGAGAAGCAAAAAGAGCCTTTGAACAACTGAAAACAGAACTGATGAGAGCAGCGGCCCTAGGTCTTCCTGACGTGTCTAAACCCTTCTGGCTATTTTCTCATGAGAGGCAAGGAATAGCCTTAGGGGTGCTGGCTCAGCAACTAGGCCCTTATAAAAGAGCAGTAGCTTACTTTTCCAAGCAATTGGATGAAGTAAGCAGAGGGTGGCCTGGATGTCTACGAGCAGTAGCTGCAGTTATCCTGAATGTACAGGAAGCACGCAAATTTACAATGGGCCAGAAAATTACAGTAATGGTGTCTCATACGGTTTCAGCCATGTTAGAACAAAAAGGAGGACATTGGCTTTCCCCCTCTAGATTTCTGAAATACCAAGCAATACTAGTGGAACAAGATGATATAACTATAGTCACCACTAACATTGTGAACCCAGCTTCTTTCCTTAGCAGGGAAATCTTGGAGCTGGTGGTCCATGACTGTTTAAAAACGATGGAAGCAGTATATTCCAGTCGCCCCGATCTAAAAGAGGAGCTGCTCCACGATGCCGAGGACTCCTGGTATACAGATGGAAGCAGCTTTGTGAAACACGGAGAACGCCAAGCGGGATATGCTGTGACCACTACCCAAAAGGTAATAGAAGCAAAATCATTACCTCCAGGGACATCAGCACAAAAGGCTGAAATCATTGCCCTAACCCGAGCGTTAGAGCTGGCAAGAGGGAAGAAGATTAATATCTGAACAGACTCAAAGTATGCTTTTGGAGTTGTACATGCCCATGGTGCTATCTGGAAGAGGACTTCTCACTGCTCAAGGAAAATATATTAAACATGCAAAAGAAATTCTAAAGTTATTAGAAGCCGTAAATCTTCCAGAAAAAGTAGCTATTATGCATTGTAAAGGGCACCAAAAAGGTAACACCGACCAAGAGATTGACAATAAATTGGCAGACTCAGAGGCTAGAAAGGCAGCAGAAAAAGGTAAAGTGATGGCAGCCTTAATTCCAGATGGTAAACTTCAAATTCCAAATTCTGATTTAGAGCCAGATAAGTATTCCAAAGAAGATAAAAAAAATTAATCAATGATTTAGAAGGTAACAAAGGAAAAGATGGATGGTTTTATGTTCCAGATGGACGAATAATAGTACCCTCTAATTTGTTATGGAAATTAGTTTTAGATGAACATAAGAAAACACATTGGGGTACAGATGCTTTATATAAACAATTAAACCAGAAGCTAGTAAGTCAAAATTTGTACACTACTGTGAAACAAGTAACCCAAAGGTGCGAAATTTGTTTAAAGAATAACCCGAATACCTCAAACAAGATTCAGATGGGTGTAATAGGAAAAGGTAATAGTCACAGACAGTTAAATATAATCGAACAAACTGTTCTAGCAACACAAGTTAGAAGATTAGATCAACCCATACATCCTTTTAAACCCAGAGACTGGGTTTATGTTAAGAATTTCACAGGTAAACCATTGGAAGAGAAGTGGAATGGACCATTTCAAGTGCTGTTAACAACCCTCACTGCAATCAAGATCAAAGAGCAGCCCACGTGGATTCATTATTCAAGGATCAAGAAGGCCCCTGCATCATGGACTGTGGAACCACAATCACCCCTTAAGATAAAAATAAAGAGGACATTATGATCAATTGGACACTACTCGTGACAATAATAGTCCTGAGCCATGTCAATCAGGTAGAAGGATGGAATCAAAATCTACACTTCTCTCTAGTCCAAAACATCACCCAAATCTTACATAAGAATGATTGTTGGATCTGCACCCAGATGCCTAAATATTCTGGCCACGGAATATCCTTAATAGGAGTTCCGCTTCCATCTAATGTCTCCTGGACAAATCCGGTTTATTGGGCCAACACCACCCTTAGAAAAGATTCCCAGTCCAAATGGAACCAGGAATGGAAGGTAGACGTGATGATAGCGAATTATACCTCAAGTAATAGCTGTTTGGTAAGTTCAGGAAAGGGCACCTTTGTAGGAGAATATTCAAAATGTAACAAGTCCATTTCTTTAAATATGATCCTGTTTTTCAAAGGTTGAACTATACTGGACTCCTGGTCCCATTAGGAATGGGATGGTATTGGCTATGTGGTACATTGGCATTGAAGATATTGCCCCTAGGATGGAAAGGAGCTTGTACTCTTGGAGCTTTAGTTCCTAACATTACTATCGTTGACAAACTATACCCACAGGATGAAAGAATAACAACTTCCCTCAAAAGGATAAAGAAAACTCATAATGCTATAGCAGATAGGTTTACTAAGTTCCATAGTTTTGTAAGGTGGTTTCTCCCATGGCTAGGGGTAAGTGAACTAGAAAAAACTATAGTGAACATTTCAGCAGTAATAGAAAACATTGAGAACAAAACCATTGATGCAATACAGGCCTTGCAAATTGAAATAACTAGTCTGTCAAAAGAAGTGATTCAAAACCGAATGGCCCTTGATTTATTATTAGCTTCACAAGGTGGTGTTTGTGCAACCATAAATATAAGCTGTTGTATGTACATAGACCAAAGCGGTAGAATCTCCACAGATTTAGACGAAATCCATAGACAAAGCAAAGTATTGCATAAAATAACTAAAAGACGATACCTCATGGGGTTTTGAAGAAATTTGGCACAAGGTAACTTCCTGGCTACCTAATTTGACCTGGCTCCGGCAGCTATTTGGTTTTGTCCTGCTTATAGGACTGATGATAATCCTGACTTGTATATTAATACAATGTGCATTTTGGTGTAGTAGGCAAACTTCAGGAGAATATGAGAACTGGAAATAAAATAAGACATGCAGTAGAGTCAGGGAAATACTTTAAGAGAACATCGCAAAAAGAGAATGTATTGTAGGCCTTCTTGCGAAAGAATGCGCAACTTTAATGAAAAGGGGGGAATGAATAGGGGAATCTAATTAGTGTAGAACAATTTAAAAAAAAAAAAACAGAATATAACTTGGCAACACTTGAGTCAGGCCCCACAAACTCAGGCTTCGCCTGTCTCATGCTCCAGTACAAAAGAAAACTATTAATAAAATAGTTGGAATGCAGGAACAGGATAAGAGAAGCCGTAAATTAGGGAATAGTCCTTGGGTATGAACTAGAAAAAGACACAAAGTTTGAGGCATCCTGATAAAGGGGGCCCAATATGCCAACAAGCCTGGGACCATCTGGGCAGGACGGATAACAAGGTTGCTGAGCTTGCAAAACGGAGATAATGAAGAAGAGGTCACCCAACTCTGTACACTGAAGAAGAGGAGAAAGAGGAAGATTTGAGGAGGACGACCCCTGACGACCACCTGAGAAAGAAACTGCGCAGGCGTATCAGGACATTAGCATATATTCATGAGTTCCCGGAATAATAATGAATATGTATTAAATTTATCGGAAACCTAATGAATATGTAAACTCTTTTGTAATATAAATCACGAACAATTTGTTTCTCGTCGAGACGCACGTTCCTGGAAATATCCCGGTGCGACTCCCAGCGCTGCAATAAAGGATACCTGCTTAATAGTCACATTGGCTATTGAGTAAATTTTCTTTGATTCAACGCACAGAGAGCTCGCTACTAAAAGGGATGTTTACTTAACACTATTTTATATTAAATACCTTTTTCTGTTAATGTTAGCCACTGTACCTATATTAATTTTTTTCCAAAACCAGTCTGGTATGTGCATAAGTGCTCAGATGATAGGTTTTGGCTTACAATGCAGGGAGTAACAAAAATGATAGGCAATTTCAGTCTGAAGGAAAAACAAAGCAGAAGAGTGAAATGCCAACAATCTGAGAAGAGACACATGCAGGGCTTCTGTTTGAAGGCAAGACTTTTTAATAAAACTCTCACTGGTCTATAAGAGGAATTCTCTAGAAATAGCATAGTCAAAATTATTTTTATGCACGACAAAAATGAAAGACAACATTCCTATCTACACTTTATCTTGAGAATTTTTTTTTTTTCCTTGTTACCACAGTTTCTTCAAGTCCTCCCATATGTCCTGGTTTCGGCTGAGATAGAGCTAATTTTCTTTCTGGTAGCTGGTATAGTGCTATGTTTTGGATTTAGTATGAGAATAATGTTGCTAACACACTGATGGTTTTAGTTGTTGCTAGGTAGTTGTAGTGCTTACACTAAATCAAGGGATTTTCAGGTTCTCACGCCCTGCCAGGTACACAAGAAGCTGGGAGAGCACAGCCAGGACGGCTTACCCAGACTGGCCAAAGGGAAATTCCCTACCACAAAACGTCATGCTCTGTATATAACTGGAGAGGCTAGCTGGGAGTCAGATTTGCTGCTCAGAAACAGATTGGGTGTTATTTTCCTTTCGTATGTGGTGAGCAATTGCATTTGTGCATCATGTGTTATTGTTACTGTTATCTTCCTTTGTTATCCTGTTAAACTGTCTATCTCAACCCATGAGGTTTTTTTTCCATTCTCATCCCCATCCCCTTGGTGGGGGAGGGGTGAGCAAGCAGTTGCATGGTGCTTAGTTACTGGCTGGGAGATGTTTACTTTTCCCTTCTACTGGAATACAGAAACATCAATGTCCAGCATATTGATAATTTAACTGAAAATGAAGCCTCAATAAAGACTATTCCTTCTACCTCTGTCCTATCTCTCCAATACCAACTCAAATATGACATTAATAGCTTCTCCACTGGACTACTGAAACTCATTTAGAAATTCATGATAAATGAAGCTGCTGTCGTAAAAGCGAAAGGGTAAGTATTAGCATTCTCAGAATGCATTAGTTTCCCATCCCAAAAATCTACTGAATTCTACCTTGAATCTACAAATCCATTAAAGAACAGTACTTCATTAAATCATGAACAGCTTCCCACTGGACTGTGCTATGTCTAGTCTTTCACACATTGCTAGTGCAGCCCTCATGGGAGCTGAAGAGGAACTTCCTCAAAAGGAGGTTCAAGGCTCTGAGCTCTACCCCCCCTCCAGAGAATATCAGAAAGAATAAGAAATGTGTCAAATGAAGGTCAAAATAGATATGAAATAGAATAAAAGGAAAACAACAACCTGAAAAACATAAAAGCTGACAACTATGCTAAAGTGCAAGATATGAAGTAGATATTATTTTTAAAGAGAACCTACAGCTTTCTGTAATTCATTACGTTCACCTAGACACACAGAAAACACAGTTGTCACTGACCAGCTACATACTGTCAGAAACAAACACTAAAATAGTCACATCACTAACAGATTAAATTCATTTCAGCCTGTCCAACAAGTTTAATTAATAATTAAAGTTGGACTGATTTCGTCAACTTGAATGCAGGGTCCCTGATTGCTCTGATTGCTGCAGAGCACTACTTTTAAATACTAAAAAAAGATTAGGTCACCTGATTTTCTTAGTATGTTGACTAGTTACACTGAGGAATACACATACAAATTTGACAGCTTTATAAAGGATTGCCATAAATGCCAGCAAGTGGTTGTCTGTATCTGTTAGAGACAGGAAAACACAGAATAGAAACTGCCTAGTTTTGAAATGCCAATACCTTGGCTCCTCCTGCTGATACAAGGAAGCAGTCATTTATGTAGATTAGTAAATAGAAGAGTTCAGTTGGAAGGGACCTACAATGATCAGCCAGTCCAACTGCCTGACCACAAGTTAAAGCATATTAAGGGCATTGTCCAAATGCCTCTTAAACACTAACAGGCTTGGGGCATTGACCACCTCTCTAGGAAGCCTGTTCTACTGTTTGACTGCCCTCTCAGTAAAGAAATGCTTCCTAATGTCCAGTCTAAACCTCCCCTGGTGCAGCTTTGAACCATTCCCATGTGTTCTATCACTGGATACCTGGGAGAAGAGATCAGCACCTCCCTCTCCACTTCCCCTCCTCAGGAAGCTGCAGAGAGCAATGAGGTCGCTCCTCAGCCTCCTTTTCTCCAAACTAGATAAACCCAGAGTTCCTAGATACTCCTTATAGGACTTGCCTCCCAGCCCTTTCACCAGCTTTATTGCCCTTCTCTGGACGTATTCAAGGACCTTCACATCCTTCTTAAATTGTGGGGCCCAGAACTGTACATAGTACTCAAGTTGAGACGGCACCAATGCTGAATACAGCAGGATAATCACCTCTTTTGACCAGCTGGTTATACTGTGTTTGATGCACCTCAGGATGTGGTTTGCCCTGTTGGCTGCCAGGGCACACTGCTGACTCATATTGAGCCTGCTGTCAAGCAGCACCCCCAGATCCCTTTCTGCAGGGCTGTTCTCCAGCCACTCCTCTCCCAATTTATACTTGTGTCTGGCATTACTCTGTCTGGCATTTGTTATTGTTAAATTTTATGCCATTGATGATTGCCCAGTGCTCCAACCTATCTAGATCCCTCTGCAAGGCCTCTTGTCCCTCGAGAGAGTCAACAGCACCTCCCAGTTTGGTATCATCAGCAAACTTGCTAATGGTGCATTCAACTCCTGCATCCAGATAATTGATAAAAAATATTGAACAGAACTGGCCCTAGAACTGAGCCCTGAGGAATGCTGCTGATGACTGATCGCCAGCCAGATATAACCCCATTCACTACAACCCTTTGAGCCCTGCCATTCAGCCAGTTCTTCACCCAGCGCACTGTGAATCCACTCATCTCACAGTTGTCCAGAAGGATGCTGTGAGGGACAGTATCAAAAGCCTTACTAAAATCCAGAAAAACTACATCCACCACCTTCCCTTCAAAGGCAGTACAAACTCAAGAAAGACGTGTAAGTCTTTCTAATTGACCAAATCAAGGTGGGCTTTCAAAAACCATAATGTAACATTTCACATAAAAACAGTCACTATGTGCAACCATCTTCAAATAACCATTTACACATGTTGTTGCCTCACTACCAGTCAATCAGATTGTACTTGGGGCCAATGTAACTCACAGCAGATTAATAAAAAACGACATGCAAGTAAAAATATATGCACAGGTGAAATCTTGGCAATTTCTTTTAGGGCTTGGTATTTGATATTCTTTGTCTAGATAAAACTGTAAACAAATAAATTCCCCAAATGTCATGAATGTGGCCAGCAGGTTGAGGGAGGTTATCCTCCCCCTCTACTCTGCCCTGGTGAGGCCACACCTGGAGTACTGTGTCCAGTTCTGGGCTCCCCAGTTCAAGAAAGACAGGGAACTCCTGGAGAGAGTCCAGCGGAGGGCTACATAGATGATGAGGGGACTGGAGCATCTCTCATATGAGGAAAGGCTGAGAGAGCTGGGTCTGTTTAGCCTGGAGAAGAGAAGACTGAGAGGGGATCTCATCAATGCTTATAAATATCTAAAGGGTGGATGCCTAGAGGATGGGGCCAGACTCTTTTCAGTGGTGCCCAGTGACAGGACAAGGGGCAATGGGCACAAACTGGAACACAGGAAGTTCCATCTGGATATGAGGAAAAACTTCTTTACTCTGAGGGTGACCGAGCACTGGAACAGGTTGCCCAGAGAGGTTGTGGAGTCTCCTTCTCTGGAGATATATTCAAAACCCGTCTGGACATAATCCTGTGCAACCTGCTCTACATGATCCTGCTTTAGCAGGGGTGTTGGACTAGATGATCTCCAGAGGTCCCTTCCAAACCCCACCATTCTGTGATTTTTAAGAAGAAATCAAAGCTTCTAAGTTATAGACTGCAATCATTGCTATTTTTGCTAGTCAGGTAATTTATTTTACCAACAAATCTACAATTTGTTTACTTGCTGCTTCTGGAAAATATAAATTTGATTTGGTTTTACAGATGAGAAGGACCTTTATAATACTCTTACAGCAATACAGTGGCCAACATAACTGCTGCAAAGACAAACAAAGCAACTGAATTTACAGGCTGATTTTTAACTTATGCAGTAAATATTTTAAACATATTAATCATTTATGTAAATCTGTTTTTTTTAAAAAAACATTTTCCATGGCTGGAACGTGCCAAGTAACTCTTTGTAATAGCACACTATTAAAATAAAACAAAAAAAGCCACAATCTATGAAGCAGAAGCAGCAAAAGGTAGTACCAGTTTTAGAAAATACAAACACAAAAATCTGCAAGCTCATCCACCAGACACTCCTACTAATGATAATCACTTTCTAATATGGTAAAGATTTAAGTCTGCTGTTTCATTTAATTCTGATTACATATGGATAGCTATGATTCCATCCAAGACTCTTTAATGATATTTTTAGTTTTCAAATTCGTCTTCCCCTAAACAGTATTAGTTACAATAAGTACAATTTTACAGAATATTAAAATTTATTTACAAACATATTTCTGGGAAACATATACGCACATAGGTTTATTGTACTTATAAATCTGACACTTCCATGTAGCCACACAAAATTCAGAGTATATCAGCTTCATGTAAGATGAAACACTATCTTCTCTTCTGACAAGAGGTCTGGGATAACAGCTTCAAGGGTAAAGTGGGAGCCAAGACAGATTTTAAAAGGGAGGAAGAGAGAGAGTCACATTCAGATAATTTAGTCATCCAGTTTTTAAATACTCTAAGGGCAAATAAATACAAAGATGCTTTTCTTGCTGCACCTTATGTACACTTTGGAGGGCATTCCTATGGATGTAAATAAGAGCAGATTTGCAAATCACAACAAACACAATGAACTTATTTTTTAAGCAGTAATTTACTGTATGAAGCTTTGTAAAAGCCGCTAATTGAAAAATAAGAACAGCAAGATCATTTCGGCCTATGTTTTGAAAGAGTAGATCTTAATTAAACAACACTTCCTAGTCTTACAGGCTGCAGGAGAACCAGAGCTGCATGCTGGAAGCTAGCATTGTGTATGTGAAGACCATATTCATCAGGTAACTGCAATCAACATGAGCCTCAATACTTTGACTCCACCTAGCAGCCTTGTTAAAAAAAAACCAAAAAACAAAAAACATCCCATTAAGGCAATATAAAACCTGACAGTTTCTCTCAGGACAAATTATTTAATACTTGAATAATATGCCATATGTTGGCATTTCCCTGAAGGTAAGACTCAAGTGCTATAAATGATAGCAGACAGGCATGGGTTAAGTAAAGCTTTATAACAGCTAAGGCTCATATTCAGTAGAACATAACACTTTTTTTTTTCTTTTTTTTTCTTTTTCTTTAAATGAAGAAGTTTTAGTTAAAAAGCATTTCAGAAACAAACCACAGTGCGTATTCAGCAGCATCTAATATAATGTAAGATATACTGCAGTCAGTCTGTGTTCTCAGGATGGATTTTAACACAGAAATTTAATAGGGTACAATCTTTGTACTATTTAGATAACCTTCATTCTTGCTTAAATTTTAAATATATCTCCATATTGTTTCAGGTTTGACTCACAATTTCAGACAAGAAGTAACTGTGTATTTTCTAGTAAGGGACATTTTCTAGCATTTTTCTAAGCAAGGACAAAAAAAATCAAGCAAAGTAAGCAGAAGACTGAGTAATCTAAGGCAAAACCAAGAATAAGTTAATAAAAAAAAAGAGTCCAAGACAGAACAAACAAAGTATAGTTAAATAGTTCAAAGCTAATCACAGGACAACAATATTTCAATTGAGCTAAAGGAATGAGATCACAGCCCCAAAATATGTCATCACTTTTTCCTGCTGGACAAACACATTTGTAGTCCTTAATACACTTCTCAGTCCTTTCACCCATTTGGCTCTTGACAGTGTCTGGAACAGTGAATACATGCCTTGAATTCTTGGGCCATTTTCCTTAGAAAAGTACTTGGCTCTGTGTTAGGACTGTGTTTAGCACAGACAGATCTCACTATGGCAAGAGGATAGCATGTTTAATACTTCCTAATTTAAAGCTCCATAACTGCCTTTAGAAACTATTTTATTTTCTTAAGCTTCATTTGAAGGAATAGAAGACAATCTAGCACCTTTTAACACTAAACCATTAATTTTGTCACTACGCCTTTCAGGAAAAAAGGGATTCTCTGCAACTTAGTTCACTGTAAGCACTACATTGATCATACATCTAAAATAGATACACTTTTAGCTCTTCAGATCAATGTGAGCATGTCAAAAAAGCTGCAAGTCATACTATCCTGGTTTTGGCAGGGATAGAGTTAATTTTCTTTCTAGAAGCTGGTATAGTGCTGTGTTTTGGATTCAGGATGAGAATAATGTTGATAACACAGTCATGAATAACATGTTGTTACAGGGCTTTGGTTTAGCAGCAATTTAGGATTTATTAATATTTTTGAGATAGATCACAGTATTAGGTTATATTATTATTAACAGCACTTATTCATCAGCCAATTTAACAGAGCAATTCAATGGAATTTGTTACAATCAAAATAGTGACTTAGTTAAAGATTTGAGAATGGCAAGGTTTGCCCAAAATTTACAACAGGGTTGCACACACAGATGGGGGTTAAATCAAATCATACATACAGACAGGCAGACAAACAAATCTGAATCAAATTACACACACAGAGGCAAACAATTGATGTGCGGAAAATCGGACTCCACAACTGGGAAAGTTGTAAAGTAGGTATGTTTATTCAGCGCTGGGCAGCACGGGGGGTCATCCCACCAAAATCGTGCGCACCTTGCAGCAATTCCCTTTGAATTTTATACAACAAAATGTT
Source organism: Balearica regulorum gibbericeps (assembly GCF_011004875.1). Lineage (NCBI taxonomy): Eukaryota > Metazoa > Chordata > Aves > Gruiformes > Gruidae > Balearica > Balearica regulorum. Next base: position 7,565,776 of record NC_046219.1, on the reverse strand, counting down.
ACATATTCAAAAAGCGCCTATACATATTCATGATCTTTCCGTGGAAAGGCGGTCTTATTACAATGAGTTCATTTCCATTGTCTCCGCCTTTAACTCCTCTCAGTTGCGCACGTGCAGTGCCTCTTGGTGGTCGTGGGCCGGGGTCTTAGGGATGAAGGCCGTATGTCTTCCTCACTGTGCACTTTTCACCTTCACCACAAAACTTACTCAGACCGGTTCCTAATTAGCAGAGAATCCTCCGTGTTCATTCCATTCTGATTTACTACCTCCTTATCTTGTGATTGGTTACAAAAATGCAAGCAGAGCGAAGGGTCATCTTGACCCTTCCTTACGCTAGTTCTTGTTAAAACATCTTACGTAAGGGTTAAGATTACTAGATATGTGGCTTAAGCTAGTTAATGGTCCTGCCATTTCCCTTAAGTGTTAGTTCTCTCTATCAATCCCCCCTTTTCAAAAAGGTTAGTAAATTCTTTTACTACAGCTAATACAATGACTCTTTATCTAATACTTTCTCAAAATACTTATTTGATTCTAACCTTTGCCTTAGTTGATATTTCTTCCATTCGCTGTAAGAATTCCCCATGTTTTGACAACACCCTAAAGCACATTGAACTACTACATACAGAGCTATAAACAGGATTATAACCATAATTGTCATAACAAACAATTGTTCCATCCATGTCAAATTCGGTAACCAGGATGTTAATCTTTCCACTAAGTCACTAAACCCCCAAGATGTGTTATCTTGGGCCACTTCATGCAAGATTTTGGTTTTTTCCCCAAATTTGAGATAAATCCTTTTCAATCCTTTTGTCTTGGTTAACATAGGTACAGCAATGTTCACCAATAACCGTACATAAACCTCCTCCTTTAGCAAAAAGCAAATCCAGCAATCAGACCAGTTCACGGCATTAGCAATTTTGTCATGTAGCTGCAAAAAGGCATTATTCTCCCATGCCTCAAGTCCCCCTATTAGGCTTACAGTCAGCGTCGTGACAAGGTAAGCTTTCCTTGCTGTACTTGCGTGACTCTCCATGGAGACTTAGGTGCCTTCTTCACACGGGAGTGGTGAATCCAGGCGTTCTGTTCCTTAATCTTTATTGCTGTGAAGGATGTGAGGAGTACCTGGAACGGTCCTTCCCATTGTGGTTCCAGGGTCTTTTCTGTAAGAGACTTCACATATACATAATCTCCAGGTTTTATGTTATGTACAGGTCCATCCAAACCCCTGCTTCGAGTCCCAACCACATGTTTTTCAGTTCTGCTGAGCTGTTTGCCTAATGCCACCATGTATGAAGTCATAATTTCCTCCCCTGCTTGTGTGGACATCCCTTTCTGTATTCCATAGGGTCGTCCATACAAAATTTCAAAAGGACTCAGCCCCTCCTTTGTTCCTGGCCTGGTTCGTATGCGCAAAAGAGCCAAAGGAAGAGACTGAGGCCAGGCCAAGTTAGTTTCCTGTCCCAATTTCACAATCTGCTGTTTGATTAAGTGGTTCATTTTTTCTACTTGGCCACTCGACTGAGGGCGATATGGGGTATGAAGCTGCCAATCTATACCCAAATGGCGGCTAATTTGTTGTACTACTTTTGAGATGAAATGTGGTCCTCTGTCAGAAGATATGGTTGCCGGAAACCCAAAGCGTGGTATTATTTCTTGTATTAATGTTCTGGTTACCTCCCGAGCCTTGGCTGTCCTGGTAGGAAATGCCTCTGGCCAACCTGAAAAGGTATCAGTTAATACCAATAAATATCGATACCCCCCTCTTCTTGGGAGTTCTGAGAAATCAATCTGCCATTGTTGCCCAGGCCCGTTGCCTTTCCCAATTTGGCCCATTTCTGGTTTGGGGGTATTCTTGGGATTAGTCTGGAGGCAAATATCGCACCGTTGAGTTACTTGCCTCACGGTGGTGTATAGATTCCTAGCTACAATCTCTCTAATCAGGTGTTTATATAGAGCTTCTGCCCCCCAATGCCTCTTCCTATGTTCTTCCCTTATCAGAGACCATGTTAGATAAGAGGGAATGATTAGTTTCCCTTGTGGGGTGAGAGCCCACCCCTCGTTATTATACAACCCTTCTAGGTCGATGATAAGCTTCTGATCTTCCTTGGTATATTCTGGCTTACCTTCTAGGGAGATTTGCCCGTCAGGGACCAAAGCCCCTTCTGTTTTTACCTTTGTTTTGGCTACCTGTTTTGCCTCTCTGTCCGCCAGCTCATTTCCTCTTTCCAACTCCGAGTTCACTTTCTGGTGCGCCTTAATGTGCATGACTGCCACTTTCTCAGGGAGTTGGACTGCCTCCAACAGCTTCAGGATCTCCTCCGCATGCTTGATGTTTTTGCCTTGTGAGTTCAATAATCCTCTCTCCTTCCAGATTGCTCCATGCGCATGCACGACTCCAAAGGCATATTTTGAGTCTGTATAGATATTTACAGCTTTGCCTCGGGCCAATTCCAAGGCACGGGTCAGAGCAATTATTTCTGCCTTCTGCGCAGAGGTATTCATGGGCAAGGGCCCTGACTCTATTACTTCCTGGCTGGTGGTAATGGCATATCCAGCATGTCTTTTACCGCTTAGGACATAGCTGCTTCCATCCGTGAACCAGTTTTCCGTGTTTTCCATAGGACTGTCTCTCAGGTCCGAGCGGCTCGAATATGTTGCCTCGATGGTCTCCAGACAGTCATGATGCACTGGTTCTCCTGTGTTTCCACTGAGGAAAGAGGCTGGATTGATAATGTTAGTGACTACAATCTCCACATCATCTTGTTCTACCATTATAGCCTGATATTTCAAGAATCTTTGTGGGGAAAGCCAGTGTCCACCTTTCGTTTCCAGTACTGCAGATACTGTATGGGATACTAACACAGTCATTTTCTGGCCCAGGGTGAATTTTTGGGCTTCCTGGATGTTTAGTACTACAGCCGCAACCGCTCGCAAGCATCCAGGCCAACCCTTTGCAGTTGCATCCAATTGTTTGGAAAAGTAGGCAACTGCTCGTCGGTACGGGCCTAGATCTTGCGCTAATATTCCTAGGGCAATCCCCTGCTTCTCGTGGGAAAAAAGGAAAAATGGTTTACTCGCATCTGGGAGTCCTAAGGCTGGGGCTGACATCAGGGCCTTCTTTAGCAGCTCAAAGGCCTGTATGGTCTCTTTGCTCCATTTAAGGGGTTTCTGCTCAGTGGTTGTTAGTGCGTACAGGGGTTTAACAAGCAGTCCATAATTATAGATCCATAGTCGGCACCACCCAGTCATCCCCAGGAAAGTTCATAACTCTTTCACTGTTTGTGGTCTCGGGGTTTGGCATATTGTCTCTTTTCGGGCCTGTCCCAAAGTCCTTTGTCCAGCACTAATTTCATAGCCCAGATAAATGACTTTGCGCTGCATTACTTGGGCCTTTTTCTTGGATACCCGGTATCCCTGGAGCCCCCAAAAATTTAGCAGACTCACCGTCCAGGTCATACAAGCATCCTTTGTCTTGGTGGCAATCAGGATGTCATCCACATATTGCAACAGCTTCCCTTCCTCAGGCGGGGCTTCCCAAGACTCAAGATCTTTTGCGAGTTGATTACCAAATATAGTAGGGCTGTTTTTGAACCCTTGTGGTAACACCGTCCAAGTAAGCTGAGTTTTACGACCACTTTTAGGATTTTCCCATTCGAATGCAAATATTTTCTGGCTGGCTTTATGGAGAGGGAGGCAAAAGAAGGCATCCTTCAGGTCTAAAACAGTAAACCAGGTTAGTTCAGGTGTCAATACAGTCAGCAAGGTGTATGGATTTGCCACTACTGGGTAGAGGTCTTCAGTTATCTTATTTACAGCCCCTAAGTCCTGGACTACCTGGTATGATCCGTCGGGCTTATGGACAGGTAATATGGGAGTGTTAAAGTCGGACTCACATTCCTTTAGTAATCCTAGTTGTAGAAAATTTTCCATCACTGGCCGGATTCCTTCCTTGTTCTCCTTCCTCAGGGGATATTGTTTAATTCTTACTGGCTGCCTTCCTTCTTTGAGCCTGACCTCAACAGGTGGGGCATTCTTTGCTCTTCCGGGTACATCAGTGGCCCATACCCTGGGGTACACCTGATTCGTGATCTCCTCCTCGATTTTTCCTTCTGTGGGAACACTAGCTAGTGATAAACTCATTATTTGGATATACTGCTGATCATTTACCTCCAGAGTAATCTCTCCCTTTTCGAATTTAATTATTGCACCCAATTGCTCCAATAAATCTCTTCCCAAAAGCGCCTTCGGGGAGTTGGGCATATACAGAAATCTGTGAATGCCCCATTGTTTTCCCAGTTTATATCTCAGAGGCTCACAAAAATATGCCTTTTCACTTTGGCCAGCTGCCCTTTTTACCATGATATAGTCATTTCCCAGGGGCATCAAAGCTTGGTTTAAAACCGAATACGTTGCCCCTGTGTCGATCAGAAATTCTATCTTCTTTTGTTCTTTCCCTAGCTTCATTATAACCAGTGGATCCGCTAGGGTAGATTCCCCAGGTCCCCGTCAGTCCTCCTTCACATGGGCCACTATCCCTCTTTTCTGATTGCTTCGTCCCTTCCCCTTATTTCCCTGCCTTTCTGGACACTCATTCTTCCAGTGACCAAATCTTTTGCATAACGCACATTGATCCCTGTCTAATCAAGGCGGTCCTTGCCTGGGTTTTCTTTCTTCTTCTTCCCTGACGACCGCTACCACCCTTCTCTGTCCCCGTTTGTAATCTTCCTCTCTATTGCTGAACACTCTCCATGCCTCATCCAACAATACTTCCAGGTTCCTGCCCTCTGTGGGACGCAGATTTTGGAGCTTTCGCCTAATATCCCCTGTAGACTGGCCCAAAAATAAAGAAACTAGTTGTTGTATTCCTACCTCTGACCCAGGGTCCAGCGGTGTATTACGGCGCATTACGTCCCTCAGTCGATCCAGGAATTCGGATGGTGACTCGGAAGGCCCTTGCTTAATTGCATATAGTGCTGACCAATTTATGGTCTGGGGAATGGCTCTTTCCATTCCTTTTGAAATCCATCCCTGATATGCCTGCAATTTCTCCATATGGGCGGACCTATTTGCATCCCACTTTGGGTCCTGAAGGGGGAGGTATTCTTTAATGTCTCCTCCCGAGACTTTATAATGGTCCTCAACCAGATCCCCTGCAGTTTTAAAAATCAATTGTTTTTCCGTCTCGGTCATACATTCTAACAATAATTGTATGTCATTCCAATCGGGGTTGTGTTGCTTTACGATAAACTGAAAATGTTTGGTCACACTCACCGGATCGTTCCTGTAATCCTTAGCAACTCTTTTCCATGCCTCTAAATCGATTGTGGAAAAAGGTACCTTGATCAGCATTGTCCCACCATCAGGTCCTACTGCTTCCCGGAGAGGTGCCTGCAGGACCGTCAGGGCGGGCTTCCGCCTAGTACGGGAGGATACAGGGCTAGTCGGGGGAGTGGAGGTTCCGTCCGAGTCCACATCCTGCTCCTGCGATCGAGGGGGAGGCTTAAACAAATCCGTTAGATCTTGTTCTAGTGCCTGGCGGTTTTTGTTTACGTTTGTACATCTTTGTCCAATACTACATGCCGAGCAGCACCGCTTCAGCTTGCCTTTAAGTTCCTTGTTACTCTCTCTTTCAAGGGCAAGTACCACAGGGTCCTGTGGTGGCACCATCCCACAGTCCCTTTGCCACTCCGGATGATTTCGGAGGGTGAAAAACATATCTGCATATGATACTTCATCCCATTTTCCTTCCCTTCTTAAAAACAGCATTAATTGCAAGATAGTGTTATAATCAATTGACCCATTCAATGGCCATTTGGCTCCATCTTCTAGTTTGTACAGCGGCCACCACTGATTACAGTACTTAATAAGGGTCTTCCTGCTCTCTGTGCCTCCAGTCCCAGCAATTTCCTTCCAGTGAGTGAGTACACAGCCTAGGGGACTCTTTTTTAGAATGCCTCCCTGGGTATTGCCCATCCTAATAATTTCTTTTTCCTTTTCCCCAAACTGTTTCCTGCTACTTTCTGTATCCCGTTTTAACTTCCACGCAAACCTCCTTTTGCAAATCTTCATGGTTTTCTCCCAATCCTTTTCCCAAACATCCCAAATTTCTGGGATTAGGTTTTTCTTTCCACACACCAGTTTTACTATTTCGGATTCTTGATAAGCCCTTTCCCAGTCATGAAGCCGTGGGATTTTGGGAAAGCACTTAGGACATTCCGCTTTCCGCCTTCTAGATAAACAATACCACCTTTCCTTACAAAATGAACACTCTAACAATACCCAGGCCAAATGCCAATTTTCGCATAATTTGTTAGTAAGCCCACGCACAAAACAAGGAATCACCCTCCATCAATATGGGGGTTTAAAAAAGGTATCTGGGACAGGTTGTTCCCAATCTAGGGCTATTATCTGTCCAGTTGGTGTTAAACACGCTCTTAATAAAATTCGCTCCTCTCCCCTCCTTATCCAGTTCCCTCCTTCATTTAAATACTCCCAAGGTTCGAGCCCAAACCACTGAAGGAGTAACTCTCTCCGTCCTGCCACTTTGATGATCAGCCAGGCCTCCGATACTTAGGAGATTGACTAAACACTGCAGCAGCCCAACTTACATATATCAAAAACATTTACAGATCTTACAAATGTTTCAGACACTTTGTCCATCTCTGGCCGTGTTCCTCGCGGAATCACGGAACCGCAAATCAGACTCCCACTCGCTTCACAGCGGCGCTGTGTCTCAAACACACACACACACACACACACACACACATGCTTTAAACATAAAATACCCGGGCGTTTCATAGATAAAACATACAGTTCATGTTCTAGTTGTTATCCCTTCAGCAGCTGCACACTTTGGGGCTCGCTTACCCTTCTCCTGCTTCTTATACAGTCCTTAGCAGGTCCGTCCTGGCTCCCGATGCCGGGATGCAGCGATAACCTCAGATTCACTTGATCTACCCCCAAGATTGCTAGCGTCCGCTCTATCGGTCAGCGAATCCCCTTCTTAACATACAGGGTACCCTCCTCCCATACGGGGACTGTGCTGTACGCCAGACGTCTCTGCGCGATTTACCAGCGGCCCCGGCCAAGCGTGGGCGTCCCCTACGACTTACTGGCCCCCTTGTTAAACATACCGTTTATCCGCAGCTTCAGGAGGTTGTTGTCTACTCCTGCCGTGAGCGGCTGGAAGTGGAGGCTCCTCCGAGAGAAGTACTCGGGGCGTGCCTAGGGGCATCCGCTCCGCAGTCGATCCTGCAGCCGAGCAGAGTGTCTCCTGCCTGGCTCGCCAAAACGATGTGCAGAAAATCGGACTCCACAACTGGGAAAGTTGTAAAGTAGGTATGTTTATTCAGCGCTGGGCAGCACGGGGGGTCATCCCACCAAAATCGTGCGCACCTTGCGGCAATTCCCTTTGAATTTTATACAACAAAATGTTACATATTCAAAAAGCGCCTATACATATTCATGATCTTTCCGTGGAAAGGCGGTCTTATTACGAGTTCATTTCCATTGTCTCCGCCTTTAACTCCTCTCAGCTGCGCACGCGCAGTGCCTCTTGGTGGTCGTGGGCCGGGGTCTTAGGGATGAAGGCCGTATGTCTTCCTCACTGTGCACTTTTCACCTTCACCACAAAACTTACTCAGACCGGTTCCTAATTAGCAGAGAATCCTCCGTGTTCATTCCATTCTGATTTACTACCTCCTTATCTTGTGATTGGTTATGAATAGGGGAATCTAATTAGCGTATAACAATTTAAAAAAAAAAAAAAATATAACTTGGCAATACTTGAGTCAGGCCCCACAAACTCAGGCTTCGCCTGTCTCATGCTCCAGTACAAAAGAAAACAATTAATAAAATAGTTGGAATGCAGAAGCAGGATAAGAGAAGCCATAAATTAGGGAATAGTCCTTGGGTATGAACTAGAAAAGACACAAAGTTTGAGGCAACCTGATAAAGGGAGGCCCAACATGCCAACAAGCCTGGGACCATCTGGGCAGGATGGATAACAAGGTTGCTGAGCTTGCAAAACGGGGATAATGAAGAAGAGGTCACCCAACTCTGTACACTGAAGAAGAGGAGAAAGAGGAAGATTTGAGGAGGACGACCCCTGACGACCACCTGAGAAAGAAACTGCGCAGGCGTATCAGGACATTAGCATATATTCAGGAGTTCCCGGAATAATAATGAATATGTATTAAATGTATCAGAAACCTAATGAATATGTAAACTCTTTTGTAATATAAATCACGAACAATTTGTTTCTCGTCGAGACGCACGTTCCTGGAAATATCCCGGTGCGACTCCCAGCGCTGCAATAAAGGATACCTGCTTAATAGTCACATTGGCTATTGAGTGAATTTTCTTTGATTCAGATTGGCGACCCAGATGGGACCCTCTCTGCCCGGCTGCAGGACCCATTGAGATTGGGACTCTCTTGGGTACCCCCGGGGATTTCTCCGGAGAGACTCCTCTCCTCAATCGGATCACTGCGGGGACAGACAAGGACCATCTATTGAAAGGTATTCTTTAAAATATTTTGCTTTTATTTTTATTTGTTTAAGTAACTGTCTGGAGGTATTGGTTGTTTAGGAGTTTAACAGTTACTACTCTGTTTTTGGAACCGGTTGTTTGGTGGCTCCCCGTAGGTCGTTACGTTATAACGCAGGGTTGAGCGTATGCGGGACTGCTAGCGTCTTATTCGCATACATTGGGACAGTAACTGTCTGGAGGTATTGGTTGTCTAGGAGTTTAACAGTTACTGTTACACACACACACGCACTTGTAACTGTCTGGAGGTATTGGTTGTTTAGGAGTTTAACAGTTACAGTTACACACACACACACACGCACTTGTAACTGTCTGGAGGTATTGGTTGTTTAGGAGTTTAACAGTTACTGTCACACACACACGCACTTGTAACTGTCTGGAGGTATTGGTTGTTTAGGAGTTTAACAGTTACTGTTACACACACACACGCACTTGTAACTGTCTGGAGGTATTGGTTGTTTAGGAGTTTAACAGTTACTGTTACACACACACACGCACTTGTAACTGTCTGGAGGTATTGGTTGTCTAGGAGTTTAACAGTTACTGTTACACACACACACGCACTTGAAAACTAACTGTCTGGAGGTATTGGTTGTTTAGGAGCTTAACAGTTACAGTTTCAAGAATTTTCTTTTTTTTTTCTTTCTTTTCTTTCTCAAGTATAACTTGAGGTGTTTGAATTTGTGTGAGTGTGTGAGACGTACAATCATGTACGAAGCGAGTGTGGAGTCCGGATCCGCGGTTCTGTTATCCCGCGAGGGAAACAGCCGGAGAAGGACGAAGTGAATGATTAATGATACCCTTGTGGGTAATTATTTAGATTAATAGTAGCATTGACATGTAAGTTTGGATGTCCTTTATTGCTGTGTTAAAAGACTAACTAAAAATCTGAATGATGCAGCCCCTGAAGTAGAATTGTTGATAAATGTGGGAATCAGAATATTGCTTTTGACACCCCAAAAATATTGTGAATCAATAATCATTTTTGAATGTTTATGGTATAAACAGAAATTGTGAATTCAATCTGGGACAGACATAGAGTGTGCTAAGTGTAAAGTGTGAACCCCTTGAGAAAAAGGAGTGTGCTACCGAAATAGTAAAGATTGTTTGTGGTTGGCGAGATAGTAAAATGGGAAGTAATCAGAGTGGAGAAGTTTTAAAAAAACAGCCCAAGAATAAGAATTTGGAATATAATACAATGTTACAATTGATGTTGTTTTGTAGAAGGAAGTTAGAAAAGAACAACAAGAAAATGAAAGAGTGGAGACAGGGAAAGAGAGGGTAACCTGAGAGCTGCACTGCAGGAAGCGTCAGCAAACTCACTTCAGGGGAGGACGGCAATACTGTGGGGGAGAGGCGGGGCCCCTCCAGCACAAAATACCAGCAATACCTTAGGAGATCATCAGTGTGTCTATTGTAAAGAACTGGGACATTGAAAATGGGATTATCAGAAATTTAAGGACCGTTTTAGGGGTCCTGTTCCTATCAGTCCAGAGGTTCTGGAGGAGGCACGATAAGCAGCTCCCTTTCAACCTCAGTTCCCCTGAACTAGGTCCTGAAGGGGACCGGGGGAAACCTCCCCAGCAGAACCCCTGGCTACAGTAGAGCTGGGAAAAAGGAAAATAGATTTTCTTGCAAATACTGGGGCAACTTATTCTGTTAAATACTTATCAAAGAAAATTGAGCGATGATACAGTAAACATTGTGAGTGCCACAGGGAAAGCGGAACAGCATGCCTTTTCCATCCTTTAAATTTTAAGCTCGGAAAACAATGCATAACTCACCAATTTTTATACATGCCTGAATGTCCTATACCACTCTTGGGACGGCACCTATTGAGTAAATTGGAAATGCATATCACCTTTAAAGACGGAAAAGTTCAATTATTAATCCCTGAATCTAAAGCCATTGAGGCAAGAGTTTTTATGTTGCAGGAGCAACCTAAGACTAACAAAGGAATTCCCGAGGAGGTGAAGAATACAGTGACATTTTTGACACGGGCTAATGAGGTCCCGGGTAGATCCAGAAGAGCGAAACCCATAAGAATTATCCTTAAACCTGGAACAAATCCGGTAAGACAAAATAATACCCATTAAAAATAGAGGCCAAAACTTTATAGAATACAGGTTGCTCATATAATGTGAATCAGAGTATAATACCCCAATTTTACCGGTGAAGAAACCGGATGGGAAGAATTATTGGCTAGTACAGGACTAAATTTGGTTTACCGTACTGGACCTGAAGGATGCATTTTTCTGTCTGCCCTTGGCAGCAGAGAGTCAGAAGCTGTCAGAAAATCCTGAAACAGGCAGAAAAACACAATTAACTTGGACGGTGTTACCTCTAGGACTTAAGAATAGCCCTACTATCTTTGGGAACCAGTTGGTCCGAGAACTCGAAACATGGACTCCTCCATCTCAGACAGGGACTTTATTACAATATGTGGATGATTTACTAGTGGCTACAACTACTAAGGAGGACTGTGTCCAATGGACGGTGAGCTTGTTAAATTTTCTGGGATTGAGTGGGTACAAAGTTTCCCAGCAAAAGGCCCAAGTGATTCAGCAACAAGTCACTTACCTTGGATTTGAGATCTCGGGAGGACAAAGAGAACTCGGTAAAGGTCGAAAAGAAGCTATTTGCCGCACACCATTGCCGGGAACAGCGAAAGAACTTAGGACCTTTTTAGGTATGACAGGATGGTGCAGATTATGGATATATAATTATGGACTCTTAGTAAAACCGTTGTATCAATTACTAAAAGATAATCAGTTAAAGTTGACCTGGACGGGAGAAGCAAAAAGAGCCTTTGAACAACTGAAAACAGAACTGATGAGAGCAGCGGCCCTAGGTCTTCCTGACGTGTCTAAACCCTTCTGGCTATTTTCTCATGAGAGGCAAGGAATAGCCTTAGGGGTGCTGGCTCAGCAACTAGGCCCTTATAAAAGAGCAGTAGCTTACTTTTCCAAGCAATTGGATGAAGTAAGCAAAGGGTGGCCTGGATGTCTACGAGCAGTAGCTGCAGTTATCCTGAATGTACAGGAAGCACGCAAATTTACAATGGGCCAGAAAATTACAGTAATGGTGTCTCATACGGTTTCAGCCGTGTTAGAACAAAAAGGAGGACACTGGCTTTCCCCCTCTAGATTTCTGAAATACCAAGCAATACTAGTGGAACAAGATGATATAACTATAGTCACCACTAACATTGTGAACCCAGCTTCTTTTCTTAGTGGGGAAATCTTGGAGCTGGTGGTCCATGACTGTTTAAAAACGATGGAAGCGGTATATTCCAGTCGCCCCGATCTAAAAGAGGAGCTGCTCCACGATGCCGAGGACTCCTGGTATACAGATGGAAGCAGCTTTGTGAAACACGGAGAACGCCAAGCGGGATATGCTGTGACCACTACCCAAAAGGTAATAGAAGCAAAATCATTACCTCCAGGGACATCAGCACAAAAGGCTGAAATCATTGCCCTAACCCGAGCGTTAGAGCTGGCAAGAGGGAAGAAGATTAATATCTGAACAGACTCAAAGTATGCCTTTGGAGTTGTACATGCCCATGGTGCTATCTGGAAGGGGACTTCTCACTGCTCAAGGAAAATATATTAAACATGCAAAAGAAATTCTAAAGTTACTAGAAGCCGTAAATCTTCCAGAAAAAGTAGCTATTATGCATTGTAAAGGGCACCAAAAAGGTAACACCGACCAAGAGATTGGCAATAAATTGGCAGACTCAGAGGCTAGAAAGGCAGCAGAAAAGGGTAAAGTGATGGCAGCCTTAATTCCAGATGGTAAACTTCAAATTCCAAATTCTGATTTGGAGCCAGATAAGTATTCCAAAGAAGATAAAAAAATTAATCAATGATTTAGAAGGTAACAAAGGAAAAGATGGATGGTTTTATGTTCCAGATGGACGAATAATAGTACCCTCTAATTTGTTATGGAAATTAGTTTTAGATGAACATAAGAAAACACATTGGGGTACAGATGCTTTATATAAACAATTAAACCAGAAGCTAGTAAGTTGAAATTTGTACACTACTGTGAAACAAGTAACCCAAAGGTGCGAAATTTGTTTAAAGAATAACCCGAATACCTCAAACAAGATTCAGATGGGTGTAATAGGAAAAGGTAATAGTCACAGACAGTTAAATATAATCGAACAAACTGTTCTAGCAACACGAGTTAGAGGATTAGATCAACCCATACATCCTTTTAAACCCGGAGACTGGGTTTATGTTAAGAATTTCACAGGTAAACCATTGGAAGAGAAGTGGAATGGACCATTTCAAGTGCTGTTAACAACCCTCACTGCAATCAAGATCAAAGAGCAGCCCACGTGGATTCATTATTCAAGGATCAAGAAGGTCCCTGCATCATGGACTGTGGAACCACAATCACCCCTTAAGATAAAAATAAAAAGGACATTATGATCAATTGGACACTACTCGTGACAATAATAGTCCTGAGCCATGTCAGTCAAAATCTACACTTCTCTCTAGTCCAAAACATCACTCAGATGCCTAAATATTCCGGCCATGGAATATCCTTAATAGGAGTTCCGCTTCCATCTATTGGGCAAACACCACCCTTAGAAAAGATTCCCAGTCCAAATGGAACCAGGAATGGAAGGTAGAATAGTTGTTTAGTAAGTTCAGGAAAGGGCACCTTTGTAGGAGAATATTACATTGATTGATCCTGTTTTTCAAAGGTTGAACTATACTGGACTCCCGGTTCCATTAGGAACGAGATGGTATTGGCTATGTGGTACATTGGCTATGAAGATATTGCCCCTAGGATGGAAAGGAGCTTGTACTCTTGGAGCTTTAGTTCCTAACATTACTATCGTTGACAAACTATACCCACAGGATGAAAGAATAACAACTTCCCTCAAAAGGATAAAGAAAGCTCATAACGCTATAGCAGATAGGTTTACTAAGTTCCATAGTTTTGTAAGGTGGTTTCTCCCATGGCTAGGGGTAAGTGAACTAGAAAAAAAACTATAGTGAACATTTCAGCAGTAATAGAAAACATTGAGAACAAAACCATTGATGCAATACAGGCCTTGCAAATTGAAATAACTAGTCTGTCAAAAGAAGTGATTCAAAACCGAATGGCCCTTGATTTATTATTAGCTTCACAAGGTGGTGTTTGTGCAACCATAAATATAAGCTGTTGTATGTACATAGACCAAAGCGGTAGAATCTCCACAGATTTAGACGAAATCCGTAGACAAAGCGAAATATTGCATAAAATAACTAAAGACGATACCTCATGGGGTTTTGAAGAAATTTGGCACAAGTTAACTTCCTGGCTACCTAATTTGACCTGGCTCCGGCAGCTATTTGGTTTTGTCCTGCTTATAGGACTGATGATAATCCTGACTTGTATATTAATACAATGTGCATTTTGGTGTAGTAGGCGAACTTCAGGAGAATATGAGAACTGGAAACAAAATAAGATAAGACACGCAGTAGAGTCAGGGAAATACTTTAAGAGAACATCGCAAAAAGAGAATGTATTGTAGGCCTTCTTGCGAAAGAATGCGCAACTTTAATGAAAAGGGGAATCTAATTAGCGTATAACAATTTAAAAAAAAAAAAAAAATATAACTTGGCAATACTTGAGTCAGGCCCCACAAACTCAGGCTTCGCCTGTCTCATGCTCCAGTACAAAAGAAAACAATTAATAAAATAGTTGGAATGCAGAAGCAGGATAAGAGAAGCCATAAATTAGGGAATAGTCCTTGGGTATGAACTAGAAAAAGACACAAAGTTTGAGGCAACCTGATAAAGGGAGGCCCAACATGCCAACAAGCCTGGGACCATCTGGGCAGGATGGATAACAAGGTTGCTGAGCTTGCAAAACGGGGATAATGAAGAAGAGGTCACCCAACTCTGTACACTGAAGAAGAGGAGAAAGAGGAAGATTTGAGGAGGACGACCCCTGACGACCACCTGAGAAAGAAACTGCGCAGGCGTATCAGGACATTAGCATATATTCAGGAGTTCCCGGAATAATAATGAATATGTATTAAATGTATCAGAAACCTAATGAATATGTAAACTCTTTTGTAATATAAATCACGAACAATTTGTTTCTCGTCGAGACGCACGTTCCTGGAAATATCCCGGTGCGACTCCCAGCGCTGCAATAAAGGATACCTGCTTAATAGTCACATTGGCTATTGAGTGAATTTTCTTTGATTCAGTTACAAAAATGCAAGCAGAGCGAAGGGTCATCTTGACCCTTCCTTACGCTAGTTCTTGTTAAAACATCTTACGTAAGGGTTAAGATTACTAGATATGTGGCTTAAGCTAGTTAATGGTCCTGCCATTTCCCTTAAGTGTTAGTTCCCTCTATCACAATTCTATGATTATGGTTTCCCTTTTTGTGAGTTTCATGAATTACTCACTTTTATGCACCAGCATTCATCAACAGCTGGTCAGTGAACCTTGCGAAATCATCAATGGAGGGAGATAGCGAGTCACACAGCCCACTGCAGTCCCAGAGAGCTCAAAAGGTCTCACTTTTGGATCACTGTTTATAGGATCTCGAGATGATTGGCTTTGGTCAGTATTCTCCATTCTGGCCACAGTTTGTGCTGAGTCATTCTGGTAGACAATTCAGACAGCAGATGGCCCAGGTATGGCCAGAGTGCCTGACACCCAAGTCACTGCAATTGTATCCAAGATAGCAGCACAACGGGGCTTTTCCTGGGATCTCAGAGGGGCCGGGGGGGGGGGGGGGGGCTGCACCACCATGCACACTGACGTTTTCAGTTTTTGCCAAGCAGTCAGGGACTTTCCAGTTTCTCATACTGCCCTGCCAATGAGAAGGCAAGGGGCACCCTAGAAGCTGGGAGGGGACACAGCCAGGACAGCTGACCCAAACTGGCCAAATGAA
Organism: Balearica regulorum gibbericeps; assembly: GCF_011004875.1. Classification (NCBI taxonomy): domain Eukaryota; kingdom Metazoa; phylum Chordata; class Aves; order Gruiformes; family Gruidae; genus Balearica; species Balearica regulorum. The sequence goes on along the minus strand of NC_046219.1, from coordinate 7,550,317 downwards.
TATTCCATACCATATGAGCTCATGCTCCATATATAACTGGGGGTGAGAGGCGGGGCAGCTCAGGAACTAGCTGAGCATCAGCTTTGGGTGGTGAGAAATTGTGCTGTTCATCACTTGTTTTGTATATTCTATTATTATTATTAATCTTCCTTTTCTGTCCTATTAAACTGTCTTTATCTCAACCCACGAGTCTTACTTTTTTTTTTTTCCTTTTTGATTCTCTCCCCCATCCTACTAGGAGGGGCGGAGTGAGTGAATGGCCATGTGGTTGTTTTAGCTGCTGGCCAGGTTAAACCACAACACATACAAACATTTTTAAATCTGTACTCATATATATATTACTCTCAGCGCTGCTTTTATGATCATCTTATCTGGCAATAAACGCTTACTGGTTTCTCTGATACAATTAACATCAACAGCAAAGTAATTGAAAAAGGTACTCTGTGGCAACTAACGGAAAATCCAGACCTTAAATAGGAACTCATACATGCGCATAACATGTTACACTGTACTTGTATCCTCTCCCTTCCCCCCAACCCCCTCCAACAGTCTTTAAACAAAAGGAATTTGGAAACTGGTATGATTGACTTTCATAAGAGGAGGTGATTTCCACACAATAGTCTGGAGTGGACCACATAGAAATGTCAGGGTAATGTTGTGAGAGACTGAAAGGGTTAATGTGTGTTGACATCTCAAACATTGTGGTGGGAAACAGTTCTGGTCTGCATGGGAAGCCATGGGGGAGGGGTTGGTTGGTGCGGAGCGCAGGAGGGGGACACGTGTCATGTTCTGATCACCATATCATATGCAGCTCCATGTTCTGATCACCATATACGGCTGGAGGTCCTGCAGAGGTCATTTGAGGAAGTGGTTCACAACCACCCAAAAGCCTCCTCAAGACATGCTCTCTTCCCCCCCCCCCCCCCCAATAGCACCTGCACAGAAGACCAAGAACATTCTGGAACCAGAACCATATAAGTCATCAAGGGGGTGTGACTGGCATGATCGAGAGGTGGGAACTAGACCATAAAAGACACAAACCCAAGGAGTCAGGTGCGTGCCCATCACCAGGGGATTGCCTCATCTGTCATTGTGGGATCTGAGGGTGGTGATCAATCAATCAATCAATCTTTTTCCTCTCTTTCCTTTTTTTTCTATAAATGTTTCAATAAGAGGCCATACCACCTACCATTACACTTTCCCAGTTCAGGTTGCTTCTACCATAAATAAAATGTTTAATTGATCATTTGGTGTCATTTCACCTTAATTTAGCCCGAGGGAATCACAAAACCACTGCAGCTCCCTGGGTTACCCAGGTTGGGTCATGATGTTGTCCCCAAACTGGGGGTTCATTTACCTGGTGTGCAATACGCCAATATACACACAGAGCAGAGGTATTTTATTGCATGTTTGCACAGATATGGGTGTCTGTCCCAAGACAGCACACCAAAGCTCCAAATCACTGGTTATTTATACATAAAACACTAACATATTCATCTTTCTAATACATATGCATTGTTGTTCTATTAAATGATTGGTTTAGATTTCTTCATCTAGCATGCAAACTAGAACATGTGCTCAGTTCTTTTCTCCACCTTTATCTTTTGAGTAGGTGGTATAATTGGGGTAGGTGGTCCGTGGGTGGGTGGTCACAATTCCCCCTGCCAGAATTACCTTTCCCCTGGTTTCCTGGTACTTTTGGCAAGTCCAAATGATTCTTCAAGGCTTGTTGGTCAAACTAACAATTTGTCAGTTACGCTTCTACTTCTTGACAATCACATCTTCATTAGTACGTTGTTTGGATAAACATTAACTAACACAGTGGTAGGACTATACAACGGTCATCCTTAGCAGCAACAGTCTTGGTTACATTTGATTTTGCTGTAACAGTGGCAACTGCTTCTGCAGAGTGTCTGATCTCTTCTCCTAAAATTATGGTGTTGTCCCAGAAGTGGGGTCCAGTACCCAGTGTGCAATAAGCCAATCTTACACACAGAGCCAAGATATTTATTTATTTCATGTCTGCAGAGATAGATACTAGGTAGTAATTCCATAAAGCTAGCACACTACACAAAGAAACTACAACATATTTATCTTGTTATATGATTAGAAAAACCTGCCTAAATTTACACTAATTGGTTAGTAATTACCACATCATCTGCTATTGGTTAAACATATTTAAATTAGCACACATCCTCCTTGAGGGTGTGTGTATGTGTGGGTAATTTGCATAGTCCTTTAATTGAGTGGGTGGTCATGATCTCCTCCAGCCACCTTTATCTTTCCCCCAGTTACTGCAGATTTTTGTTGACTTCAGGTTTCTTTGGCAATCACCCAGCTCTGGGTGCCTTCTGTGGCAGGATGTTTCCTTTTTATCAGTCTTTAGCTCCTCTTCAAGGATAGTCATTAGCAAGGCATGCATTTTACATAAAATAATTGGGCTTACAAAATAAAGCTATTGATCAATGGTCCTCCTTAGAAAACTAATGCAGTATATTTAATCCTAAATTAAACAAGCGTCACTACAACCTAGGCATTAACTCAAACATATGGTTTTACTTAGTCTACAATGGTACACATGGTTCTAGAGGGAAAAAAAAAAAAACAACCACCAAAACCAAATCAATCAAACTTACTAGGACTGCTAAACATGGCTTCAAACCCATTCTGTGAACTGAATCCATTCTGTCTCACAGCAAACCTCCAACGCAACACACCTTGCTTGGAGGATCTGAGAAAAGAAGTTGAGAGACTTTTCAACACTCACAGGCAGACAATAAGTGTACTACACAAAGTAATGCAGGAGGTGCTCATTAGGGTTATCTAATTGTTTGGTTCTACTATCAGGTGAACTATGCAATACACAGTGGAAAAAATATTGGTTTTTAAGGCCCTACAGCACTCACAGGTGCTGCTGCATAAACATATGTCTATCATGCCAGCAATATAAACAGCAGGTAAAGTGCATGCTATTTAGTGCAAACACCACACACTATTACTGCCAGGATAGTCCAGTACTTGAATGCAACCAGCTAATGCATGAAAAACAGCTTGTTGACTCCAACTAAAAAAGAAATGGTGCTGTAGGACAGAGAGGAAGGTTTGTAAACACAAAAGTTTTCTTTATTTTATACCCACAGTTAATCGGTTCAGCCTGTACCATGGTAATGCCCTTTGATTTACCATTTATCTTAAGTCTCATACAGTCAAAACAATGAGAAGTGTTCTTTGCCATCATCATTAGTTGGTTGGAAAACTTTCTGCCTTCATGGCAGATGATGACCTAATTACATGCACCACTAAGTCACTGCTCTTCTTGGGAAGACAGTGCATTATAGCATGCCATGATTGCCTCAATGCTTGCACAATCCCCCCAAAAAACTGCTGCTGCAGTACACAGAGGAGGTTGTGCAGTCCAGGGAGCACAGAGAAAGCGAAAAAATTTTCAAGTGTCCTGTCTGGCCCTTGCCATTGGTGAGGTGTTGGACCTGATAGTTTAATGAAAGTATACACACACATTACAGTGATAAGTATGATATAAGAAAGCAACTATATAAGTTCTTCCTATTTCTTTGACTTCCAATGCCATTCCCTGCTCTTCCTGCCTCTTCTCCCCAGCCCGTTTCTTGCTGGTTTACTTCCTTGTCAAGATGATGCCTAGCTGCTTAAGGACATAATTAACATAACTGATGCCTAGCTGACACAATTAGTGTAACTAACATACCACATACCCAATTTATTTGCATGAAGAACACTGTTTATCTCAGAATGAGGTATACTTATCTAAGATGTAGCAAAGGAACCTTGAACAGAGGAGCACTTGTTAAAAACAAGATGTACATCCTTGAGAGTCAAAAGTCAGCAAAATTCCTCTAATTGGTGTCCTTAGAGTGAACTGTCTCATTATAATATGAAAACCACACCTCCAGTGCTGAATACACCCCCTCCCCAGATAAAGACCCCTAACTCACCAAACGTGCATGGTGAATTTAGAAGTTACTGTATCTTTAAATCAAAGCAAGAAAAGAGTTAACCAACTGCAGTTAAGAAGGTGTGACTAATAGGTGCAACTAACACCCTGGAATGTATAAATTTCCAATGTAACAGTTTCTGGTGTTGACGTGGTTTAGCCCCAGCCGGTAGCTAAGTGCCACGCACCGCTAGCTCACCCCTCCCCCGGCGGGATGGGGAGGAGAACGGAAAAGACAACGGCAAAGCCTCGAGGGTTGGGATAAGGGCAGTTTATTGGGACAGCAAGGGAGAGGGAAAACAATCAACAACAGTGCTGATAACAGATAGTAACAATGGGTGATAACAGAGAACGATTTTACCGATCCAACGACCGACCGGACACTCGACCCGTCCCGGAGCCACACCGACATGCCAAACCCGCCCCTGCCCGACTAGCCCCCTTTTATGGTGAGCATGATGTCACATGGTATGGAATAGCCCCCGGCCAGCTTGGCTCACCTGTCCTGGCTCCTTGGGAAATTAACTCTATCCTTGCCAGAACCAGGACATTATCCACCCCTTAGTCCATACCATCTACGTCATGCCCAGATTATTTTACAGATCTCATTGCCTTACTCTATGGGCTATCGCTCTAAAATGTCCCTTGAGTTCATTTAGTCCATGGCTTTGGGCTCCATCTGCCATTACAGTCTCTCAGAGCAGGAGCAATGGTGCGTGCTGCTGGATTGTTGCACGCTGCATCCGGAGTCTTCACAGCCGGTGTATCTGGTATGGTCCATGCTCACAGTCTGGATGTCAAGGATGTGATTTTTCGATAAAGTTTCTGGGCACCAGTTGAAGTCAGTTCTAGTTCCATCATCGTGGCACTTTGCTCAGTTTCAAAGTCCATCCTTCATTAGTTTTGGGTGATTCTTATGGTCATACCATTGATACAGCATATCGCTATTAATATCATGCAATTTAATTTATTGGCTATTTTCACCCAGAATCAAATCCCCTTGGGGTACACACCGGACTTCCCCATCTTTTCTCATCACCCACCAAGTGCACCCTGGTCCCTGAGCAAAAGCAATCCCGCAGATGGGCTTGCCTTTGCCTGAAGCAGGGATAACCCAAACTGTTTTACCCAACATATTTTTCATGTGCACTACAGGAACTTTATCCCCTTCTACTGGGCGTGGGAATTTTGACTGGGTAGGGCCAGCTCGATTGCAGATCCCCTAGTGTTAACTAACCAGGTGGCCTTTGCTAAATGTGTATCCCAGTGTTTGAGGGTCCCACCACCCATTGCCCTCAGGGTGGTTTTTAGCAGCCCATTGCACCTTTCAACTTTCCCAGAGGCTGGTGCATGGTAGGGGATGTGATACACCCACTCAATGCCATGCTCTTTGGCCCAGGTGTCTATGAGGTTGTTCCGAAAATGAGTCCCATTGTCTGACTCAATTCTCTCTGGGGTGCCATGTTGCCACAGGACTTGCTTTTCAAGACCCAGGATAGTGTTCCGGGCAGTGGCATGGGGCACAGGATATGTTTCCAGCCACACAGTGGTTGCTTCCACCATTGTAAGAACATAACGCTTGCCTTGCTGGGTTTGTGGGAGCGTGATGTAGTCGATTTGCCATGCTTCCCCATATTTATATTTCAACCATCGGCCTCCATACCACAGAGGCTTTACCCGCTTGGCTTGCTTGATTGCGGTGCATGTTTCACATTCATGGACGACCTGTGAGATGGCGTCCATGCTCAAGTCCACCCCTCGATCACGGGCCCATCTATATGTCGCATCTCTTCCTTGATGGCTTGAGGCCTCATGGGCCCACCGAGCTATAAATAATTCACCCTTATGTTGCCAGTCCAAATCCACCTGAGCCACTTCAATCTGAGCAGCCTGATCCACCTGCTGGTTGTTCTGATGTTCCTCAGTGGCCCGACTCTTGGGTACGTGGGCATCTACATGACGTACTTTTACAATCAGCTTCTCTAGCCGGGCAGCAATATCTTGCCACAGTGGGGCAGCCCAGATGGGTTTGCCTCTGCGTTGCCAGTTGCTCCGCTTCCACTGCTGTAACCACCCCCACAGGGCATTGGCCACCATCCATGAGTCAGTGTAGAGGTACAGCGTTGGCCACTTTTCTCTTTCAGCAATATCTAAAGCCAGCTGGATGGCTTTCACCTCTGCAAACTGGCTCGATTCACCTTCTCCTTCAGCAGCTTCTGCAACTCGCCATGTAGGACTCCATACAGCGGCCTTCCACCTTCAATGCTTTCCCACGATGCGACAGGACCCATCAGTGAACAGGGCATATGGTTTCTCATCTTCTGTTAGTTTATTATACGGTGGGGCTTCTTCAGCATGTGTCACCTCCTCCTCTGGCGACATTCCGAAATCTTTCCCTTCTGGCCAGTCTGTGATCACTTCCAGAATCCCTGGACGACTGGGGCTTCCTATTCTAGCCCGTTGTGTGATCAGCGCAACCCACTTACTCCACGTAGCATCGGTTGCATGATGTGTAGAAGGAGCCCTCTCTTTGAACATCCAACCCAGCACTGGGAGTCGGGGTGCCAAGAGGAGCTGTGCTTCAGTGCCAATCACCTCTGAAGCAGCTCGAACCCCTTCGTAGGCTGCCAATATCTCCTTTTCCATTGGAGTGTAGTGGGCCTCGGATCCTCTATATCCCCGGCTCCAAAATCCCAGGGGTCGACCTCGAGTCTCCCCTGGTGCTTTCTGCCAGAGACTCCAGGTAGGGCCATTCCCCTCGGCTGCAGTGTACAGCACATTTTTCACATCTGGTCCTGCCCGGACTGGCCCAAGAGCTACGGCATGAACTATTTCTTGTTTAATTTGTTCGAAAGCTTGTCGTTGCTCAGGGCCCCATTTGAAATCATTCTTCTTCCGGGTTACATGGTAGAGAGGGCTTACTATCAGACTGTAATTCGGAATGTGCATTCGCCAGAAACCCACAACGCCTAAGAAGGCCTGTGTCTCCTTTTTGTTGGTTGGTGGAGACATGGCTGCTATTTTGTTGATAATATCCATAGGGATTTGACGCCGCCCATCATGCCATCTTATTCCTAAAAACTGGATCTCCTGCACAGGCCCCTTCACCTTACTTCGTTTTATGGCAAAGCCAGCCTGCAGCAGGATTTGGATTATTTTCTTCCCTTTCTGAGAAACTTCCTCTGCTGAGTTGCCCCATACAATGATGTCATCAATGTATTGCAGGTGCTCTGGGGCTTCACCCTTTTCCAGTGCACTCTGGATCAGTCCATGGCAAATTGTGGGGCTGTGTTTCCACCTCTGGGGCAGTCAGTTCCAGGTGTACTGGACACCCTTCCAAGTGAAGGCAAACTGTGGCCTGCACTCTGCTGCCAAAGGGATCGAGAAAAATGCATTAGCTATATCAATTGTGGCGTACCACTTGGCTGCCTTTGACTCCAGTTCATATTGAAGTTCCAGCATATCCGGCACGGCAGCACTCATGGGCGGTGTGACTTCATTCAGGCCACGATAGACTACCGTCAGCCTCCACTCTCCATTGGACTTCCGCACTGGCCATATGGGACTGTTAAAGGGTGAGTGGGTTCTGCTGATCACTCCCTGACCCTCCAGTTGATGAATTAGTTTGTGGATGGGAACCAGGGAGTCTCTGTTGGTGCGGTATTGCCGCCGGTGCACAGTTGTAGTAGCAATCGGCACCTGTTGCTCTTCAACCTTCAGCAACCCTACAACAGAAGGGTCCTCCGAGAGACCAGGCAAACTAGACAATGGTTCAATTTCCTCCGCTTCTAAGGCAGCTATTCCAAAAGCCCACCTGTAACCTTTTGGGTCTTTGAAATACCCTCTCCGGAGGTAGTCTATGCCTAGGATGCATGTATCCTCTGGGCCAGTCACAATGGGGTGCTTTTGCCACTCATTCCCAGTTAGACTTACTTCAGCCTCCAACAGAGTCAACTGTTGGGATCCCCCCGTCACACCAGAAATAGATATTGGTTCCACCCCTTCATAGTTCGATGGCATTAGGGTACACTGTGCACCCATGTCCACTAGGGCCTTGTACTCTTGTGGGTTCGATGTGCCAGGCCATCGGATCCACACAGTCCAATAAACCCTATTGTCCCTTTCCTCCACCTGGCTGGAGGCAGGGCCCCTCTAGTCCTGCTCGTCATAGTCACTACTCACCTCTTGCAAAAAGGACTTAGAAGTCCCTTCAAGAGGATCAGAAGTGCGATCTGGCCTTTCACTTGGTCTGGGGGGCTGCCCGCTGGAAACTGGAGCAGCATTCTTTCTGGAAGAGTCCCTTTTTACAGCTGTCTTGCCTTGTAGCTCATGTACGCGTGCCCACAGGGTTGAGGTGGGCTTCCCATCCCATTTCCTCATGTCTTCTCCGTGGTCACGCAGGAAAAACCACAGGATACCTCGTGGTGTGTATGCTCTATATCCCCTCTCCGGAGCAGAGGAACGCTTACTCCTAACAGCTGAAATGCGGGTCTATACAGGTGGGGAGTAAGATATATCCTCTTTGAGTTGCTGGACGTCCTGGGACAGTTTCTCCACAGCCGAGACAAGGGAGGAAGAGAGGGTCTCTTCATACTGCCGGAGTCGGCCAGCCACTTCGTCCACCGTGGGTGCCTCTTCACTCTTCCAGTCCATTACTGCCAGTGAGTTGGCATACGATGATGGTGCACTTCGTACAAATTTTTGCCACATGGGTCGGGTACAGTGGACTTCATCAGGGTCTGTGGGCAACTGTGCATTGTCCGGATCATAATAAACCATCTCCCGCACAGCTAATTCCCTCAGATATTGAATACCTCTCTCCATAGTGGTCCACTTGCCTGGCCGACATACGACATCTTCACTGAAAGGATACCTTTCCCTCACACTTGACAGGAGGCGCCTCCAGAGGCTAAGGGCCTGTGCCTTCTTCCCAATTGCTTTGTCAATGCCCCCTTCCCTAGACAAGGATCCTAGCTGCTTGGCCTCCCTGCCCTCCAATTCCAGGCTACTGGCCCCGTTATCCCAGCAGCGGAGCAGCCAGGTAATAATATGCTCCCCTGGAAGGCTGCTGAAATCTTTCCGCATATCTCGCAGCTCACTCAGGGACAGGGATCGAGTAATCACTTCTGGTTCTGGCTCTTCTTGTTGTTCTCGTGATGGCCCCGGTTCATCATCATCTCTCACTAAGCGAACTGATTTCCTTGTGTATTTCTTTTTGTGTATAGGGGCAACTGATACTGGTATGGGTTGATCTTTTGGCTCGACTACAGTGCCTGTTGCGGGGGCCTGGGTAGCTGCAGTGCCTGTTGCTGGGGCCTGGGCAGCTGCAGTGCCTGTTGCGGGGGCCTGGGCAGCTGCAGTGCCTGTTGCGGGGGCCTGGGCAGCTGCAGTGCCTGTTGCGGGGGCCTGGGCAGCTGCAGTGCCTGTTGCGGGGGCCTGGGCAGCTGCAGTGCCTGTGGGTCCGCTCTCTCCCTCTGGATGGTGCTGTCTACTGTCCAGCAGTGTTTGATAGATTGTGGCCAGGGCCCAGCACAGTGCAGTAAGTTGTGTCTCCTTAGAATCCCCACAGCATTTTCCTTTCAAATATTCTACCATTTTATCAGGGTCTTGCAATTGTTCAGGAGTGAAGCTCCAAACCATTGGGGGTGAAAAGGTCTCTAGATACCCACCCATACTCTCCCACATGCCATGCCAGCCCTGACCATTCAGCCTTGGGGAAGATCCCTGGGTGGTACTCTTGAAAAGATTTTTGCTAACCCTGAACAGGAGTGGGAAAGCATTCAGGAGACCTAGCAATAGGAATATAATGGCCTGAACATTCCAAGGGTATTCAAAATACTCAAAAATTGTTGTAACCAACCAAAAGGGAAAAGAGGAGGTGAAAGAGTGGGAGAAGGTATCCCCCCCTGTCTTCCCCATAGATTGGGTCCAATTATTAATCAATTCTGAAAGATACTGACCGAGGTACGGGCCTGACCTAAATGCTACATACACATACCAGCTCAGACCCATGACTGTCAATGATATCTTATCATAAGTCATTATCACACAATATAACAACATGAGAACACGAACCCCTCTCCCAGAGGTGATAAACAGCACCGCAGGGATTGCATAGAGTAAACATGGGTTTACAAAACAGAGCCATGTGAGCAAACAGAACATCATTATGACCAGTGACTGTTTCAATAACATCATAAATGCTTTTAACAACTTTGTTTTAACACACTTGGGTCAGACTTGCCGTTATCACAACCCCTCGAGCCCCACGTTGGGCGCCAAAAAGGACTGACGTGGTTTAGCCCCAGCCGGTAGCTAAGTGCCACGCGCCGCTCGCTCACCCCTCCCCCGGCGGGATGTGGAGGAGAACGGAAAAACAACGGCAAAGCCTCGAGGGTTGGGATAAGGGCAGTTTACTGGGACAGCAAGGGAGAGGGAAAACAATCAAGTGCTGATAACAGATAGTAACAATGGGTGATAACAGAGAACGGTTTTACCGATCCAATGACCAACCAGATGCTCAACCCGTCCCGGAGCCTCCCCCTGCCCCCCTAGCCCCCTTTTATGGTGAGCATGATGTCACATGGTATGGAATAGCCCCCGGCCAGCTTGGCTCACCTGTCCTGGTTCCTTGGGAAATTAACTCTATCCTTGCCAGAACCAGGACAGGTGTGACTATCTAGCATTTATCCTTGTGCAGATGTGACCTTGTGTGTGAATCGGCTTTGCATATCAGGTAAGGATCCAGCATTTTGGGGCACCAAAGAGGAAAGCCACTGTTCAGAGTTTTTCCAGAGTCCATGTATGTATATTTTCCTATTCAAAGCCTGATGTTGAAGATTTTGAAAGAAAGACTCCAGAATTCTTGAATCCTAGAGAATTGTTTTAGGACACTGAAATTAAATAAGTCACACTACTTTTATTCAGATTTTTTCCATTACTAATATCTATGCACAGACTACTGTGCTAATTTAATTAATCTATGTTTTAGCCTTTTCCTATGCATTTTGTTGAAATAAATGTTAATCTTTGAATCTTTTGGATTCTAATAGGAAAGGTATTTAACTGGAAATAGCCTCCTTCCCAAAAGCTGCTTGTTTTAACCAAAAGAATCAAGCTTTTAGTGTTGTTTTATTCAATACAAGGTGCACTTCTTGGAACTTGCTAAGAAGGGTCATGTTTAATCTCATGTTAAGATGCTTGTGACCATTTGCTTAACTTTTTAAAGTTAGAGGTCACTATTTGGCATTAAAGATCACTCTCTTGTGATATGATTATGTAACCGATGTGTTTAACTTTTTAACCATGGTGATGGGATCAAGATGAGATTATTAGCAGTAGTAGGGAATGAGAAAATATTTTAGGAATGAGGACCTGAGAGCTTGGTGGTACCATGGAACTGATAAACTGTGTGGTTGGTATGTACCATGGAACTGATAAACTGCATTATTGGTACATGAGCCAAATAATATTTCATTTTCTGTCAAAATCATGTCCTTTGAGTGAACTTTGTTCATTATAATCTCATTATAATACCAAAACACACCTCCATGCTAAAAGTTACCCACCTCCAAGGTACGACCACCCCTCACTGGGCATGCTCTCTGAATTTCTTTAAGTATATAGCTTTAAAAGCAAAGCGAGAAAGTTTTACACCAATCATAATGAAGTAACTATGTAACTATGTGATGTAATTGTAACCATGTGTGCATTGAGAATATAAATATGTGCGTGTTCGTAGGCTAGGTATGCACGTTAGGTGGAACTATCCCCCGTGCATCCAGCGCTGCAATAAAGAATGCCTGCCTTTTAACACTACATTGGTGTTACGAGGTTTATTCCCGGATTTCGGTGACAGTTTCTGGCGACCCAGATGGGACCCTGCTTTTGAACCTCGACGGATCCGTGGGATCGCAGGATCTCCAGCCGGCACCGGGGAATTCTCGGGGAGAACCTCCGATCCCCGGACCGAAGAGCTCTGAGCAAGACCCCTGGGAGAGGTAAAGGCATTCTTATTTGATTTGAATATTGTTTTTTTTCGAATATTTGCTCTTACAAGTTGAAGGCCTTATTCAAGGAGCCCCGTGGCTCACCAGGACAGGCCCACATTGGGACAGGCCCGCACCGGGACAGGCCCGCATTGGGACAGGCCCACACTAGGTTCAAGGAGCCCCGTGGCTCTCCGGGTGTCCTGGTTCTGGCAAGGATAGAGTTAATTTCCCAAGGAGCCAGGACAGGTGAGCCAAGCTGGCCGGGGGCTATTCCATACCATGTGACATCATGCTCACCATAAAAGGGGGCTAGGGGGGCAGGGGCGGGTTCGGCGTGTCGGCGTGGCTCCGGGACGGGTCGAGCGTCCGGTCGGTCGGTTGTCGGATCGGTAAAATCGTTCTCTGTTATCACCATTGTTACTATCTGTTATCAGCACTGTTGGTGATTGTTCTCCCTCTCCCTTGCTGTCCCAGTAAACTGCCCTTATCCCGACCCTCGAGGCTTTGCCGTTGTTTTTCCGTTCTCTTCCACATCCCGCCGGGGGAGGGGTGAGCGAGCGGCTGGGGCTAAACCACGTCAGTCCTTTTTGGCGCCCAACGTGGGGCTCGAGGGGTTGTGATAACGGCAAGTCTGACCCAAGTGTGTTAAAACAAAGTTGTTAAAAGCATTTATGATGTTATTGAAACAGTCACTGGTCATAATGATGTTCTGTTTGCTCACATGGCTCTGTTTTGTAAACCCATGTTTACTCTATGCAATCCCTGCGGTGCTGTTTATCACCTCTGGGAGAGGGGTTCGTGTTCTCATGTTGTTATATTGTGTGATAATGACTTATGATAAGATATCATTGACAGTCATGGGTCTGAGCTGGTATGTGTATGTAGCATTTAGGTCAGGCCCGTACCTCGGTCAGTATCTTTCAGAATTGATTAATAATTGGACCCAATCTATGGGGAAGACAGGGGGGGATACCTTCTCCCACTCTTTCACCTCCTCTTTTCCCTTTTGGTTGGTTACAACAATTTTTGAGTATTTTGAATACCCTTGGAATGTTCAGGCCATTATATTCCTATTGCTAGGTCTCCTGAATGCTTTCCCACTCCTGTTCAGGGTTAGCAAAAATCTTTTCAAGAGTACCACCCAGGGATCTTCCCCAAGGCTGAATGGTCAGGGCTGGCATGGCATGTGGGAGAGTATGGGTGGGTATCTAGAGACCTTTTCACCCCCAATGGTTTGGAGCTTCACTCCTGAACAATTGCAAGACCCTGATAAAATGGTAGAATATTTGAAAGGAAAATGCTGTGGGGATTCTAAGGAGACACAACTTACTGCACTGTGCTGGGCCCTGGCCACAATCTATCAAACACTGCTGGACAGTAGACAGCACCATCCAGAGGGAGAGAGCGGACCCACAGGCACTGCAGCTGCCCAGGCCCCTCCGACAGGCACTGCAGCTGCCCAAACCCCCGCAACAGGCACTGTAGTCGAGCCAAAAGATCAACCCACACCAGTATCAGTTGCCCCTATACACAAAAAGAAATACACAAGGAAATCAGTTCGCTTAGTGAAAGATGATGATGAACCAGGGCCATCACGAGAACAAGAAGAAGAGCCAGAACCAGAAGTGATTACTCGATCCCTGTCCCTGAGTGAGCTGCGAGATATGCGGAAAGATTTCAGCCGCCTTCCAGGGGAGCATATTATTACCTGGCTGCTCCGCTGCTGGGATAATGGGGCCAGTAGCCTGGAACTGGAGGGCAGGGAGGCCAAGCAGCTAGGATCCCTGTCTAGGGAAGGGGGCATTGACAAAGCAATTGGGAAGAAGGCACAGGCCCTTAGCCTCTGGAGGCGACTCCTGTCAAGTGTGAGGGAAAGGTATCCTTTCAGTGAAGATGTCGTATGTCGGCCAGGCAAGTGGACCACTATGGAGAGAGGTATTCAATATCTGAGGGAATTAGCTGTGCGGGAGATGGTTTATTATGATCCGGACAATGCACAGTTGCCCACAGACCCTGATGAAGTCCACTGTACCCGACCCATGTGGCGAAAATTTGTGCGAAGTGCACCATCTTCGTACGCCAACTCACTGGCAGTAATCGACTGGAAAAGTGAAGAGGCACCCACGGTGGACGAAGTGGCTGGCCGGCTCCGGCAGTATGAAGAGAGCCTTTCCTCCTCCCTAATCTCGGCTGTGGAGAAACTGTCTCAGGATGTCCGGCAACTCAAAGAGGATATATCTTACTCCCCACCTGTACAGACCCGCATTTCAGCTGTTAGGAGTAAGCGTTTTTCTGCTCCAGAGAGGGGATATAGAGCATACACACCACGAGGTATCCTGTGGTTTTTCCTGCGTGACCACGGAGAAGACATGAGGAAATGGGATGGGAAGCCCACCTCAACCCTGCGGGCACGCGTACATGAGCTACAAGGCAAGACAGCTGTAAGAAGGGACTCTTCCAGAAAGAATGCTGCTCCAGTTTCCACCGGGCAGCCCCCCAGACCAAGTGAAAGGCCAGATCGCACTTCTGATCCTCTTGAAGGGACCTCTAAGTCCTTTTTGCAAGACGTGAGTAGTGACTATGACGAGCAGGACTAGAGGGGCCCTGCCTCCAGCCAGGTGGAGGAAAGGGACAATAGGGTTTATTGGACTGTGTGGATCCGATGGCCTGGCACATCGAACCCACAAGAGTACAAGGCCCTAGTGGACACGGGTGCACAGTGTACCCTAATGCCATCGAACTATGAAGGGGTGGAACCAATATCTATTTCTGGTGTGACGGGGGGATCCCAACAGTTGACTCTGTTGGAGGCTGAAGTAAGTCTAACTGGGAATGAGTGGCAAAAGCACCCCATTGTGACTGGGCCAGAGGCTCCATGCATCCTGGGCATAGACTACCTCCGGAAAGGGTATTTCAAAGACCCAAAAGGTTACAGGTGGGCTTTTGGAATAGCTGCCTTAGAAGCGGAGGAAATTGAACCATTGTCTAGTTTGCCTGGTCTCTCGGAGGACCCTTCTGTTGTAGGGTTGCTGAAGGTTGAAGAGCAACAGGTGCCGATTGCTACTACAACTGTGCACCGGCGGCAATACCGCACCAACAGAGACTCCCTGGTTCCCATCCACAAACTAATTCATCAACTGGAGGGTCAGGGAGTGATCAGCAGAACCCACTCACCCTTTAACAGTCCCATATGGCCAGTGCGGAAGTCCAATGGAGAGTGGAGGCTGACGGTAGACTATCGTGGCCTGAATGAAGTCACACCGCCCATGAGTGCTGCCGTGCCGGATATGCTGGAACTTCAATATGAACTGGAGTCAAAGGCAGCCAAATGGTATGCCACAACTGATATAGCTAATGCATTTTTCTCGATCCCTTTGGCAGCAGAGTGCAGGCCACAGTTTGCCTTCACTTGGAGGGGCGTCCAGTACACCTGGAATCGACTGCCCCAGGGGTGGAAACACAGCCCCACAATTTGCCATGGACTGATCCAGACTGCACTGGAAAAGGGTGAAGCCCCAGAGCACCTGCAATACATTGATGACATCATTGTATGGGGCAACTCAGCAGAGGAAGTTTCTGAGAAAGGGAAGAAAATAATCCAAATCCTGCTGCAGGCTGGCTTTGCCATAAAACAAAGTAAGGTGAAGGGGCCTGCGCAGGAAATCCAATTTTTAGGCATAAGGTGGCATGATGGGCGGCGTCAAATCCCAATGGATATTATCAACAAAATAGCAGCCATGTCCCCACCAACCAACAAAAAGGAGACACAGGCCTTCTTAGGTGTTGTGGGTTTCTGGCGAATGCACATTCCGAATTACAGTTTGATAGTAAGCCCTCTCTACCATGTAACCCGGAAGAAGAATGATTTTAAATGGGGCCCTGAGCAACGACAAGCTTTCGAACAGATTAAACAAGAAATAGTTCATGCTGTAGCTCTTGGGCCAGTCCGGGCAGGACCAGATGTAAAAAATGTGCTGTACACCGCAGCCGGGGAGAATGGCCCTACCTGGAGTCTCTGGCAGAAAGCACCAGGGGAGACTCGAGGTCGACCTCTGGGGTTTTGGAGCCGGGGATATAGAGGATCCGAGGCCCGCTACACTCCAACAGAAAAGGAGATATTGGCAGCCTACGAAGGGGTTCGAGCTGCTTCAGAGGTGATTGGCACTGAAGCACAGCTCCTCTTGGCACCCCGACTCCCAGTGCTGGGTTGGATGTTCAAAGAGAGGGCTCCTTCTACACATCATGCAACCGATGCTACGTGGAGTAAGTGGGTTGCGCTGATCACACAACGGGCTAGAATAGGAAGCCCCAATCGTCCAGGGATTCTGGAAGTGATCACAGACTGGCCAGAAGGGAAAGATTTCAGAATGTCGCCAGAGGAGGAGGTGACACGTGCTGAAGAAGCCCCACCGTATAATAAACTACCAGAAGATGAGAAACCATATGCCCTCTTCACTGATGGGTCCTGTCGCATTGTGGGAAAGCATCGAAGGTGGAAGGCCGCTGTATGGAGTCCTACACGGCGAGTTGCAGAAGCTGCTGAAGGAGAAGGTGAATCGAGCCAGTTTGCAGAGGTGAAAGCCATCCAGCTGGCTTTAGATATTGCTGAAAGAGAAAAGTGGCCAACGCTGTACCTCTACACTGACTCATGGATGGTGGCCAATGCCCTGTGGGGGTGGTTACAGCAGTGGAAGCGGAGCAACTGGCAGCGTAGAGGCAAACCCATCTGGGCTGCCCCACTGTGGCAAGATATTGCTGCCCGGCTAGAGAAGCTGATTGTAAAGGTACGTCATGTAGATGCCCACGTACCCAAGAGTCGGGCCACTGAGGAACATCAGAACAACCAGCAGGTAGATCAGGCTGCCAAGATTGAAGTGGCTCAGGTGGATTTGGACTGGCAGCGTAAGGGTGAATTATTTCTAGCTCGGTGGGCCCATGACACTTCAGGTCATCAAGGAAGAGATGCGACATATAGATGGGCCCATGATCAAGGGGTGGACTTGACCATGGATGCCATCTCACAGGTCATCCATCAATGTGAAACATGCGTTGCAATCAAGCAAGCCAAGCGGGTAAAGCCTCTGTGGTATGGAGGCCGATGGCTGAAATATAAATATGGGGAAGCATGGCAAATCGACTACATCACGCTCCCACAAACCCGCCAAGGCAAGCGTTATGTCCTCACAATGGTGGAAGCAACCACTGGGTGGCTAGAAACATATCCTGTGCCCCATGCCACTGCCCGGAACACTATTCTGGGTCTTGAAAAGCAAGTCCTGTGGCGACATGGCACCCCAGAGAGAATTGAGTCAGACAACGGGACTCATTTTCGGAACAACCTCATAGACACCTGGGCCAAAGAGCATGGCATTGAGTGGGTGTATCACATCCCCTATCATGCGCCAGCCTCTGGGAAAGTTGAAAGGTGTAATGGGCTGCTAAAAACCACCCTGAGGGCAATGGGTGGTGGGACTCTCAAACACTGGGATACGCATTTAGCAAAGGCCACCTGGTTAGTTAACACTAGGGGATCTGCCAATCGAGCTGGCCCTGCCCAGTCAAAATTCCCACGCCCAGTAGAAGGAGATAAAGTTCCTGTAGTGCACACGAAAAATATGTTGGGTAAAACAGTTTGGGTTATCCCTGCTTCAAGCAAAGGCAAGCCCATCTGCGGGATTGCTTTTGCTCAGGGACCAGGGTGCACTTGGTGGGTGATGAGAAAAGATGGGGAAGTCCGGTGTGTACCCCAAGGGGATTTGATTTTGGGTGAAAATAGCCAATAAATTAAATTGCATGATATTAATAGCGATATGCTGTATCAATGGTATGACCATAAGAATCACCCAAAACTAATGAAGGATGGACTTTGAAACTGAGCAAAGTGCCACGATGATGGAACTAGAACTGCCTTCAACTGGTGCCCAGAAACTTCATCGAAAAATCACATCTTTGACATCCAGACTGTGAGCATGGACCATACCAGATACACCGGCTGTGAAGACTCCGGATGCAGCGTGCAACAATCCAGCAGCACGCACCATTGCTCCTGCTCTGAGAGACTGTAATGGCAGATGGAACCCAGAACCCTGGACTAAATGAACTCAACAGACATTTTAGAGCAATAGCCCATAGAGTAAGGCAATGAGTTCTGTAAAATAATCTGGGCATGACGTAGATGGTATGGAATAAGGGGTGGATAATGTCCTGGTTCTGGCAAGGATAGAGTTAATTTCCCAAGGAGCCAGGACAGGTGAGCCAAGCTGGCCGGGGGCTATTCCATACCATGTGACATCATGCTCCCCATAAAAGGGGGCCAGGCGGGGAGGGGCGGGTTCGGCGTGTCGGCGTGGCTCCGGGACGGGTCGAGCGTCCGGTCGGTCGGTCGTCGGATCGGTAAAATCGTTCTCTGTTATCACCATTGTTACTATCTGTTATCAGCACTGTTGTTGACTGTTCTCCCTCTCCCTTGCTGTCCCAGTAAACTGCCCTTATCCCAACCCTCGAGGCTTTGCCGTTGTTTTTCCGTTCTCCTCCCCATCCCGCCGGGGGAGGGGTGAGCGAGCGGCTGGGGCTAAACCACGTCACCGGGACAGGCCCGCATTGGGACAGGCCCACACTAGGAGCACGGGAGGCCTGCTCGTAAGGCGCGGTGAAAGCTGCGCAGAGTTGGGCTGAGGAGACGTTTCAGGTAAAAGTCTCTGCTAGGCGAAAGCCTGTGGAGCAGGGCCCACTGGGGAGGGGAAGCCTCCAAGGTAGGGATTTCTGGTGGCAGCAGAAATCCCTGGGATTTCCAGTGGCAGGGGAAATCCCTGAGGGAGATCTAACACGGGTTGGAGTCCCTCTGACTAGTGCTTGTGATAGTGCACAATCACAACCACTGAGTCCTTGAGAGATGGGTACTTTTCCGAGTAAGAAATCAATCCCACGAAAAACACCACTGGGATGTATTTTGGAACATTGGAAAGATCTGGGAAACATTGATCCTTTGACTCGGAAACAGTTGATTGAATATTGTAATCACTGGTGGCCACTGTATATTTTAGAGAATGGGGAAAAGTGGCCGGAAAACGGGATGTTGCAGTATAACACAATTTTGCAACTAATGTTATTTTGTAAAGGGAAGGTAAATGAAATGAAATGGCATATGTGGATTTTGTTTTTCACACTGCGAAATCATCCGGAATGGCAAAGGCAATGTGAATTGGTTTCAGCTAGTTCTGTGGTAATGGCATTAAAGGGGCAGGAACCTGGTAAAGATTTGAAAACAGGTTGCTCATCTTGTGATATTGGTAAACAATGTTTTAAATGTGAATTTGAAGATGATGATGTTGAATTATTGGTTGCACCTCGCAGGAGGTTAGGAAATGATCAAGGGGATCAAAATCTGGGGGTCAATAATGCTTCCGCCCCTCCTGTGGAAGAGGAAGCGGAAGGATTTAGCCCAATTGCTGGGAGAACAAGGGGAAGAGGGGGAGGAAACGGATTAACTCCCCTCCAGGCCCCTCTTCGACAGGCAGTTGGTAATGAGGGTCCGGTAATGGTGAAAGTCCCCTTCTCCATAACCGATTTAAGAGCATGGAAAGAAACTGCAGGCACTATCAGGATGACCCAGAAAGAGTTGCCAAAGTAATGGAAACAATAATTAGAACCCAAAATCCTGATTGGGAAGATTTGCAAGTAATATTGGATACATTATTGGAAGACACTGAAAAGAAAATGGTATTAAACACAGCCCGAAAACAAGTAGAAAGTGCCCATGCTAATGGAAATATACAAGGATCGGTGGACCAGAATTTTCCATCCACAAACCCTAAATGGGACCCTAATCAGCCGGGGCCCAGAAGAATGTTGACTAGGTACCAGAAGTGGATTTTGTTTGGCGTTAGACATGCAATGCCAAAAGCAATTAATTGGTCTAAATTATATGAAATAAGACAAGAATTAAATGAATCCCCTTCGGCCTTTATGGAAAGACTGAAGGTGACTGCTAGAAAATATACCAATCTGGACCCAGAGAAACCCGAGGAAGCTTTACAATTGGCCTCTATATTTATGGGACAATCAGCCCCAGACATAAGGAAAAAGCTTCAGAAACTGGAAGGGGCTGAGTCCAGAGACTTAGGTAAAATGCTTGAAGTAGCCTAGGCTGTGTATAACAACAGAGAAAAAGAAAAAGAAGTCAGACAAATGCAAAGGGATGGAAAATTCTGGCAATCTTGACCGAGAATAATAAACATGTAAAGCAAAACTCAGCTATAAATGAGCAGAGGGTGTTGGTGCGACAGGGCGAAAAGAGAACTGGCCTTTCTTGAAACTGTTAAAATTTAAGCTGGGAAAACAGTGGGTAACACATCAATTTTTATATATGCCCGAATGTCCATTGCCTTTATTGGGACGAGATTTATTAAGCAAATTAGAGGCACAAATTATTTTTAAAGATGGAGAAATTAGATTACTAATACCAGAATCAAAAGCTATAGAGGCGAGAGTGTTTATGTTACAGGATTCCCCCAAGGAGGAACAGGTTCCAGAAGTAGTGGACAATGCAGTCATCCCCCTGGTATGGGCAAGTGGAGTTCCGGGACGATCCAAACTGGCAGAACCGGTAAAGGTGACTTTAAAACCTGGAGCCAAGCCGGTAAGACAAAAACAGTACCCTCTCAAATGGGAAGCCCAAAAAGGGGCTAGAGGAATTAATCACAAAATTTTTAGAATATGGGCTGTTAGTAGAATGTGAATCAGAATATAATACCCCTATATTACCAGTAAGGAAATCAGGAGGCAGGGAATACCGATTGGTTCAGGATTTAAGGGCCATAAATCAGATAGTTCAAGATATACACCCAGTAGTGGCCAATCCATATACCTTGCTGACATCTCTGAGGGAGGAACATAAATGGTTTACTGTGCTGGATTTAAAGGATGCCTTCTTTTGCATACCTCTGGATACGAAAAGTCAAGGCATATTTGCCTTTGAATGGAAGAGTCCCACTACAGGAAGGAAAACGCAATTAACATGGACTGTACTTCCACAAGGATTTAAAAATAGCCCTACAATATTTGGAAACCAATTGGCAAAGGAATTAGAAATGTGGAAGAAACAGAATCAAGGAGGAGGCATATTACTACAATATGTGGATGACATCCTGATAGCAGCAGAAAGTAAAGAAACATGTTTTGAAATGACTATCAGTTTATTGAATTTCCTGGGCCAGGGAGGATATAGAGTCTCCAGAAACAAGGCTCAGATAGGGAAAGAAGCAGTGATTTATTTGGGATTTGAGATATCACAAGGACAGAGACAATTGGGAAACGAAAGGAAAGAAGCCATTTGTCAGATTCCCGAACCTAACAGTCCAAAGGAACTGAGAGCCTTTTTGGGAATGATTGGATGGTGCCGACTCTGGATTTTAAATTATGGACTGTATGTGAAACCCCTATATGAAGCCCTGAAAGAATCTAAAGATCAATACCTGACTTGGACACCTGAATGCCATAAATCATTTAAAGAACTCAAAAAGGCATTGATGACAGCCCCTGCACTGGGTCTACCTGATCTAACCAAACCTTTTGAGCTGTTTGTACACGAAAGGCAACCTCTGGCCCTTGGAGTGCTGGCGCAACGGCTGGGACCTTGGAAGCGACCGGTGGGGTACTTCTCCAAACAACTTGACACTGTGAGTAAAGGACGGCCGGGATGTTTGCGTGCCGTGGCAGCAACGGTGCTGCTGATTCAGGAAGCCCGAAAATTGACTATGGGCCAAAGAATAGTGGTATATGTACCGCATATGGTAATAACTGTCTTAGAACAAAAGGGGGGTCATTGGTTATCCCCTAGCAGAATGTTGAAATACCAGGTTGTCCTATTGGAACAAGATGATGTGGAATTAAAAACCACAGCAATTGTAAATCCAGCAATGTTCCTGTCAACAGAAAATCCTACTGAGAAATTGGAACATGACTGTCTGTTAACCATTGAACAAGTTTATTCCAGCAGACCGGACCTGAGGGACGAACCCTTGGAGAATCCTGATCTGGAACTGTTCACGGATGGAAGCAGTTTTGTGCAAGAAGGAAGGCGAATGGCCGGGTATGCTGTTGTCACCATCGACAAGATATTGGAGTCAGGGACACTACCTGCAAACACATCAGCACAGAAAGCAGAATTGGTGGCGCTGAAGCAGGCCTTACGAATGGCTGAAGGGAAAAGAGTAAACATATGGACTGATTCCAAATATGCATTTGGTGTGATCCATGCTCATGGAGCCATATGGAAAGAAAGAGGGCTGTTATCAGCCCAAGGATCACCTATAAGACATAAGGAGGAAATTCTTCAGCTCCTGCAAGATGTGCAAAAACCAAAGGAAGTGGCCGTAATGCATTGCAAAGCTCATCAATTTGGTCAGACGGCTGTCAATATAGGTAATCGGTTGGCGGATAAAGCTGCAAAGGAGGCTGCAGAACGAGGTATCCTTGCACTGGTACCAGTAAAACAGGTAAAAATTCCAAATGTAAAAATAAGATATGGTAAATTAGACGAACAATTGGCAGAGCATTTAAAGGCATCCCAAAATGCAGAAGGATGGTGGGTAACACCAGAAAATCAGGTAATAGTGACCCCACAAATTATGTTGGAACTTGCAAAAGAGCAACATGAGCAGACACATTGGGGTGTAGATGCTATGGTTACAAATTTGAAAACATTTGTAGTGTGCGTAGGAATGACAGGAATAATTAAGTCAATAATAGCTAAGTGCCCGATCTGTCTTAAAAATTATCCTTTAAACCAGAGGAAAGCACCTTTAGGAGTAACAAAGCAGGGTAATTCCCCAGGAGATTATTGGCAAATCGATTTTTCTGAATTACCCAGACAAAATGGGTATAGATATCTGCTGGTACTGATTGATACGTTTTCTGGATGGCCAGAAGCTTTTCCTTGTCGCACCAACAAAGCGAAAGAAGTGGTTAAAATATTGTTAAAAGAGATAATACCAAGGTTTGGGGTACCATTGGGCATGTCTTCTGATAGAGGACCACATTTTGTAGCAGAAATAGTCCAACAAGTAAGTAAAATTCTGGGGATAAAATGGGACTTACACACTCCCTGGAGACCGCAATCAAGCGGGAAGATTGAAAGAATGAATCAGACCTTGAAAAGACAAATGAATAAAATTTGCCAAGAAACATCTCTGAAATGACCACAGGCTTTGCCATTAGCTCTGTTAAGAATAAGAATCCAACCAAGGTCTAAAGACGGTGTAAGTCCATATGAAATATTATATGGCAAACCCTACCAAACTCCTTTAATCCCAGGCGACATGAGGGTAACAGGGGAAACAGATTTGAAAACATATCTGATTTCTTTAGGAAAGACCCTCGAAGCGCTCAGAAGATATATTGTGCTGACCAGACCACTTGCTCTTGATACGCCTGTACATCCATACCAGCCGGGTGACTTTGTGTATATAAGAACATGGAGTTCTGAACCACTCCAAGAAAAGTGGAAGGGACCCTTCCAGGTACTGTTGACAACTTATACCGCAGTTAAGGTAGAAGGAGTGGAGCCGTGGATTCATTATACTCGAGTAAAGAAGGCACCGTCAGAGCAGTGGACATCTACGCAAGAAGGACCTTTGAAACTCAGACTGTGTAGAAAATTTGACAAGGAACTGGAAAGCTAAAAGAACTGGTTCTCAAAATGGAAAATTTATAAAAGGAACTAACCAGTGGCTGTTGTCAAATATATTACCCACATGGGAAAGAATAAATGTAAGGGACCACGAGTTAATTACGGACGCACTTGGGGTGATCCAAAATAACCTCTCCTTGGCTCTCAGTTGCATTCAGGCTCAATTATGGATGCAGTCGGTGGCTGCCTCAATTATAAGAGAAGGCGAAGAAGGCACTCTCCCTACTGAAATTAGGAAAATAATTTGGGACAGTGCTACTGATTTTGAGAAAGAACTCCAGTCCTGGTGGAGCCTGGTAAACTTTACTTATGATCCCGTTACAAACACAGCTACAACTTTTGTGCTCACTATATCTAATGCTACTAAATACTCAATTTATCCCATCATTGCATTAGGGATAAACCACAACAGAACTATACTCTATCCTTCCGAGCATAGAGTATGGGCCCGAAAGATGAATGAAAAATGGCAAGCTGTTAATTTGGAATCTTGCATCATACGAGAACAACAAGGATTTGTCTGTGAAGGTAATGCAATTGAGGCACAAGATATTTGTTTGGACACTGAACAAAATATTTGCCATTTTGGGGTTCATCCTAACGAAAACCCTAATAACTGTTCATCACAATGTGAAAGAAATACATTGAGTTTTTGAAAGAGTGCAGAGAGATGCAGAACTTAAATGGTGGGACACACTTTTCAGATGGTCGCCTACTGCTACAGGCATCCTAAACAAGTTGTGTCGCCCCATCGTGATTCTTTTAACATTGGTTTTGATCAGCATGACCTTGTCAGTAATATTATATATCATAACTTGGAAAATGATGAATCGGTTAACACATCTGAAAAAAACAAATTATTCGTGAAACTTCTCTCACTCATATGATCATCCAAGCTGTTGTGAAACAGCAAAATAAACAAACAATCCCAGAGTTTCCTCCAACACATAGAAAATAATTAGTATAGTGGAAGTATTGAAAAGGTGATTATTTCAAAACTTCCAAAGGGGGGATTGTAACCGATGTGTTTAAGTTTTTAACCATGGTGATGGGATCAAGATGAGATTATTAGCAATAGTAGGGAATGAGAAAATATTTTAGGAATGAGGACCTGAGAGCTTGGTGGTACCATGGAACTGATAAACTGTGTGGTTGGTATGTACCATGGAACTGATAAACTGCATTATTGGTACGTGAGCCAAATAATATTTCATTTTCTGTCAAAATCATGTCCTTTGAGTGAACTTTGTTCGTTATAATCTCATTATAATACCAAAACACACCTCCATGCTAAAAGTTACCCACCTCCAAGGTACGACCACCCCTCACTGGGCATGCTCTCTGAATTTCTTTAAGTATATAGCTTTAAAAGCAAAGCGAGAAAGTTTTACACCAATCATAATGAAGTAACTATGTAACTATGTGATGTAATTGTAACC